>NC_089322.1:12829677-13144677 GCF_036669915.1 Pocillopora verrucosa | reverse complement strand
CTATCGATTCCTGGCTAGTTTTGTAATATTTCGAGATCGTTACGCAATGACGATTTCACAATAGACCTTAGGCAAGGGGAGGAGTTGTTTGGTATTTTTTATAACATATTTCGTTATAAAGACTTACACTTCCCTCATATCAACATATCTTTATCCATGTATGATAAAACTACGGCGAAAAAGCCATAATCTCTCGCAAAAATCGCTTTTTTGGACGTCGAAACAACCTTTCGCCGCACGTTCCTTTGTAGCGAGTTACAATGTTTGCCCCGTGGCGATCCCAGAACTCTTTGCAAGGATCAGTTTCTGGCAACTCATTCATTACCGCCGGTTTTTAGGCCACTTGTACAAATTCATTTCGAAGCCGAGATTCTTCTGTCAACCGAAGTGATTTGAGAGAGAGAGAAAAGAGAGGATACGATTAATACGTTATCTATCGGTTTGAAGTAGTGACCGACGTCTTTGCTTAAAAATACTGACCAGCCGGAAAAACGAGATGTGACATGTCAAGAACGAGTGCGAGTGTTTCATCGAGGTATCCAGACATCGAGAAACAGATGCTTCCATATATTATCTTAAAGTTCACATGACAACCAGGTGGACAAACAGACATGGTTTAATGCTATTCTTGTTTGAAGATTTGATGAATGTTGCCGAGAAGTTACAATTCATAGACCCAATGTTTCGACACTCCTGTCTAGTGCCTTTATCAGGGATGATCTAGACGCTAAAATAAGAGATCCTTTTATACGCTCACTAACTTAGTGGTGATAATTTTACACTTATTCCGCCTAACTGTATGGTTGGTTAGGGTTGTGTGCTCCGATAACAATGAATTTTCTTTTTGCAAAAGAAGACCGCTTTTTGATGCTCTTTCAAACATGTACCAAAATGACGTTTGGTCTGTCCGATGTACTCGTTATCACAGTCATTGCACGGAATAGAATAAATAGCGTCGGTTCGGTTTTTCTTTCGTGACAGGATCCATAGGTTTGGCAAAAATTTGTCCCAAATTCTGAATAGGTTTTTGAGAAAATTCAATGTTGTGGCCATTCAAAATTGTCTTGCTGGGTTCCGTAACATCTTGGATGTAGGGGATAACGGCGAAACCAGTCGCTGGTTCCCTCTCACATCAGGAGTGCTACTAGTTGTAACTGGTTTTGGGCAGTTACGGAGAAAAGTTTTGGTATAGCCATTCGCCTTTAGGACTTTAGAAACATGTTTCCTCTCCTCAGCCTTCGAATCGAGTGAAGATGGTTGACAGTCAGCCCTCGCAATATCACAACAAAGCTTTGTCTCTGTGTAATGACATAAGTACGTATGCAGTCTTAAACTCTGATCCTACCAGTAAATTTAAGTGAGAGCTAAAAAAAAATGTTGCTGATTTGAAAAAAGCTGGTAAGATTAGTGACTATACGAACAAAATGTTATACAGTAGTGACAGCTTATATCCACGCTTTTATGGTTTACCAAAAATTCCTAAACCGGGAATTCCATTGAGACCTATTGTCTCTTTTGTAAATTCTCCGACTTATGCAATTTCTGGTTATCCTGCGAGAATTTTGTCGCCTGTTTTGGTAATACTGATTACACTGAAAATCCCAATTAATCTTGTTGTTAAGGTTGCGAAGGAGAGGCTCAGAGAAGATGCTTCCCTAGAACAAAGAACTTCTTTGCATGTGGAGGATATTATTCATCTGCTGTCTTTTTGCCTCAAAACCACGCAATTTGCATACAACGGTACCTACTATCACAGGTTTTTCAAGTCACTTCACCGGTTAAATCCTTTTTCTGGGGACGATATGTATACGATGTTATTTCTGCGGTATCCGGAAATGAAGCGGAACGCCTCCTATCGATCTTTAATTCAGGTGAACAGTTTATTCAACTTACCCTTGAGCGTGAAAAGGATAGACATTTGCCCTTTCTTGATTTAAATGTGTACATAGGGGAACAGGGGAATTTAGAGACAAATATCCATCGTAAACCTACCCGCACCGAAAAATACCTCGCTTTCGATTCTCACCACCCTATTTGCCATAAAAAGTCTGTAAAACTTTACTCAGAAGAGGTGACTGTCTACTGTCGACTGTCTACTAACTGTCTACTGGGTATCCAAACGCATCCACGTGATGTGGTATACAGTTGTCGATTGGTGAAATCGAGTTATGAATTATTAACGAGTCTGAGAAATATTTTTTTTGAAAAATGGCAGCGAAGGTAGGGATGTACTCAGCGACTCACGAAAGCGTTACCGTGCCCATTGACAGAGGTTGGAAAGTACGGACCGCGCTAAGAGTCAATCAGATTGCAGGATTCGTTACCGTGCCCTCTGAGAAAAAAGTAAATATTAAGTTCGGTAAGGAAATAAAAGATTCATCTTGTATAGAGCTTGAGACAAAAGAAAAGGAGACAAGTGACATCTTTCTTTAATGACCGTTAACAGTTATCATTGTTTTGAAAAAAAAAAGAAAAACATGTTCTTCTGTCTGCAGATATTATTGATTCTATCTCTCATGGTGCACTAATACTATATCTCACGAAAGCATGATGTGAAGAGTGGGATTTGTACAAAAATGAAACAACATCTCAACATTGACTTCTCGGTTATGGTGTGGTAAAACAACTAAATATTTATGAAGCTGAGTGTCAAAATGTCTCGAAGGAAGAAAAAAACTGAAATAAATATAGTTTCCAATTCATTTTAAGGAATAATTTAGGGTATAGAGGGCTTTACGAGTTTATTACATTGTTGAATGAGGCTGACATTCATGAATCAGACAGTTATCGTTTGAATTAAGCTGAGAACTGATCAGGCTCCACCGGCTTCGATCCTGACTGGCTGTGTGGCTAGTGGCTGGTCTCTTTCCGATCTTAAAATGGTCGGCTTTGTTACACACCCGTTTTAGTGGGAACAAGGGATCTTCGATGCAAATAACTTGGTCCCGCTTTCAGACCAAAGGAACCAAAACATTCAAGTAAAATGCGCTTCACATGTGATGTTAATCTAGCACTGAGAAACAGGATAGCTTGATTCTCAAATAACTTGATGGGCATTGCCTTAGGAAAAACATCTCACAGTCTCTTATTGTAATCCTCTATTGATAAGATCCCTTCATCAGTTCATAAGCAGCCTAGTGAGGACTTCCTCGTGGAGGTGCGAATGGGGGGTGAAGGTTCGTGCTCGCGCGGCGAGAAGGATCGAGTGGACTATTCGGAACTAGGAAAGACTAGTGCATGGTAGATATTTCGTACTCGCCCGTTTTTGTGAGGATGAATTGAGAGATTTCGATGTTAAGGATTTGAAAACGCAGCTGAACAAAGTAGATAAATAATAGATTAAGATGGAGCTGTTTGCAGATGACCTAAGAGCCTTTCTGAGAAATGACTCTGAAAAGGTTTGTGGATAAGACCGGAGATTTTCGATCTGCCAGCGATTTTGTATCAATTATGAAAAAACGGAATTGTTTCTTAGGTAGGTCTGTCATAATATTTAACCATTTTAATGAACTTGCTAGAAAAATCAAGGTCAAGAGGCATTTAAAAAATTTGAATGTCTCCCATAAAAAACCACGGCAGAAGTAAAACTTCGCTGAAATCATTGATTCTAACAGTGGAAAGCTTAAGATGTGAAATAGAGGAATTTAGCCATTTTCATGTAAGATCCAAATTGTTGAAACTTTCATTGTCCCAACATTTATGTATGGCGCTGGGCTAATCAGTTTAGAGAAGCTGTGACTAAGGAAGGCAACAGCTCTTCAGGATCCTCCCCTTCCTTAATTTACAAGTACTGCGGACTTTCAACTGCTGATTGGCATTAAAAAAAATGAGAGTTTGCAAATATACGATGGTGCTGTTTGTATATCCCATTGTATCACTGAGGTCAAAAGGATTTTTGATGAAAGAAACTTGGATTTTCAGGATGTTACTGAAAGTTAAAAAAAAAAATTGGGATATACTTGTGTCACCCGTACAAAACCTGCTAGAATTACTACAGGTAATAATTTTACTTCATTGAGTTAGTTCCGTTAACTCAACTGATTCTTATTTAGTAACGTTACCTGTCCCAGTTCATTATTTAAGTCGTAGTCCATGACACTTCGATAGGAAACTGATTAGACTGTGTGAAGTAAAGTCGGAGACAAGAAGTATTCGAATTTTCATGAATCCTTCCAAGAATCTGTTGGGGTTTCTTTTTCTTGCAATCTTGGATTTGACAAGTGCAGAAGGTCAGTTTCTAGCTTCGTTTATATGAATGAAAAAAAATATTCATTCGCCATTCAAATTTTTGGTGTTGATGGTCCCTCTTAAATCAGTGGTAAGATATGTGAAGCATAAACGTTTTAGGAATTTTTTCCAAGAAATCTGATTTTCCTTTTTTGAGAAGTCATTTGTCACGTTTGCTTAGCTTTATCTTTTGAGTTCGAGTCCTTATTTCTCATAAATTTCCCACATTTGTCAATTTGTATAGTTCATCTATAGTGTTTATGTAAACAGAAAAAAGAGTAAAATGGAAAAAAAAAGTAAAGTAGGTCACTGAGTAAGAAAAGAAAGAAAAACAAAAGTTAGCGATGTTTTAATTTTCCCAGTGCAACCGATATCATTCCTAATAAGTTTTTTTTTTAGTCTCTTTATATCCTCTATCTGCCAAGAGAGGTTGCTGGAGAAACATTCTAATGCCTTAAATAACAATTCTTAAGTTATCATAGCAATCTTTATGGTGGTTCCTAGACCAATCAGTTTCGCCATGCATGTAGATTTTGATGAATTTTTCTTTTAGTGTTGGGTTTATTGCTTATATCAAAGTATACCAAGAGCAGTAATAGCTAGATTATTGTCTAGCTATGTCAGTGCTTAGCTTAGTTGTCAAAACAAAAAATACAAAAAATTAAAAACGCATTTATCATGCTACATATTTTTTAGAAAATAAAACGCAGTTTAAGTGCATGTGTCTTAATCCATAGAAATGATGTAATTTTTATTGAAGGTGAAATTGCACTACGTCAAATTTGTGGCCACGGAATAAACAAGCCCAAGTCGTGTAGAAATAAATTCACTTCAATTCCTCAACGGCGTACATGACGTAGGTTGAAAGTAAAATTAAAAACAATCACAAAAGTCACACAATATACGATAGAAAGAAATAGCAAACAACACGACGGAAAGAGGACTATAAAATGCTTACATTGTTACGGCCACAGAAATACCAAGATTAATACTGCTATTGCGAAACTGCTGGGGCCAAAAAAGAGTGCAAAGGACGACCGAAAACAGCGGTACGTTACTGAACTACGCCAAGCGCAAAAACGAGAAAACAGGCATATAACTTCCTATGTGATAAATTATGTGAAGTAACAACACGGCGGCAATTAGGTGGCAATAAAATGATGAAAAGGTGAAACAATAAGTATAAAAAAATGAAACAATAAGTATAAACGTTTGCTAGTTACAGGGTGAAAAGACTGAAATTCAAACACGCATAGAAAAAAAAACGCATAAAAAATGTTGCACTTAAAACTTACAGAACGGATGTAAAATTTATTGATGCTAGAATGCTTGCGAGCAACTACATCGAGAGGATTGCTAAATGTTTTAAAAGACTTCTCGCGGGTTTATTTCTTCGTTTTATCGGTCAACCACACAGTCCATAAGGTATCACCTATACCAAGAGAAACCAGACCTTATTGTCTGACTGTTTGGCCGGTAGCTGGTGACTGGTGGCTGGTGGCTGGTACCTTGACAGCAGGTATTTCCACTGTAATTCGATGCTTCGATATTCGGTGGATAGTTTATTGAGTCGACGAAGTTGATCGATTGAGTGAATGATCCTTGGCTAATATCAAAGAATTTTGTCCCACAATACTTTTAATTTAATCCAATGAAAAGTACTTGCAAAAATTTACTAGTTACCGAGACGCGGTTTGAAATTTCATAGCGCGACCCAACCGCAAGAAAATTATCTTACTAGTGCTAAAAAGGCAACTATGGATGCCTTCAGTTTGTAAACAGAGCTAGTAATATGGCCTCATAAGCAAAGCCATAGTGCTTTCTTGACTCACTGCCTTGGCTATCCTGAGAAATCATCATTTATGTCCGCCCTTCAGCAGTTCGAGTTTTCTGCACATTTAATAATAAGTTTGGAAACTTTTGGTTTTAACTCTTTGGAATATAAAGTAGGAAATATTTCATTACTTTCTAATAGAGGAGATTAAAATTAAATGTTTTGTAAGGAAAGGACTGAACGGTGTTTCTTACATTATTTGTATGCAAGAGACTACGAGGTTTTCAAGTCACGGTGTGTCTCGGTAGTCGAACTAGAGAGTGACTTTCCGTTCTGTATGAACTGTGTTGCATCTAAATTAAGATTCGAGGATTAAAGTGTTTAAAATAGTCCAGTGTCGGCTAAGAGATATTTTATTACAGTTTAAAGGGCATCGTTTCTTAAAAACAGTTGTGTTTATATTTTGTAGATGAAGGATGTGCGAAATTGACGTATGGGAATCAATCTTTTGATGGGACAGTAGAATACTCTCCAATGAATTGGTTTGAGACACCGGCAGTTGTTAAATTTGAAGCAGGTAATGAATTTATCAAATATATATATATACATATACACATACATACACACAATTAAGATATTTCCACCCCAGACGATAAATAATGCCTGTTCGCATGTGTACTAGACCAATCAGAATTAAAATTTAGCAAAAACAAGAAAATATCAACACATATTCTCTTAGCAAAAGACAATGCAACCCAGTCTGCTAACAAAATTCGTAAATTCGTTCGATACGTTGCCCTAACTACTTATTTTGAACTCTCTCATCAGCGTGTTCGGGCGAAGAAGCACTTGGGCTAGAGAGCGGTCTCATTACTGATCAACAGATTACCGCTTCATCCTCCTGGAATACTGCACACGGAAAACAGAACGCCCGACTAAACCGCCAAGCCGCCCGAGGTAAAACAAGTGCCTGGTCAGCGGGAAGCAATGATCTCAATCAGTGGCTTCAAATCGATTTTGGACGAAATGTGAAAATTACGAAGCTTGCGACTCAGGGACGTAATGACTACGGCGACCAATGGGTGAAAAGTTATACTCTCGCTTACAGCGCGGATGGCAGCAACGTTTTTCAGACCTATCAAGAGAATGAATTGGATAAGGTGCAGTGGTGTCCTTAATGTTGCAGCTTATGTAGCGAGGGCTGTGAGGAGCTTTGGAATTTTTATGCAATTTTTATTTAGTTTTAATAATGGGGGTCACATTTCATAAGGCATATCGCCATTTCGTGTCCGCTTATCTCCATTTTAAGTTTGTGTCTGTATGAGTAACAAATCCGGCTTCTCATTGATTCTCAACCATATGTAAATCTAGCTGACGTTTTTCATTCGAATCGTCAACTTTTTGAAATTCAGTGAGGTGGTTAACCAAACTTTATCAACTTTTAAATAAAGCCAAACTTACTGTTTGACTTTCCCGAAGACAAAGTGCAACAGTTTGTTTAGCAATTCTAAATGGCGGTCTTTCCCTGTGCTTCTAGTCGTTCATCAGTAAGTCAGCCAATCTCACTCTCCTCCCTAAAAACAGCTGTGAATGGTTTTGATTGCTGAAATTTGAGGTCCTATGGCGCTGGAATCGCCGTGAAACATCATCAACGGTGCATGCATCGATCTTCCTTGAAATTCGCTAAATTTGCCAGCGATTGTCTTTGCGGATGTAATCTGAATTCCTTGTGAAGTCACATGAATTGTTAATTTCGTTTTTCAGGTTTTTACTGGTAATGCAGATCGGAACACCGTGGTTACCCATGTCTTGTTGCAACCCATCACAGCTCGATATGTCCAAATAAAACCAAAATCATGGAATGACCATATTGCTATGAGGGCCGAGTTTTACGGCTGTATTCTCTCAGGTAAGAGACCGGTCATTATTTAAGGGGAGGGGGGAGGGGATAGGGGAGGGGAGGGGGAGGGGAGAGGGGGAGGGGAGAGAGGAGGGGGAGGGGGAGGGAGAGGGGGGAGGGAGAGGGGGAGGGGAGAGGAAGAGGGGAGAGGGGGGAGGGAGAGGGGGGTTGCAAGCAGGTGGCTGTGTCATAATTAAATTTACCTGATTTTCCCTCCCCCCTCCCCAAGGCTCTATAATATCGTTATGATCATCTCTCGTTGGCAGTCGATTTTCTGTAATCCCCCCTTCATTAGGTTGGCGACGAATCCCCCTACCCCCTTAAAACCACGTGATCCCCCAAATTACTCCGCACCCCTCCTCCCCAAGGTGATTACTGATCCTTAGTAGAGATAAGATAATTACGAGGCATTACTCCATGGTACATGGTTATCATCAACAATCTTAGACAGTACCTATAACAATTTACGCATTTTTTTTATACCTTGAAACAAATCACAGACCGTTATCAAGTACTTGGTCGGAATGTCCACATGGATTATGTTCAAAAACATCTTCGTATAAAAAGAGAGGTAACCTTTGGACAGAACCAGGAGCGAGCCAATGGAATTGAGCTTGAAATTCTATCTGATACTGTATATGTTAAGGTAGGTATTTTTACAGTTAACTTTGGATAAGGGAAATTTGTTTTTTGTACCCATTCGTTTGTTCCCAAGAATCTTTTGCATTCATTCGATTCGTACTAAATTCAGACGATTCGTTCTCAGTTTGTTTCAATTCGTACCCGTCCAATATTCAGTGACGATCAAAAGCTAGGAGATCTCAAGAACAGATGTTGACTGTTGCGCACGACACGTTAGTAAAGAGACAAGCGGGTAAAACACAAACAAAGTTCTCTTGCGCATACTTGTAATCTTCTTAACGATAACCACTGAATCATAATTATTGCCTTGCGCGATGTAAGGGTGTCACATAAAAACTGGACACCCCGCAAATAAAACTTCTTCACCGCAGATTATATTGCTACTGATTGCGGTATTTGACATCAGAAATTCACCACACTTTCAAGTAAAGTGGGTTCAGAAACATACTTAACATAGAAAACGAACATAAATTAATATGGTTACGAAACGACAAAACTGACTGGGTGCCATTGGTCCTAGTAGGATACAAAATGTCCGTGGGTAGGAAAAAAGTGGTAACCGTTTCAATCAGTAAAACTGAACCCCTATGTTTCCGAGACCTCCACGAATAACAGTTGGATGAAGAACATATTGTAGCAATCGAGGCCATTTAATTGACCGTTGAGATCACTTTTAATTAGTCTTGGTTTCTGACACTCGATCGAAAAAGCGTTTCATTCCAGAATGTCCAATAGAACTCAAATAAAAATTAGAAATAGTATTTTTACAAATTAAACTACATTGACGTGCCTCAGGGCGGTTTCGATTGCATGTAAGGAATCACTCTGCTTATTTCCCATAGGGTCACGTGGATCTGCGCGGTATGAAAAGATTGACAATATTCAGCCGAGAGGTGATCTTTACGAAAGACAGTCGATTGGACCTCAGAGCTCCCGACTTAAAGCAAAATTTAAATATTCTGTCTCCTGGTTCCGATGGAGATGATGGGAAGCATGGAGTTCATGGTCCAACAGGTGAGTTAAGGACTGCCGGAAATTTAAGGCCATGGTCTTCTGTCCTTTTTTTGTATGTTGCTTGTGTGGGTCAGGACCAAATGTCATTTGTGTGGGGGTCGAGAGGTACCAAATCCCCGAGGTTTACTCCCTCGAAATAGGCTGATAGAGATGTGCTACTGGATGGGATCGCATTTTCAAGACTGGGTTGACTGTTATGGGGTTACTTTTTCAACAAAGTCATTAGAATGGGGTCGCAAATTGTCGCGATTTTGGATTATGCAACGCAATATTTTCACTATATCTCTTTTTTTTTTTTAATTCGACTTTGACAGTCACAGTCTACGCCGAAATTATTGCTGGCTATGTAAATATTGTAACAAATGGCGGAAATGGAAAACCAGGGCAAAATGGCGCGAATGGAAGAAAGGCAGCCGACAGCATGCACAAGGTACATTATTCAATAATTGACGTGCGTAATATAGGAAAACTAAGGGAAAAGTCATTATTTATCGCCTGCAGGGAATGGGGGGGGAGGGGAGGGTGGATGATTTCGGGAACGAAGAGGGGTAATAAGGTGGGCTATAGAAAATCTACTGCAAATTAACTGCCAATCGGAGTGGGGGGGAGGGGGGAGGAGGGATAAGAATAGAAAGAATCAGGTGAATGTTATCGAGACACAATCGAACCCTTACAGCCCCCCCCCTCCCCCACCCAGGTGATGAATAACGACAGTTCCACTGTTTATGATGATATGTCAGACTACAAAGCTTTCATTACAAAAAAGGAAATGTTGTAAACTGAAACAAATTGTTAAATTTGAAGATCACTATTGATAATTTAACGGATTTTTACTCTAACAGTAGAGGTTTTGTGTCAATAAACAATAATTACTATTTCTAACTCTACTATTCAAACAGCAACCGGACAGGACAAACTCTAACTGCAAAGCAGGCATAACAAGGAATGGCTGCACTAGACACTTTGCAGGGATACGAGGTATATCAGGTGGAAATGGAGCAAATGGCGGAGATGGTGGGAGATCAGGTAAAACTGAAACTTGATAGAGTAAATTAATTTTTTTTCTCTTGAGATTAACCGAACTGTCCAAAATTGTCAATAACGCTACTAGCGTTATTGACAATTTTTGGGCAGTTAAGAATAGTTCCTTTTCCGACGCCGCAACCACGCGCGGTTGGGAGAAGGTTCTCAAGAAAATGTGGTGCTGCGTCAATTTAAGGATTAACAAGATAATTTGGTGTTATCAACTGAGTTGATGATGGAAATTGTCCACCGTAAAGAATTTCTAAAGCTGACGTTTCGAAAGTTCGTCCTTTTTCAGAGGGAATTATGAACAGCTAACGCTTGAAACTTTAATTTAGAAATTCTTTACGGTGGCCAATTTCCATTTTCAACTCAGTCGATACAAAGAGAATAATACATGACGCGCGTGGAGATAAAGTTTCTCTTCGAGTATTCAACTCGATAGCTCACGAGTGAGCGCAGTTTATATGATAAAACCAAATTATCCGCATAAAAAAATTGGTTCAGCGTACGTTTGATGAGATGTGGTGAACATACCGAAGGTTTGGAGAGAACGAAAGATGCGTAACAGTTGGCTGCTCTTCGAGCAATTGATTCCAGCCTCTTAGGCACTCTCCAATCTTCTCAAGTGCTTCATATCTAGATTGAAAAACAGCTGATGCATGAACTAATTGTTTCATTGTATTTTCCATGCAGTAGCGAAATATGTCTGATATGGTAATTCCCCTGCCATGCACACGCACGTTTTTTACTGTACCCCGCGCACAATGGAAACCTGTGGCACTCGCGCTAGCGCTGTTGACTTTGATTACTTGTACACCAACTGACTGTGTTGTAAACAGTAGTAATCATCATTTAAATGCACTGCATTTACTTATGTCCCTCACCTATGTATTTATTTATTTATTAAACTTAACAACAGGAAATGGCGGTGATGCAGGCCGTCAAACTCTTCATGTTCTGAAAGTGAGAGGGAAAATCGAATTAACATCTTGTCGCGGGACTGGAGGGCAGGCGGCATTAAACGGATTAGGAGGAGCCGGTGAGGACTCACAAATTCTTCATTAATAAAATTTTGCACAAGGGTACAATTATCTGCCAATTTTTTTTTCTTTTTCTCCTATCACTATGATAGAATAAATATCATTGGTCGGACGAAACACCACAAATGAACGTATATTCAGATTCTCTGGAAGGCAGTGAAACACTTTGCTACCAATACTTCATCGGATCAGCAAGAAGCTCGGCTCACGATATGAATTATTTAAGAAAGGTCAAAAACACTACGACGACGCGAAAACTGACTTAAGCAAAAACGAAAACCACGAACAAAGGCAATTACGTAATAGTTTGTAATCCTGGCACCGACAAGTTGTTATTGTAACTGTCGCACAACGTATGCGACTTGGTGTCACTCTTTGTCGATAGCTCCAAATAAAACGGGCACTATACTTTACTATGGCGCTATACTTAGCTTTTTCAACAATCATGTTTTAACCAGCGGAATGCAATCAAGAGAAGGTATGATCCTCGAAAATTAGCTGCAATCAGTCAGAAAGAAGGTTGAGAAATTCAGGCTTAGACTGGACTGGAATCTGCGCATCCCAAGTGCATGTTGGGAGCGGGGCAAAGTTTAGAGGATTCTTTATTCCCGCAAAGGAATCTGATGAGGCTGGATTGAAAGTGGACTAATGACCAGCTGATAAATGGGCAGATCAACCTGCAGAAGCATCAACTGAGCAAGAATAGTTTGATCAATTGAAAGAAATTGTTGTTTTCAGGTGGTCTAGGAGGACGTGGTGGCCGCGGGATAAACTGTAAGAAGAGGAGCTCATGTCCGCGTTTTAGTCTGCGCTGTCGTCATCGGTGTGAATCATCCGGACTAACTGGCGAGGCCACTCGCGGAGCAACTGGAAGAAGCGGAAGCAACGGACAAGGTTTTTCATTTGTTTATTCGTTATTTATTCTTTAATTTAATTTTAGGCGGTCTTACGCTTCCTACACGTGAGAAAAGAGTGGAACGCTGTTTCAAGTTTAAGTGTTCCCCTTCTTCCTATCTAAACTTGCGGTGTTGGCTCGAGAAAGAAAACTGAAATGAAATGTTTTCAGGTCTTGTGTTCAACAATACTGCAATGGGGAGGGAATGGGAAGAAAGGTTCCTTCCAAACATTGTAATTTGTGGGGCAATGCTAGAACACTAACTATTAGCCGTTCTCTCTAAAGTTTACGCTTTAAATGCATATTTAACAACTTTCAATTTTGTTACGATTTTACTTTTAAGGACTCGTAGCAAAAGGCTCCAATGGTCAGGTGGAAAGTTCTTATCTTCAGAAATTTAGTTTGGGTCCCAAGCAATTGAAAAAGTATCCTCTGCAGCTGATAAAGATGATGACAAGATATGGTCAAGACCTTCTCTGGGCTAACAATATCAAAAAAAGCGACGCTGTTTTCAAGTTTGTTGTAAAATTGTCAAGTGGCAAACCTGGAGCGTCCGAATTGACAAAAGGTTCGGCATTTTCGAATATATTTTCGTTTAATGTAAGTTACAACAAATTCAGGGTCAGCGGTTTATCCGCCAATTAGGTTTCAGTCCCCTCGCACCATATGTATATATTTAAATTTTCGCGCGAAAAGAACAGTATGTTATTCAGTTTGTCGTCCTTTCATCGTTTCTTTATGGCACCCGTGTACTCCCTTTATCCAAACCGTCAGGTACACTTTGCGTTGTTTTTTGCCGTTTTATGTTTCGCTTTGTAATCGTAGTTATTGTTGTCGGTAGTTGGTTGTAGTGTAATTTAGTTAATCGTATTTCAGAAACCACTGGTTACGATTCAGTTGTATGGTTTGAGTAACTGTCCGGAAATTTACTGATGCATTCGCTACAATGTATTTCATGAAAAGAAACTACATAAAAGAAATTTGCTGATAACTCTATTTTTGAAAGACATGATCTCATCCCGGCAATAAATACGTAGATTCCATGTTGCCATACGTTTGTACAGTAATATAGTACGGAAGACCTTAAAATGTGGTAGGAACAAAAAAGTAGGACTGGAGGCACAGCCTTAAAAAGGTAAATAGTTATCAGAAATAAAATGTAAATCCCCATTGGGAGTTTGAAGCGGTACACAAGCAGATATCAACTCCCTTGCTAATCATTTGCTTGGATTATTTCTTAGTGGCAAAGAGAAGACTGGCTTTTATGAACAAAGTAGGATATGACAGATTTGGGAATAACGAGCTGTTCGCACCTATGATGAAATGGGAGGTCTTCAAGAAACAAGTCGAAGTCATCAAAGATCGTGCAGAAACGTTTGAGGACGCTTACAATGCTATCAAAGAATCGATTAAACGGCGTGATGACGTTAAGACAATACTGAAAGCACTACCACAGGCTGCCAGACTTCAAGTTGTAAAGCAAAAGAACAGACTGGAAGAGGCCAGACGGGTAGCAGTGAGCGAAAAGGGAGCATATGTGTTGGTAAGTGTCGAAACCTCCATGTCGAATATGTACCGATTTCTTAGCGAGAGGGCACCAACCTGTGAAACTGAGATCTCTAACTAGTCTTCCCTTTTACATTTTTCTAAGATGAATAATGCTATACCGGCAATCTTCACTAGAAACACTCTGAATCAAAACACTTTCGTAAGCGAATTTTGTCAACGTGGGCATTGCATACGGCGTCCTGTCCTTCTCTAAAACATTTATTTCAAAGGGAAACAACTAATGAACAAGTCTTCTGCTCTGACCAGATGCCACGACTCTATACGTGGGAGTATAGCTTATAAACAAAGTGGAGCTTAGTCCCATAGCCTTTTCTAACAGTGTTAGAAAATCAAAGGCCTTACGGAAAACGCACTGGTCGGGCGACGAGGTCTGGGTTCAAGACAAAGCTGGTCAATATTGGTGAAGACATTTTATTTTTAAAGTACTTCTCTCCACCAAAGAGTACCAGTGAAGTGTTAGAGAAGTCGGGCGGATTGATGAAGGATAACCTGCGATGACGTAGCATCCAATCCATTGGGCGTGGCATTACTCCTTGTCGCTTCGTGCTAAGGGGTTCCGGATATACTCCAGCTAAAGATAAGCCAAACGGCGAAATTTCAGATTGAACCTCCTTGGTTTACTTCAATCTTTAACATATTAATGAATAAAGGGGTTAAGTTTCAAAAGAAACTGGGGCGCTGCGTCGGTGGGAGAGTATAACAGGGTAATTAAGAGTAAATAAGGTAAATTGGTCATCGTAAAGAGTTTTAAAGATAAACAGTTTAACTCAATTCACTCTCGTCATAAAATTATACCAGTTTATCTTAACTTTGTGAAATGTTATAAATCGCAGTATTGTAAAGGCTGCTTTCGCGATACTGACAAGAGTGAACGCGAAATAAACTCATTTGTCGGTTGGAACTGAAGATAATGAATACGCAAATAAAAATACGCAAATACGCGGGGGAACCAAGCCGTGTACTTATAACTTCTTTTCAGCAACATTTTCTCTGAAGAATAACTTAAATAACGATAGGCGACTGAAAATAATAACTCATTTGTCTTATTTTATTCTACGTATCCCTAACATTACAATTTTATGTCTCCTCTTTGTTGCACCAGGCTATTGGTGAGCTGGAGGCCAGCATGAAGAGCAATCTACTGGAAGCAAAAGCGATGCTTCCAGACGTGTACGAAAAAGCAAAGTTTAACAGCGACGACTTATTTGCCATTCTTGAAGGAGTAACAGGATTCTTTAGTGGTGCAATGGGAAAAGATCCTTTCGCCGCCCTTGGATCAGCCCTAGGAGTGATCGGACATTTTGCTGGCAAATGTGACCTTGGTAAACTTCAGAATAATTTGGATAAAGTAGAAAAATGGTTGAAATTTGGACAGGACTATGCTGCCCTGAAAGACTCAAGTGAATTGGATTTTGACCAAATGGATGTGGCTGCTGTACCTGAAGTAATGCAGGTAAACATAGAGATGCTGCATCTTCGATATCTATGTTTGTGTTTCTTAACAGCTTGTTGTTTTGTTGTTTGTTTGTTTATCTACTGATTTATTTTTACTCTTTTGTTTGTTTTGTTTTCTGTGTGTCTCTCTGACTCTCTGTCTCTGTGTTTGTCTGTACGCCTCTTTCTTCGACCCTAACTTTATTGCTGTTTCCCAAGTTATATCCAGCTCATGACGATTTCTTTATCTTCTTATAAAAAGGCTAATCTGGAAATGAACAAAGAGGGACTTGCAGCGGACCTTGTTTGCCTGCTGGATGAGAGTTCAAAACCCCGAAACTCGGCAAAGTTTCAAGAACAGATAGAACGATTTTTTATCGCCGGTGCAGCAAGAATCGATCTCATAGCAAAGGTCATGGACTTGGATAACGAAATCGGTGGACATAACTTCGACATTCCTAACTTAGAAGAGACAGCAAATGAAATTGAAAGCCTTGGTGACTCTGGTGGTAAGGATCTTTGTGATTATACATCGCATCAATGCTACCTCTTTTTATAACAATGATATTTGCGCTTACGATCGCACGCACGGTCGTGCACATGCAGGATGACGTGTGGCTATACATTCTCGCCGAAATTTTCCATCAAGTTTAGCTTGAAGGCCACGTCGCTTCACGCTTTCCCCTGTTGATGATCCTCTCTCCGTAAATAAGCAGGAAAACGAATATTAAGCGTGACAGGTTCGTTTTCCAAATTCATCTAACTTACAACCGCTGTTTTTCATAATTTCTGTTTAATTAGCATGATGGTGTATTTGTATTTTAGTAAGCAAAGGTCTAATAATAATATATTTCCTTTTCAGATTCTCCCATCGCTGAAAGCACGCAGCAGATGTTTCTGGATGATTTACTTACGTCTTATCAGCAGATAGAGACAGGATTTGCACGACAACTGTACCAGTTGTATAAAGGTTTCGAGTTTCGCTCTCTATGGATTGTTCAGGAAAAATTAGCAGAATTCGAACGGCAAGCGGTGTTAGCCGCTCAGGGAACAGGAAATCTCCAAGGGGTTTTAGAGCTTACAAAAGCACTTCAAGGAATCGATGATATCGAAAATAAGGGACAGCGATGCTTCACAAGATTTCGCCACACAATCACCACGCACAAATGGACATTTGACAGTAACAGTACTAAAGACAACGTGGTATGTGGTGTATTTCTTTTGTCTTTGTTACAGTGAGCTATTAAATAAAACAGATGTTGTTTTTTTGCAGTTGTTAATGTTGCTGTTGATGTCTTTTGAACTGTTTCCCTGTTTTCCATTTTGTTTTTTGCTATTTTTCGTTCGGTCGTTCATTCAGTAATTGGCTGTTTAGCCCCCTTGGATTGAGTGAAAACCTCGTTAAACGCTCATTTCATTTTCTTCATTTGCCTTTTCAATTTTTCATTTTGTCTTTCTGAGCAAACTTTGGCAGTTCCCCGTGTGGCTTGTTACCTTGTTACGATTGTGACTGTTGGAAAATGAATATGCTAGTTCATTTCTATTAAAGCAACCTCTGCATTAGATTTCATCTTTATTATTATAAAATTGTTGACTTAAAGTTTCTTCTTCGTTTCCTGCAGATGTTCGACGAACTTCATGAGGGCACTACGAGGTTTTCATTGAAAATTTCAGATAGCTGCGATCGCTGTTATAACGTGCGCCTTTTGAAGGTAATAACTCGGTTCAGATAAATTATGCTAACACATCTTTGGCCATAATGTTATAATAAGGGCATGGAGCATAAAGCCGGCATAATGAGTAAGATTCTCGAGCACATGAAACGCCTTAAATTGCACTTCCAGTACTAACTTCTAGTACCCTTTTTTTTAGTTTCTATTACTTTTCTGTAATTTTTACGGCTAGGTTACTTCATTGAAAGCCTGGTTAGAACCTCACGTACTCGATATTCCAAGGTTCTAAGGCTTTACTAACGCCACGAGATTATATACAGTTTATGATCTCTTCAGTAACTCACTGACTCTCAAACGCTCTTAAATTTAGTAACTACATGGACCAAAATGAAAACACATAAGCATAATTTTTGGCATAATGCTCTGTTTTCAGGGATGACTCTCAAAAGCTTAATGTTCGAATTGTCGACCATAAGAGCAAGCTGTTCTTATGGTATTGCAGAGTTGTTATTCTTGTAACAACTCTGTTATACTCCATTCACGCCAGAAAAATATAGTTAGTTGAGCCGTGTTTAACCTTGCTTATAACTGAATGAAAATCAGAGACAGAAACCTGAAAAACCGGATTTTCCCTGGGGTTTATTTAGTCAGTAACATGCACTTTCAATGCACTTAATTTGAAGTCGGCAAACATTGGTTTAAGTAGCTCCTACGGAAAAAATAATGTCAAACAGTGATTTAACAAAACAACTTTAAAACATGTTCAAGCTTTAGTACGAATGGGGAATTTGACTGTCAATAGAGATAATTTTTCTAACTGTCCATAAGAATTAAGTTCTATTCGCCCTAATCTGTATAATTTTTTGTTTTGTTTTGTTCGCCGTTTTCGCCTTTTCTTTTTCAGATGTACGTTGAGCTAGAAGGTGAAGAATCTCAAAGTGGTGATTACCCACCGAGGGTTTATCTTAAATTAAGACATCTCAGTGGCTCTTACTTTAGAGATGGAAACGGGAATGTCAGGGAATTCCGGCAGCCTTTAGGATCATGGCGGACGTTAGAATTCGACCGATTTGCAATCACTAATTCCGAAGGATGCAACAAAGAAAAAGCAAAAGGAAACAGTAAGTGATGATTTAAAAGGCTAACCCTAAATAGTATTTCGGGGAAGCCCTTCTTCCAGGCGTCACGCAACGCTATCATCAAAGCGTGACATCCTGCAGAACGGAGATTAGACTCTGACCAAACCAATTCGTTCTTCAACGCATACTTTTCCATGCGTTTTTTCTTCCTATCATCAACTAACACCCGGAAACGCTGATGAAAACGGAGCGTGGAGCGTTTTGAAAAAACGCCTCTTTCATAACCTAGATAAGTCTGTACATAATGGACACCCAGTTTCAAATCATTTGTAAAACATTTCATCTCGCAAATTTTCAGAGGATTCTCTCTTCTGTATGGGCAAGGACGATAACCGCTTTCAACCGATGTGCTGCCATTATCTCAGCGGTTCACCGTGTGATGACATACTTCTCGGAGCAGAAGAATGCCGGAGTCCATTTGGAACCTACGAAATGACCATACCGATTGACAACAAAACTTCCTGTATAGCCAGTGGCTCGCACATAACAGACGCAAACTGCAAGGAATTTGATGTAAGCTTAAGTTATTAGATTTTACTAAGAAGTTTTTGGGCATCTGAAATAAAGACAATCCCCAAGTGCTCTCGGCTAGCAATTTTCCACACGCGTTAATTCACCATTGCAGAGAAAAACTAATATTTTAACGTCAAAGTTCGCGTTTTACTTGTACTTTTTAGCAGTTAAGAAAGGTTCTTCCTTCATATGCATTTTGCCTATTTTTATTCCTATCTTTATTCCTCCCCAGATTTTTTCCGATCCGTTTTTTTAAAGCAATTACATCTGACTAAAATCAAGAGGATATTTTATCTGATGCCTAGGGAGGAAATTGAAGCAAACAATGGCGTCGTAAAACTTGATAGATGCCATGCAATTAGGAAAATAATCCTTTTCTTTTTAGCTTTATTCTTTATCCTCCATTTTCAAACAAATAATTGTTAATCATTGCCGGAATGAGACTGGAGTAATGGCTACTTGTTATAGCCACAAGGGTCATAAATTAAAGCCGTGTACCAAATCATGTTAGCATCGAATGTAATCGCGCATGTAGTTAAAACGTTAAAAGGATTAAGTAAATGGAAAGATAACTGATGGCTACAATACGTGAGAGTTCCGATTAATCTAATTGTTTCCTCTTTTGTAAATCAGCGTTCAGTGTTCACAAAAATGAACGTGTGGATTCAGTATCTGTACTGGACTGGTGAGTACCCAACAGGTCCAGACGACCCAAGATGCAGCAAGTTTAAGGACCCAGACTCCGAGGCTGAGCATGTTCCCATAACTATTAACCATGAAGCATCGGGTGATATCGAATCATAAAGAAAATTTTGAAGAAAAAAAGACACAATAAACGCAGTGGAAGACTGCAATCACTATGATTTAAGGAAAATTGTAAACAGCACTCACTCGTTTAAGGCAAGGGGACAAGAAAAAGAATAAAATAATTGCGAAACAATTCCTTTGTTTGAAACTTATTGCACATATGCAGGGAAAAAAAATATCGTTTATTTTCTTAAAGTACCTGTTTGGAATTATTCTTGCTCATTTCCTCCACACTCTGGTGTAAGCTGGCAATTGAAGAGTTCAAACTTGATTTCAGTGACGACACATTCTCTTTGAACTAGAGATTAGAGAAATATTGACAAATCATCAGTAATTTTTACTATTTCATCCATGTATATGATATCGCAATCCAGAGAATTGTACATACCTGTAAGTTAACAACACCTGTATTGGATTTTGAAACAATCACGAACTCCTCGGTGAAACTTTCCCAAGCAAAACGAATTAAAAAGTGAATCGATGGTTGCCTCATAGGAAACCTACCTCACTCCTTGAGTTTTCAAGCGTCTTGTTAAGCTTTTCAACGTTGCCTAATGACGTTTCCAGGATTGATGACAACAGGGTCGTCGTAAAGGCCAGACCGTCGATATAAAGAATAACACCATATTATAAGAATATTATCATGTGCACATATTAATAAGTGAGACCTTGCAGATGAAGAAAAGAGAAAGCATTCAATCTGAAATGTAACTCCGTCTCCTGACCTTTTCCATAAGAGATGAACTAACGGCAGCCAAAGATTTCTGCAACTTGACGTCTGCATCTTGCAGGTTACTTCTTGTTGAATTTAGCTCCACATCCAAGTCTTGTAGCGCCCTTTTCGTCTGAAATAGAGGGATATAGAGGATCATTGATATCTTTTTATGAAAATTATTCAAAAATGAATGGACGCTGAGAGCTTCTTTCGCTCAACCTGCGCTTGGAAAAGCTGAGTATCACTGCCCATGGAATCATGTGACAGAACAATTTGAAGGACGTGTGTTTGCTAGGCCACATCGATAGGTTTAATTCATTGCCTCGCCAAAATTTAGACCCCTTGGAATTCATTTACCAACAAATTGCTGAGAGTAAGCAATTTACAAACTTAAAAAGCAGCAGTCTAATTGGGAAACTCTCAATTACAGCATAAGATGCTCTTTGACGGTTTTGCTCGTGTTTCTATCCTTGAAGGATCTTAACACATTGAGAAACCATCAAACAACTCAGAAATCAAAGTTTGAGTTCATCTGTCTGCAACGCGTTTGCAAGGGTCGTCATCAGTCTCATGGTTGAGAAAGGTGAATAAAGGCAGGAACACGATGAAGAACGGTTGAAACAGATATGATAACAGGCAAGGGTACCTTTAGCGACATACTTACAAACTTTTCTTCAAGTTTTAGCAATAATAGACGAATTTCCATCAGATCTTTGTTTTTTTCTTCCTGTACATGGAAAAAATATTATTTGGGAAAATTACGAGTTTTCTTGAAAACTAGCGATTTCAACGCCAGCAATGGAGCACTCAAAGGCGTGAATTTGATTTACTTATGTGCATCCTGGTACAACTGATGAATGACTCTGACTCCTCTTTAACAATTTTTAAGAGCTGTTATGAAAAAGGGGTATAATCTATCCTCAGTAGATTGATACTGAGATAGATCAATCTTAGGAACGGAACCTGTACATGTACATCTCCAGTCAGTCTGGCTTTCTTTCAATGCCTTACATACCCAATCATTGCACTACGTGAACATTAGGCAATTTTTCACGTGCGTGAATTGTATTTGGCAAATCAAATTCCATTTTGCCACATTAGACTTCGCTCCATTACATGCCATTTCCTTGAAAACAACCTGCATTTATCACGTATTCGAACCGCGTTATCCAACACCACTGAAAAACTTCACATGAAACTTTATGCTACTGATTGTGAATTTTCCACGCATTCTCCCGCATTTTTACTTTTTCTACGCATAAAATTGGCTTTCAGCAACCTTGGAATTAACCCAATTGTGTGTTAATTCCTTGTAAACAACCTGCATTTTATCGCATATTTCATACCACACATAGGGCAAAGTCCTCATACGAGATCGCAATATATCTTTGGTTGGGGTCAGTCTGCTCAGAAGTAGTTAGACAATAGAGACAATAGACCACAAAAATACTTGTGTGAGGTTAGATAAATCATGTTTTTTCTCTTTCTCTTAAAGTGAAGAATGCGATATTTTGTTCTTTGAAAGTTATGAAAGCATTAGGAACACAGAGTGTCCCATTTCGACCTACCTAGCTAAAAAATAAGTCTTGCATGTTACGCATGCCTATGTTTTCAGATAGTGGTTGCTTGATTGATAAAACTCAGTAAGTAATATGTGCATCTATTTTGGACAAATTTATGGCTCCTTTCTGTCACCGGTTGGAATAAATCCAGGTTTTATAGTCAGTCACTTTGCGCCAAATCCAATAGAAAGCCTGGCCCAAAGAAATCGAAGACAGATGATTTTGACGAAGCGAAAATGTCTGACCTTTCTCTTTGCTTCTCTTGGAGAGTTTTTGGACTTCGTTCAACCCATTTGACCCATTCGTTTCCGTCGCAAGGTGACCTTTCCCTCGAATTTTCATGGACCTCTTTGCCACCAGTTTGGCCAAGGAGCTTGATATTGTCTCTAATTGGTTGGTGCCATTACCGCATCGACGCACACTTAAATGAGGTGCGAAAACTGAATTTTTTTAGAGGTTGAAAACTCTAGGTTTGTTTTTAGGCAAGTTTGCCCCTATTTAAGCAAATTAATAATGTAGGTAGTTTTTTCGGATTTTGATGAAACTTGGCCAGAATATTCTTCAGATATTAATGCACAAGATGGTGCGATGCTTTAATGAAATTTGAAATATTCTTCCTGTGTCATTTCCCGAACTTGATGACAACAACTTAATTATTTCCTGGGGAGCCGAGGGAAAGCTTGGCGTCAAGGTACCATGAGGGATGACGGGAATAAGAAGAGAAAAAAGAAATCAAGGGTCACTCGGTAAAAATGGTGCACCTGGAATGATGGGAATGAAAGAAGATAAAGATCATGAAGGGTCACGTGGCAGCAGTGGACCGCCAGGAATCAAGGGTGTGAAAAGAGAGTAGGGATCTAAAGGAGAGAAAGGAGAAATCGTGAATAGCGCAGTGTCACAGACCAACTGGAAACAGTGTGTGTGGAAAAGGATGATAGTAGAGATAGTGGAAAGATCAAAGAAAGGGAATATAAACAAAATCTCCAATTTATTCCCTATATCACCATTATACGAAATTTCTCTGCTTTTATGGACAGGTTTTTTCTTGTTGTTTTCTTGTGGTTGTTGTTCCAACCAATCTGTATTTATTTTTTCTCTCCAGAAATCCACTTTTGCTCACGGATTTTCTAGGATTCCTGGATTGAATGGCATACCAGGAATGCAAGGAATTCCTGACGCCCCAGGGTCGCAAGGGCAATAAGGAAAAGATGGAGCTAAGGGGGAGCCTGGTGTCAAGGGACCGTAGTGACCGTGGTGCACCTGGAATGACAGGATTAAAAGGAGATAAATGTAATGTAGGTTGTTCACGTGGCAAATGCTTTTGAAACTCTTTACGCTGACTAATATACGTTATCAGTTCAGCTGATAAAACCAAATAATCCTGTAATACCCCTCACCGACGTAGTACCACAATTACAAAATTACCCTCTTTGAATATCTAAGGGCTTGGCCACCTTTCACTGCTGTATTCTCTGATAAAAAAATTGTTATCTGTGATATTTAAAAAAGGGGTCAAGCTAACGAATGCCATCACCTATGTCCTATATCAAACACGTTATTACGCCAGTTTAATTTGATGCTCAGTTGGAAAAGTATTTGAACATAGAGAGGAAATGGCTTGAGCAAACTGGGCGGAAGGCACCATGAATCTTGGATTCCAAAATCTTCTTATCTTTTGTAACTTGTCTTGCTGCTACAACTCTAGCCACAGCTAACTCTTACTAACTTCTATCAAAAAAATATGCAAAGATATTGGTGGTGGTGGTGTTTTCTTAACCCTGGAAGTTGACATCATACCTGTGCTCTATGTGAGATAGCGGCACATAAGACTGTGTAATAATTTGAAGCATTCAAGGCGGCTCACATTCTAGAGATAAACTCCGTTATCCGAAAAAAAAGATGTGACCCTTAGGCTGATAAGAAACCTTTAAGTCTTGTAGAAAAATAAAACACCCAAAATAGTGGTAATTAAAGAAACATCACTTTCGAGAACATACCAAAAAGAAACACAAAAATATCGTTCTTTATTTTAACTTCACAACACAAGTCTGCAATTTGTACCATCAATACATAAAAACAGATTTGGAGATGAAAATATATCTCACCGCCCCAATATAAATATGAATACTGTAATCGACCATAGAACAAATGAGCCTCAGAGTCCGTAGAAACGCTATCCCGAGCATCTAAGGGTTTGCCCGCTTTTATCCTGCCGCAGTTTGTTAATTACAACACTGTTATCTGTGATATTTAAAATGTGAATGGTATACTGTCACAGATCAACGGGAAAGAGTGTGTGTGGAAATATCTGAATGACAGTAAAGATTGCGGAAAGATTAAGGTACAGAAATATCTAGAAAATGCAATGAAAAATAAATTAAGTAGAGCCAATTTGTCATGGCCATCTCTGAAAGAGACTTTTGAGAAATATCGCCAAACTAAAAATATTAATTAAAAATTCTGTGTATTCTAGCAGGCAGGAAAAGTACAAGGTCATTATCAAATAATTTTCTGTAACACTCTTATAAAACATTTTTTTGCACTAAGACCGTCTTCTTGGAATTTTTTACAGGATTGCTCATTCAACAAGCTGCAGTCAGCTATTTAACTCATTCCGGCGAGTTAGCGGCACATAAGACTGTATGAAAAATAATCTGAAACATTTAAGGCCTACATTCTAGAAATAAATCTGTTATCCGAAAACAGTAACAGATGTGAACCTTACGCTGATGAGAAACCTTTACGTCTTGTAGAACAGTGAAACACTTAAAACAGCGGTAATTATAGAACCATCACTTTCGAGAACATACTAACATGCGACACAAAAATATCGTTCTTAATTTCAACTTCACAACACTATTCTCCAATTTGTACCATTAAAGTTCGGACAGCACCTTGTTGATGGACGGATAATTAGTGTTCATACGGTGGTGTGATTCCAGTGTCAGCCGCGTTTGTCTTGCACGTGATCACCTACAAAGTCTTGAAGGCTGCGCAATGGCGTTTGTCTGAGTGCCCTACCTCCTCGTAATTCAAACTGAGAATTAGTTGACCACCTCCTAATTTTCAAACCCATTGCTGACACTATCTGTCATATGCTGTTGGAACTTTCTTCACTACGACACTGGCGTAGCGTTTTAATGGTCATGTCGGTATTTCTACGAGTGCAGATGACGTCTACCGTCTTCCCGAAAAATATCGGCACAGGCTATAAGTGTTGCTCAGAATTACTCTCAACACTCAGTCCGCAGATGAATTTAACTGGCTTTACCACGCCGACTTAAGCTCAAAATAAAAAATAACTCTTTCAAAGAAAAAAAAAGACGAAACAAAACATGGAAAGTTTTGTAAAAATTGGCTTCACCCAAATTTCTCTTGCTGCTTTGCCTAGGGGGGTTTGTTGCAGCCCCCCAGCCCCAATGGCACGTATGCCTATAAATGCTATCACCTATTTTTTCTTTAAACACATTATAGTTTCAGTTCAATTTCATGTTAGTGAGACGGGTCTGCAATTTGTTCCATCATTAAAAATAATCAACAGATTTTTAGCACGAAAATCTAACCCACCACGTCATAATAAGTCTAGATCAAACACGCGGCGTTTGAAAAAGTTTATACAATTTTGGAGTGGTTCCAATAACATGAATACTGAAAAAGAGCTAAAGACAAATGAACATCATATTACAGACCATATCAAACTTTTTTTGCATCTCAATATGTCACGTTTGATTAGAAGGGGAAGATTTTTGTGGCCAGGTTGTACTGCGTAGTTTCTGAATCTGAGTAAAACATTGGTCTGTTGGTCAGTACGTGCTTTATTAGTGAACTGATAAGGATATCACAGTCAAGTTGTTTATCCGGTGTGTGAGTTCGAGTAGCTTTAGACATCCTTATCATTTAGCTCCAGGTTTCTTTATTAAAATTATTATTTTAACATGAGAACTGACAGTTCGCATTTAATGAAATTCAGAAGGATATAAATAGGCGCGTACATAAGGAGATATATATTTCAGTCAACACGAACTATTCGCGCAAAGTAACCATCGGAGTATGGCGAAGCTTCTGATCTTCGCTGCTTTGTTATTTTTCTCATCCAAAACAGGAGTAAGTTCCGTGGGAACAACGACCAGTCCTCAACAACAAAATCCACATACTGTCGCTGACAAAGACCCATGTGAGGTACTCTTAAGCACGCTTTATCCACGATTATTTACGACAAAATTAGCATGTACTTCATGACGCGTTCATTTGTCATACCTCAGTTTATCACTAATGTCTGCCGAGCTAAGCACAAAAAAATCCCTCATCAATCATAAGTTTTCAAAGACAAAGTAGAACATTGCTAAATAAAATTTCTTTTAAGGGATATCTCTACGTATACAACGTTACGAGATTATTCGATGTTCCGAGCTGTTTCTCCGAAAATGAAGCTAAATTCTCATCAAGATTAGTTTCTGAAGAAACTGCTGTGCTACTTCAGCTAACAAGTAAATATCAATGAACATCAAGTACGTCCATCAAATTACAATATATTCTTTTTTCTTCCTCAGAAATCCACTTTTGCTACCGGATTTTCTGGGATTCCAGGATCGAATGGAATGCCGGGAATTCCTGGCGCCCCAGGGCCACAAGGACAACAAGGAAAAGATGGAGCTAGGGGGGAGCCTGGTGTCAAGGGACCGAGAGGTATTCCGGGAACAAGAGGATTAAAAGGAAATCCAGGGTCACTGGGTAAAAATGGTGCACCTGGAATGATGGGAATAAAAGGAGAGAAAGGTTATGAAAGGGTCACGTGGCAACAATGGACCGCCAGGAATCAAGGGTGTGAAAGGAGAGCAGGGATCTAAAGGAGAGAAAGGACAAATCGTGAATAGTGCAGTGTCACAGACCAACTGGAAACAGTGTGCGTGGAAAAATGAAGATGGTAGAGATAGTGGAAAGATTAAGGTACAGAAATATCTGGAAAATGCAATGAAAAATGAGTTAAGCATTAGAGCCAATTTGTCATGGCCATCTCTGAAAGAGACTTTTGAGAAACGCAGCCGAACTAAAAATATAAATTAACAATTCTGTGCATTCTAGCAGGCAGGAAAAGTACAAGGTCATCATCAATTTTTTTTCTTTACCACTCTTAGACTGTATTCATGACACTTTTTATAGGATTGCTCATTTAACAAGCTGCAGTCTGATACAGCTATTAGAGTCTCGTTCCAGGGAAATACGAGAGTGAGAGGCACTTTCAAGATATGCAACCGGTGGTTCTTCAAGTTTAATGGAAATGAATGTAGTGGACCAATGACAATTGATGCTGCTGTGTACAACAATTGGCCATCTGGGAATCCTCAGCTGCTTCATCACAGATCATTTGAGGGATACTGTGAAAACATTCCACAAGGTAGGGTTACTGTTGAATTATGGGTAGGACATTGTCCCAGTGGTTCTCCATTAGGCGATGCTTCCACTGGATGGGCATCAGTATTCCGGATAATGATAGAAGAAGTGTCTAGAGCCCAGTCCTAATCAGCCTTGTCATCTTCACCTGAGGATTGGGGTAGAACATTCTCTCTTCATTCATCCATTATTTTTGATTATCATTTTCTCACATTTTCCATACTGCCCAAACACTGAAGTCAGCATTTATAACAAGTACTATTTTGCCCTGATAATGTTGGATGTTATGAAGATTGCTTTATTCCAATTTAAACCTTCTGCTTCTTTTAATCAAATGTACTTTTCTTTGTATTGTTTAGTTTATGCTATGTACTGTAGATACCTTTGTCCCCTCCTGAAAAGTTTTTCCTGAATTATTTTAAGTCTGTCTCTGCATTACAATAAAACTGTTTGACATGTGTTAGTTGAAAAAATGATCATTTCTTTAATCATTAGTGATACAACTGTATATGCTTCTTTGCATTTTTGGTTACATTACAAACCAGGTATGATCTTTCATAATTTGCCATTATTTCTATCATCTTTATCTCAGTATGTTGTAAAATAGTCTTAAAACCTTTAAAAACATTAAATGAAGACAAAAGATTCATAACGTAATTACAAATTGAAGGGAAAATGTTTTTCATGAAATTTCACAACCGATTCAATATTTTACAATTAGATGGTATACACTAGTCTCTTTTTATGGAAATATATTTTCTCCATCCTGTTTGTTCTGGAAAGTCCTTTGGATCTGGGGGTACATCTGGAATTTCCTTAAAATAAAAAGTAGATACAAAATATCAAAGGGTCAGTGAGCACAGACAGCCCAAGCCTATAACAAGAGTATCTATCATTTTTCTTTTTAATCAAAAGATGAGATGTAAAGTGGCAGTTTCATTAAGCAAAACATTGCTCTTGTCTTGGTGAAGAAGTCTGTTGTATCACAGATTTTGAAATATTTTGAAGTTTGAAAGAAAGTAAAAAGTTTTAGTTACAAAAGTAAGGTTTTATTGTAGATGTTAAGAATTCATGATTATAAAATAAACTTCCTTTGCTTAATCACTTTGTATTTTCCTTTACTTGATCTCACTGAATGTAATTAGGTAAGTTAATAAAACATATTATTCTCATTTTCCTGTTTAATCCTTACTCATTCTCAGTCCTTAGTCACTTTTTGTAACATAGGGCAGAGGAGAATTCAGTTGGAAGCTGATTGTGTACTTCATGAATTACAACTTGCAAAAGGTCTGCTTTAGAGAGAATCAAAACTTTTCATAACAATTTTGCCCAGGGTTTCCATGCCTGAAAGTGGAAAATTTCCACCAACAAAGAGCTTCACCTAAAAATGGCAGCTCCAGTTAATTATAGAAATAAGTGAAACCTACAATCAATTCCAAAAAGTGATTAATGGGAAATTTCTCTCTATAATTCCACTGTATCATTCAGTATGCAAGTGGTAAGAATAATTTAACTTATCAAATACAAGTTACAACTCTTAATTCCCTGAGCTTTATAAGAAATGTTATATATAGCAGCTAAGGAGGATTAAAAAAATCAAATATGAGAAGAAAGAGTCAAGTTTCTGGACTGTAAAGAAAAAAATATGATTCAGTTGATTTTTCCAACAAGTTTTGTTCTAGAAGTGCAAAAAGGGAAACCTTGCTGAAATATAGGTCAATCAAAGGGTAGTTTTTCCAGTCAGGATCTTCTATCTCCTATGCTCATGAACCATAAAATAAACACAACAAAACAACCTCACCAGATTTGGTCTGTAGTACAAGTGTACCATTTGACTTCCTGCCAGGCAAGTTGCTAAACTGACTGCAAAGAAAGTTAAATATCCAGGCCAAGATACCCCAGCAGGCATCCTCAAAAGTTATATTTCTACACTCTGCTGTTTATTTGTGTTTTCTTGTTCTTGTTTTCTTCTTTCTAGACGTCTTTCTGATTCTTTTCTGACATAAACTTCATCTGTAAGACATACAAGTCAGAGGTTTGATCTTCATTTGTCTACTTTTTGGTTAATGTTTTAGCTCTCAAGATCTCATTAGTAATTCTCCTTACTGTCTGGTGCACAATTCTTGTGATGTGAGTTGGGAGAACTTGGTATTAGATCTGTTAAAAATCGCTACTTAATATTTTGATATATCCTCATCACTTTTCTAGTAAATATTGTATTGGTATAGTAAGTAAGTATTTTTAACAGAACTAATGGTTTCCATCTATTATTTTGCTTCAGCTGAATCATTTTATACCAAATCTCTCTCTAAGATAATTTAAAATAAAAGGAAACAGTTAAAGGTGAGAGATTTTTGTAACATTTTGTGACATTTTGTGACTACGAAAGGAAAAATCTGCAAGCGATCCGTACACGGCAAACAAAGTCTCACCATTCAAAGTGGACGTGAATAGTTCATATGGAAACTTATGCGACAAAAATGACCCACTTAA
This sequence comes from Pocillopora verrucosa, assembly GCF_036669915.1. Lineage (NCBI taxonomy): Eukaryota > Metazoa > Cnidaria > Anthozoa > Scleractinia > Pocilloporidae > Pocillopora > Pocillopora verrucosa. Next base: position 13,114,863 of record NC_089322.1, on the reverse strand, counting down.
ATTAAAATTTGTTCGTACTGTTGATAAGGCTTTAATTAATAAAAAGAAAACAGTACTTTACAAGATCAACGTACACGATTAATAGTTAAGCTCACTTACAAAAAGTTTCCTTTCCAATGCGAACCTTTATCATAAATAGCTCAATTCCAGCTCCAGCAATGAAAAACAGCGGCAAGAATCTATAGACACCGAGGTGCCGTTTAATTGTTCTTATCTTTTCTTGAAACATGGAATTCTCAAAGGTGAAAAAGCCTGCTACAGTTCCATACGTAGTAACTCCCCATACGGGAGTTACTACATCACGGGCGACGAGCGGGGATAGAAAAAACGACCCAAACACGAGTGGTCAGCAGTGAAACAACTTTCATACTTCATATATAGACATATCATTTGTAGTATGAGGAAACAATCGTGTTGTAAAGCCGAAGTGTAAACAGTTTACTTCGCTAAATAAAATGTTAAGCAATTCAAGTGTTGATTGTACATATATCTTTTACTGCTTTAATAAACAATGAAGGCATCGGTGGCATCCGAAAGGTACCAAGAAGAATTAAATGTACGTTTTGTAGTTGCAGAAAACAATCGTGTTGTAAAGCCGAAATGTTACCAAGTTACACTTCGCTACTTAAAAAGTTAAGCAATTTTCCTCAAGCTTTAACTGGAAAAATACTTTTAATGCTCTATTAACCAACGGAGGCATCGGGAAAGGCATAGGTGACACCGGGAAAGGGATCAAGAAGAATGATATTCACGTTATGTAACTTGTTGTGTGACGAAAAAAACGTATCTTGACTTGTTCAAAGCATTAATCACAGTTGGCTTCCTTTTCACTTGAATTTTGTATCCATAGCCTAAGATGAGAAATTTACAATCAAGACCACTCGTTTAGGAGACCTTTTCTCAAAAGATCCACACGTGCAAATAATGCTGTTTTCCGTTCGAAATGTTTTTCTTCCTATTCAATTGAACAACTGACTTAGCTTTTAAGCCGAGAAAAAAATCACAAAGTTTGAATTCTGGGATGTTGTCCACTGTTGGCTCCATCAAGTTACGATTCTGCACCATTGACGCTCGTGAAAATCTATCTTAATTGACTACCAAGGACTGTATTTCTTATCTTGCAAATTAAGGTCTGTACATGACATTAAGTTCATCATCTGGTTCGTTGTTATAGTCAGCTTTAAAAGTTAAACTCTACTTGTGCTGACAAGAAGCCACCCTAAGGGCAGGTGAAATGTTGCGTAAGCGTCTCCGCGAAAGGCACATCCAGACAACTTGCATGGAAAAACTGGCCGCAGCTATCGCACCCAAGCCAATCCTCTCCATCGTCGTCTTTGCAAATCTTACAGACCAGCTAGCTAGAAACCATATATATAATTATTCTTGGTGCCTTTCCAAATGCCACTGACTCCCTCTCCGAAGCCTCCATTGTTTATTAAAGCAGTAAAAGATATGAGTTCAATCAACACTTTTGAAAAATTGCTTAAACTGTGAAGTAAACTGTTAACATTTCGGCTTTACAACACGATTGTCTCTGGAACAACAAATTATGTTTCTATATGAAGTATAAAAGCTGTTTCACCGCTGACCGCTCATATTTGGGTCGTTTTTTCTATCCCCGCTCGTCGCCCGTGATGTAGTAACTCCCGTTCCATACAGGCAACCATGTTGAAAGTCACCATATTTAAATTGCTAAATGCCTTTGACTTTTTACCGCTGGTCTCTTTACTACGGGCGCGTAACTTTCTTGTAAACAGAAAGAACGATAAGCTTTTGGGTTTGGTGAGTGTGAACGTTTGCCCTGGTTCAGGACTAAAACTTAACGCGATCACGGATAACAGGATGCAGAATCAAGAGGAATCTCTTCGTTACAGCCCATACTTGTGAGTAGTATTCATATTAATTTGCTGCCCTAACCCTGCACCAAAAAAAGCTTTCAGAAAAGAAAATTCAGCTGTTATTATACACTTTAATGGATTAAGCATTTTAACCAATTATAATTTTTTTGTTTTGCAGCACAAAAAAATCAGGAGCTTGTGATGAAGCTAAAGAAACAAATAATTTGAAATACGAAGGCAAAAGCACCGGGAAAAGTCCTAAAAAGCCAAGACGTCTACTGAAAAGATTTGGAGAAATGTCTGAAGAAGATGTGTTGAAACTAAAGCTTCCAGAACATTTAGACTACAACCTAGATATTCTGTTTGTAAGCATATTGATGTATCTTATATAGCAGTCTGGAACTTCCGAAAAAAAAGAGCGGATCAGAAACATTTTCATTAACCACGAGAGGGTCTCTGACATCAATTTTCCTGGACTAGTGTTAGAGTTAGAGAATTAATGGGACGTTTTATTTCAGATTGTGGTTGCTAGATTGATAAAACTCAATAAGTAATACGTGCATCTCTTTTGGAAAAATTTATCGCTCCTTTCTCTTACAGGTTGGAATAAATCCAGGCTTGATGGCAGCCTACAAGGGACACCACTATGCGGGAGCAAATAATCACTTCTGTGGGTAAATTATTTATTTGCTCACATTTAATGTATCCATTTTCAGAAATTCATCACTAGTTAATTTAAATAAATATAAAAGTTACACTGAGGCTCAATTCTAAGATTCCCATAAATGGTTCATATTTCTAGGAGATGAATTAGCCCCAGTCCTTTATGCTGCTCCTGGCTAGCTCTTGGCTGACATTTGGTGGTCAGATGATCATTTCGTTTTGTTGATTCGATCATTCGGGTTGCTTCTTTACTTTGCTTCTGACTCCCTGTCCTGGGACTCTCCATAAGTGCCAAGAGAAAATTAATTTTAACCTCCCTGTACCATACCAACCCCTGAAGTACACTAAACTCTCTTTAAAATTTAGGAAAGTGTTTTTCCCTTAATAAAATACATGTAGATGAAATAAAGGAGCAGATAAGAAAATGAAAAGCAGTACCATGAAGTACAAATGTTTATGTTGTAGGGCCTTGTTTATATGAATCAGGACTGGTTCCTGAGAGGCTGACATACCTGGATGATGTAAGATGTCCATCATATGGAATAGGATTAACAAACATGGTGGAGCGAACAACAAGAGGAAGTGCTGACCTTTCCAGGTGAACAAAGCTTGATTGATGAGTGAATGGTTAATAGGTCTTGTTTACAGTATACTGATTGTAATAGACAGTCCTTTTTCATTTAGCAGTACTTGTTTCACCCTAACATCTGTATGCACATTCGCCATACTGTTCTCTATACTTTTCATAAGGTGTTGACAAGGAGAATTTGTTTGACAATCAAGAGTTTCTTTAGTTGGTGATCATTTCCTTTATTGTGGTAACTTAAATGTTTGATTAAGGGATTCAGTGTGGAATTACGCACTAGTCACTTTAGGGGTCTTAGAGTTGAGAAATATTTTGGGCAAAATTAAATCCTGAAACTTTCCTTAAAAAGTGATAAAATGTTAGAATTACACAACTCTAAAACAAATGCATTCCCTTTCTTTTAATTCCTTCACCTGCATAGAAATTAGTTTTGCTTCAGACCCTCATCAAAATATGAAAAAAATATAATTGTTTTCACACCAAGAAATTATTCACTTCATTTTTTCATGTGGATTTCTACATGAACCTCTGTTACAGTCACATGAGATAATCCACAGAAATATTTATTGCTGTCAAATATTCAATGAATTGCGTTGTTTCATAGACAGGAAATGAGAGATGGTAAAGATGAGCTCATACGGAAAGTGGAGCTGTACAAACCATTGATAGTCTGTTTTAATGGAAAAGGTTGGTACATGAATGGCAGTAAAGAAGGCAATCTCTGCATGGAACTCCTTCATCTGTTCAAGAGTCTTGGTGTAAACTTTTAGGAATTATCCGTGTTAAAAAGTTAGTTCAGGACCCAGTTGTTTGAAGGCCAATTGGCACTAACCCAAGGTTTAATTTTCATCTTCATTTCTTTATTTCTTTGTTCTAAAGCCTTTTTCTGGGATAATTTTCTCCATTATTTTTAGAGCATCCAGTCTTCAAATTGTATGCAAAAAGAGTTACTGGTATACTGAATTTCTCTTAAAGCTTTCTTATCTGAAATTATGATTCACACTAACCCTAGGTTATCTTAACCCAGCTTTGAACAAACCTGCCTTGTAGAAAATGGATAGGCAGTGTTTCAAAACTGAGGAAAAAGTGGGCTGTCTTTAGTGGATAGGTAGGCAATTCCAAGAACTTTACTTAATTTGATTTATTTTTCTACATTCCTTCAGTTATATACGAGTTATTTTCTGGATCCAAGTGTACAGTTGGTCGACAAAAAGATCCTATACCAGGAACCAATACAGTGAGTTTGTTTCTGATTTTGTCTCATCTTCATATTAACCCCAAAGGCCTTCCTTAGAGTTTTGTAAATTGACTGGTCTGCATGCAATAAGGAAGAGTCGGGGGTGACCTTTAACATATTTTAAATAAATGTTGTCTTCTACCTTATGGAGTACTTCAGATTATTAATTTGTCTTAGATCCAGTGTGGTTGTGATTAGCTCAAAAATAGATGTGGTCTTGCTGAAGTTTTGAAAGTTCTTGGGCAAACTTTGGGATCACTGTCAGTAGCTGAGTAACTGTACACCTACCTCTTCCCTAACCCTACAACAGTCCAGAGTTACCATGGTTTTCAAATGTCTGCACGGGCTAGCTCCTGAATATCTTAATTCTAAGTTTAGATGGCGTAACTCTGCTTATGACCTCAGGGACTCTGAAAATAAACTCAATGTTCCTCTACCTCGCACTAACTATTATCGAAAAAGCTTTAGCTATAGTGGAGCCACATTATGGAATAGTCTTCCATGTGATATAAGGAACACAGAGTCTCTGGGGTTATTTAAACGCAAGATCAATGCCACTCTATAACGCACGGCATTCACGGAAAACAGCTTTTAGTTATTGGTTAGTGTTTTAATTTTTAAATAGTTTTAGTTAATGTAATTGCTGATGAATTGTTTCGTGCTTAAATAAAGATTATACATTATACATTATACATATACATTATACACTGGGTTAGGGGAGGGGTAGGTGAGCAGTTGCTCAGATACTGACATCAATCCGAACTTTGTACCTGGTTTTTGAAAATGATTACAAAAATAATCAGTAGCTAATTGGTATCTGATGATGGCAATTTCATTGGCCAAAGACTATAAACATAGTTGATAAGGTTTCAAGCTGCTAAAAGGGAAACATCGCTGAAAAGGTCCTTGTTTCCTTCGTCTTCATAACTCCCCATGGCATTTCACATGAATTGTGTGGGTAACTCATGTGATACAAGGGCCATCCTGAGTAGTGCTATAGAACAACTTTTCAACTTTACTTATTGTCTTGTTTTAATTCTTGTCATCTGAAGGTCGTGTATGTGATGCCTTCCACATCTGGTAGAACACAAACATATCCTCGGGCCAGTGACAAAGTTCCCTTTTTCTTGGAGCTCAAAGCTCTTCGTGAAGAAGTGAAACAGAAGTCTGCGGATACGTCTTGTTCAGATGGACAGCAAAAATATTGAGGAAAATTTTATATTACATTTATTTTTTTCCGGGCGGGGGAATGGGGCATTTAGGTAATTTTATTTTGAACAAATGTCTGAGAACATTAGTCATTCGGGTAACCGGTCGAGTCGTCCAAAATTTATCTCACCAGAAGTCGTGTCCCCGAAACTAGATTCATGTAACTTAAAATTTTTAGTCATGTCGCCCGAAATATGAAGTCCTGTAGCCCGAAGAAACAATTAATTTTAAGATCAGACTTATAGACTGTTAGACGTTACCTGTTCAGTGTAGTAATAATCTCAAAATCACCGATCGCTGTTTGCTTTTGTCTCATTACGTATTCAAAATCACTCCGGTTATCACAATTTATCTGTTGTAAACAAATAAGTGTAAAAGTCATTTTAGTTTCAAGGTTTGTTACAAGTTTCAGTCGTTTCAAATTTTCCGATTTATCTTTATTAAAATTATTTCCTTACATTTTTAAACATAAAAAGCGATGCCAGCATGGAATTCTATTTATAGTCAAAACTATTTATTGTAAATTTTCTTATTTCAAATTTATGATAACACATGTAAGGTCTTGTGACACCAAATAACCAAAAATCTGCAGTGTATAACATCAGGAGTTTCAATAAAACCCGGTTACCGGCGGTCTACCGCTGGCCGTAATACCTCTTACCGCCGTCTGTTTAAGCCCTGAGCAGGCTCTCGCGTTTGGATTTCACCTCGTGATCACGGCCCTCTTCCGAGCACAGTAACCTACAGTATTATGCCATCGGCCCCCGCTTACGGAAAAAGTTATTGGAAGCCTTGTCTAAGATAACGGATTCGCTCTGACGAAGGGCTAACGCCCGAAATGTTAGCTTTAGAAACTCTTTGCGGTGGCTAATTTACATTATCAAATCAATTGATAAAACAAATTTCTCTTGTTATACTCCTTCACCGAACTTATTGCCTCTACACTGAATTTGTGTCGACCACTCATTTGTTTCGATAGAAACACTTCTTCTTTCAAGTAAACTCTTCAGACTAAGTCGCCCAGGAGGTTTTTATAAAACAGTCAAATGGCGCACCTATGTGTTCAGCGAGATGCTAGCCGTCCACTAAGCACGTCGTAAATAAAAGAATGTAACAGTGACGTGCATATCCGACCTAAGCAGATTGGAACAAATTTGTGATAAAAAATTTTATTACCAAGGAACGAAAAGGGTTCCTATATTCTAATTTGCTACCCCGCTCAAACGAATATAAAGCATTTACATGTAATAGGCAACCGTATTTGGGGTGTGTCAACACGAGCCGTGTGCGACCCTTTTTGTTATGTCTTGCAAGCAAAATTACAGAAACTCTGAAAGGCTCAAAATATAACATTCAAACAACTAATAATACAAAAAACGCTCTAACTCACGCAAATTCTTTGTAAATATGTATGTGAAAAACTGACAGCAAAATTACAGAAACTCTGAGAGGTTCAAAATACAGCAAGCAAACGACTGTTAGTACAGTAAACGCACTGAGTCTTACGCATGCTCTTTGTAAATATGTATATGAAAAACTGACAGCCCCCACTCATTGGTTATTTAATTTTGAGGGTGCAGAGACGTTCGTATGACGTGAATGAATACGAACGAAAGCATCGCAGTACATATACCAGCTCTCTGCAGATCTGCTATTGAAGCAATTGTAACGACATACGATGCAACACTCCACATAATAGGTAACGTAACCCATGATAACTTCATTTGCAATCGTTTTATCGGTACAATCAAGATTACGAGCAGGCGCCATATTGCACGAATTTATTGCGCGACTAGTTGTGCGAAATGCTTAAAAATACAGGCGAATTATTTCTTAGTTTAAGCATCAACACACAAAACAGCAAAAAAAAATTCACAAGTAATGACGCTATTTTCCAAACTTGAAACATGCTCGCGCTGCAGTCCATGCGCATGCAGTATTGTGAGGCAAGTCCTCAGTGACATCATATACGCAAATCTTCATTTCCAAAGCTGTGAAGACGCGGAAGACTGTGCGGAATCTTGACAAAAAATTTGTGAAAGTTCTCGCATCAGGTAAACAAGATTGATTTTATATAGTTATGATGGTTGTTATTTGTAAACAAATGACCTTTCTCTCTGGTTAAAATTCAAAATCCGTCGCTCTTAGTGATGGCGCGTTCCGCTTTTGTTTTCTATTTGACGACTCCAACGTTTTCCGGAAAAAAGTTTATGTCACGTTTACTCTTTATTAAAGGTATAAGGCTTTTTCTTCCTTTTTTCCTACTTGTTAGATACAAGTGTATATCTAGTTTTTATGAAAATGTGGTCCAAACCAGTTGGTCAGGATGATATGACCATGTTGAGAGATGTTTCAGATGAAGCTGTCGCTGAAAACCTAAAACATCGCTTAAATGCTGGAATTATTTACGTAAGTATTCAATTCAACATTTTACTTACGAGGTGCTTTTCTTGATTCGCGTTTCTCTTTACTGGGAAAAAAGGTGTTTCAACGTACTATTCTTTTCAAAACATTCAAAACCTTAAACACACCAGTCGATTAAAATGAATTTGTATTTTTCTTGAGGATTTCGCGAATGCGGCTAGAGGCAAGAAAATGTTGATGACATTCTCTTGCCAGAGGTATGTTTACTGTCTACAACGGCGCCAAACCGGCGTTAAGTTCCAGACCACGCAAGTTTTTATTTTCCCGCGTTGTTGCTTTGCAGAGGACGGCTGGAAAATGTACAAAGTTATAGCGACGCTTTCGTTGTCTTTGCTGTATTGGATAGCTTAATGTCACTGTTAAAACTTTAACACATTATAGGGGGAATTTGTTTTTCAGACATACATTGGTCGAGTGTTGATTGCCGTCAATCCATACAAAGCCCTGGATATTTATGGCGCAGACACTCTTGAAGTTTATTGTAAAGATGGAAGTAAAGTTGATGAGCTTGAGTGTGAAATGAGAGGAATCACTGTACCTCTTCATAGAGATCGAGTATCACGCTGCTCCACAGCTAAGCTGCCAGCTTTTGAGCCTCACACAAAATATTTAGAAAATCTTAATACGCACAAGGTAAAAAGGCATCCATGTATTGAAACTTTAATCGATACAAATTAAGGATTTCACCATTTTTAGCTTCTAATTAAATCAAGAATCACGATCATATTACTTAAATTCTTTCCATTGGCTTGCAATAAATTACCGTATTATCTTTAAAATTTTACCCAAAACTTACGAGGCTCTTAAAAGTTTGGCACCTTCGTATATACGCGATACTCTTACACCTTCCACCTTTTGCTTAAAAAAAAGGAAGGTGCAAGATCCTTTTCCGAGGCAGCCCCAACACCGTGGAATGCTTTGCCATATAACGTCAGAAACAGTTCGTCACTGTGTACTTTTAAAAGCGGACTTAAAACGCTTCTTTTCAAAAAAGCATTTTAAACGTTTTTTTCAGTTTTTACATCTTTTTAATATTGAAAAGCACTTTGAACATTCGGATACCGGCGCTAAATATATATCTTTACCATCGTCATGATAATTTATAGATTATTTTAGTTTATTTTTGACTAAGCAGGAAGATAGCTAATTGTTATCGCTCTTTTTTTTTGTTTACAGGGACCTAAGCCTCCTCATATTTACGGACTGACAACTGATATGTATCACAATATGATGATAGAGAAAGAAAACCAATGTGTCATAATAAGGTGTGAGGGTTGATAAATGAATAACTATAGCTCAGTTTTAGGAATTATTCCTGGAGAATTCGCTTGTTATAAGAATGGGACAGAGTTAGTATGATCCTGATAAGGATACGAAGCACAGACCTACTACAGACTGTCAACACAGGTCTGGCCAATCAGCCTGTATATTGTGAGAGAATGAAATAATTTCAGTTTAAATTTTCGTTTTTTCAGTTTAAAGACTAATGTAAGTTGTGCCAGATGATAAAGTTTGAACCAGCTAACCATGATCAAGCTCAGAGCGGTACAATCTTTTTTCATGTGATAGGATTTTGAGTTTGACCAACAGGCTCAGTTGGTCAAAGGGCGGATAAATCTATCCAACGAATAAATCCATCGGATAGTGATTTATCCAATGGATAGCGTTATCCACTCTTTGAACAACCGTGGTCAGTACAGACACTACATCTGATTACTGCGTTCATATCGTGTCGCCGACCACTTTATCACTTATTTGTCGTTTGGGAAGAGAAGGCTCATTCTCCTTTAACTTCAACATGGTTTGTTGATTTCTAAAATTGCAGTGGTGAAAGTGGAGCTGGTAAGACTACATCTGCACGGCACATACTCAGTTGTATCAAAAAAGTTTCTGGCCGAGGATCCGATAGAATACAGGTAAATATGCCTCGCTCTGTGAGTACTGATTATTTTCTTTTTCCCCTCTAAGTAATCACAGATACTAAAGAACTTGTTTTATTTGTTTCCTGTTCAGCATATTAAGGACATTATAGCTCAATCTCAAGTTGTACTGGAAGCGTTTGGGAATGCAAAAACCATAAGGAACAATAACTCAAGTAGATTTGTAAGTTAATTTTGTACTCTCAAAAAAAGACAGAGACAGGAATGACGCAAAAAAAATTAGATTGTTTCCTCAATTGACAGGGAAAATACCTTGAGATACAGTTCAACCAGAACGGGCAACCAAATGGAGGAAAAATCTACAAATTTTTGCTAGAAAAGGTCAGCTATCCACTAATCACTAGTTCTGTTTACCATTATGTGTGTGTTGCTCTTTAAAGTTATCAGACTTATTTTTTTTCTTTGTTGCAATTACTTTTACATTAATTTTCAGTGTCGTGTAACTCACTTGACACAAGGCGAACGTAACTTCCACGTGTTTTACCAGCTGTTGTCCGGCTGTACGAGCCAGGAAAAAGGTAACTAAATTTTCGTTTTTATAGACATTTTAAATGCTGCTTTACACCGATGCATTTCCGTAAGTATGGGAAAATAGCTAGAAATCTTCTCGATTGAGTGTCGTAAAAAACAAAATTAAAGAAACCACAAAGGCCGATCAGAAGAATGGAGAATACATGTACCTTGAAGAGCTAATGAGAACATAAAGTAGAAACAACCAAACTGCCTGAAACGCGGGAAAATGCGAGCGATCAAGTCATATTTGGTTCTAGTTTTGCATCTGATTGGTTGAGAGAGTAGCTGGAGTTTTTCTGACCAATCACAGAGCGAAGTTAAGTAAGAGTACAATGATGTTAAGTTAATTTTTGTTTTTCAGGTCAGTATGGCCTTCAAGGAAACGCGGAGAATTTTTTCTATTTAAATCAAAGTGAAGTGTACACTACTGACAATAAAGATGACAAGAACGACTTTTTAGCAACAAGGGTGCGTTGATAAGAAAGTTCTACATACTTTGTGAAGGATAGCGCAACTGTTTTTAGATTTTCTATGTGGTAAAAACAGGCTAAAACACGGCTTACGCCCGAACGGACTTTTTTTGATTAAATAATGTTTACGATAAGATGAAGCCAAATTGATATGGGAGACTCGATTGAAATGATAGAGGAACACTATACTAAATAAGTGACTCACTATTTTATTTCAGACTGCACTAGACGTGATCGGCGTAGACACTGCGAAGCAACAGATAATCTTCAAAGTGTTGTCCGCTATCCTAACTCTTGGTAACATTGAGTTTAAAGAAACTGAAAATGTGGCCTGTCCAACTAAACAGAACTGTAAGAATTTTATTTTCATCTCGTGAAACCAATCTCTTGCGTAAAATTTATCTCATCTAAGACATAACTCTTGTCAATCATCGCAGAGCGTCGTTAAGGTTACAAAATACAGTTAAGTTCAAGTGTTACTTAATTTCCCCTTTGTCTTCCGTAGCTATCACTGTGAGTGACCTGCGCATTACAGTCATTAAACAAGTGCTTTCTGTCTTCTGCCTTAAGATCGTGATACTCAACGTAAAATGTTGATTAGCACAATAAAAGCAAGAACTTCGATTTTACATTTCCTTTAACAATCCTGTATATCAAAATGGTAGTTTGGATTTCTGTTGTTCTTCGTGACTTTTAGAGACACAAATTTTACCTTCAGACTCCGTTGATTTAACTTTTCCATAGTTTGCTATAAAACTGACATGTTCTGCTTCTATTTCGTTGTATACATCAGTGCTTGAAAGCCTCTCTCAAATACTCGGAATTAATAGAGAGAGCTTAGAGGAGAAACTAGTGAGGTAAGAAATAAAGAAAAAGCTAAGAAAAGTAAGGTTGTACCCATATTATGTTAAGAAGTTGGCACTTGAGGTTGAAATGACCCGAAGAGATTATTTTTTTGAGAATTTTTTTTTTTTTTTTATTAAAAATAGTGTCTTCGTGGAAACTCGCCGCTGCGGAAGAGTTGAAATAACAAAGAAAACCAACAACAAATGTCAGGTGGGTATCATTGAATCCCATTATTTTGTTTCTGTCCTGTTTTTTTTTTTATAATATGTTTCATATCTTTATACATCCACAGGCAGTGGCTGCCCGCGATACCCTGTCTAAAGCCTTATACTCACATTTGTTTGATTACCTCGTCAAGGTTCGTAACACTTATGTACTCTTGCTATCCGTTCCGTCCGTCCGTTCGTTCGTACTTCCTTACTTTTTTGTTTCAATCGTTCCGCTTAATTAATCATACTAACTTCGAGAACAGGTTATCAATGGTGCCCTAAAGAAAGATAACGACTATTTATCCATCGGAATACTGGACATTTATGGATTTGAATCTTTCAAAGTGAGTATACCTCTTCTTTCCGTCTGTCGCTCTGCCATGCCCAGTCGAAGTAACTTTTTCGTGTTCGTACTTTTTGTGCAAAAAGTAAGTAAGGTCTGTACTCAAGCCAAGTAGCCCACCTCCCCCCCCCCTCCAAAAGCCGGAGTTTATCTCAGCTTCCCTAGCATGAAGGGACTTGGAGTATCACTTCTCCTTTTGGATGAGATGGTAGTCCATCCTAAGGTGTTAACCCGCAGCATGTCATCAGACTCCCTGGCAAATTGCCTGCACCCATTTATACTCCTGTGTTGAAATAGGCCCTGTGAGAGTGAAGTGTTTTGATAAAGAACCTATCACAATTACCCAGGCAGGTCTCGAACCCGGACCTCTCGACCCGAGAGGTCCTGCACACCAACTATAAGACCACTGGGCTTCCCACGTTACTTTTGTGTAAAATGCGTTTTTGACTCATTACCAGGAAAATAGCTTTGAACAGTTCGCCATCAACTACGTGGACGAGAAACTTCAACAAGTTTTTGTGGAACTTACATTTACAATTGAACAGGTAATGAACGAATTCTTTCTAAATTTGAATTTGCTTTACAAATCAAGTGTCACCAGTTTAACATGGTTGTCATTTGAAGGAATGAAAACAGTTCAGTTGTACAGTGTCACTTATGAATAGCTAACCTTTATCTTATCAGGAAGAATATATCAGAGAAGGTATTGCCTGGAAAACCGTAAATTACTTCAATAATAAGATAGTCTGCGACCTCATCGAAAGCAAGGTATGCTACATTTGTTTTGTAACGTATTGTCTTTCTCAAGATCTGCCTCTCAATGTTGAGCATCGGTCATCAGATAATGTTTCGTGTCCAAGTTGCATGTATAAGACGTTTTCTTCTCCCATAGCGCCCTTCGGGAATCATGTCAGCCTTGGATGAAGCATGTTGCCCAGTGAAAAGCAAAAAAGAAGGATCTGAGAGGACTTTTGAACAGGTTAAACAGAAATTAACTAATTTTGATTTATATCAATTACTACTTGAAATCTATATTTGTTGCTCGAGTGGGTTCTATTATTCCTTACTATTATATATATTTATTATTACTTACTCTTCTGCCTTGCATTTGTTTTTTTTGAATAATTTTTCTCGTCAGAAAATGAGGGAGATCGTTGGTTCCAATAAAGCACATCAGGAATTACTTCAAGTTCACCATGACTACTTTACAGTGAAACACTTTGCAGGGAGTGTAAGTTTGTAAAGCACTTGTAATTCATGATCACCTCACGAAATTGTGTCGTTAAAAAAAAGTAGTCAATCTCTGTATGAGTGCTGAGTCATGGAATGTTTTCTCATTTGAAATAGGTTGATTACGAATTCAGTGGCTTTCGCGAGAGAAACAAAGACGAGCTGTCAAATGATCTAATATCTTTGATGCAGTCAAGTGAAAAGTATGAATACTAGTAATCGTTACGCTATTTGTTATTTGACCGTTAACTTAACAGCGACCGACCTCTACCTTTAATTTTTAAACAATGTTATTTACACCAATGAATCATAAAAGAAAGCTATCGAACGTTGCAAGCACAGTGAATTCATTCTGAAATTATGGACTGCAGGCTTCATGATACCTTAAATTTTTTCTTTAATTCACGGCATCTGAAATTAAACTTACATTGTGAGTTCGCGGGCTCAAGATTAGTTCACTTAAAAGTGAGTGCCTATCGAATTACCAAAAAAAAAAGATTAATAAAAAGGATGGAACCTTCAAAATTATGACTCATGATTGATTTCATTAATGCATTCTGTATTATACTCACGGAAATGGAATGTCGGAAATGTACCTTGTTTTTTCAGTCGTTTGTTTGTTTGTTTGTTTGCTTTTCTTTTTGCAGTTCATTTGTCAGAGACTTGTTTCCTGAAACAGTTTATGGCGTAGGGCAAGGAGGACATAAAACAAACACTGGCTCTGCTAAGATAAAGGTCAGCAAGCAAAACCAATCTAGACTCTATATATAAACCGTTATTTTTTTCCTGTCGGTCAATTTCTTTCTAGTTATTCTTCCACAATTTCAGCTGTGAGATACCATCGTCTGAGATATCACTCTTTCAACGTCGCTGAACATTAATTTTGCCCACAAAATTGTTGATCCTATAATTTGCCAGGTAGCTTAATTACAATTTCTGCAGCATTGATTTGTTTCTAGTTTCCATTTCTTACTCTCTATCCGAAACTTGTCTCCAATCCCAAAATAGAAAATCATTTTTTGTTTCATTTACAGTTTCAGACAAACGGTGTGATTGGCAAGATCATGGCATGTAGTCCACATTACGTCAGATGCATCAAAACATCGGAACAGAAAACTCCACTGGCCTGGAACCAACAAAGGTACACGACATACATATATCTTATTGAACGTTTTGGTATGTGGTATCCCTGGGTATTTTTACGAGTTGTGCCGTATTTTGACGAGCCCGTAGGGCGAGTTAAAATACAACAACGAATAAAAATACTCAGCGATACTACACGCCAAAACGTCCAATAAGTTCTTTATTATCCAATTGCTTTTTTTTTCTGCTGAGTCTTTCAGTTCATTTCTCATTAGGCGGTAAAAGCAAAGCGGATAGAGAAACGTAGTGTGTGCAGCTGACTGGTTAAAAGGTTTTTTTGGAGTACAAAATAACCAACTGTCCAAATAACAAATATCGCAGGATATTTGTACTTTATTCACGCGTTGTTTGTACTCTTCTTTGTGCAGTTTGATAACAATCACCTTTATTCTACTGCTAAACTAAAATGCTAAATTTGCCAGAGAAACAGCGTCTGAAAAAGTGCTTAGACCGCACTCATTTCATTGAACGAGCGGTTTTTATGCTTATCAAGCGCGTAATAGAAAGACTTCGGTAAATTGGGTGCTCACGAGAAAATTTAACGTTAGAAAGTTATTGTCCTCAAATTCGATTGATTAACTGTTACAGTCAGTTAGTATTTCTAAACCAGTCAACAATATTTTTCTTTTAGGGTTATTAATCAGATACGTTATCTTGGACTCAAAGAGAGCATTGTCATCAGAAAAACAGGATTTGCAATCCGCAGAAATTTTGAATGTATCTTAAGAAGGTAACCAAAAAGGGAAATAAAATTCCACCATGTTTCATTTAAGCATAAATATATCAGTGGTTCAAAGGGAGGATAACGACATCCTATTGACAAATCGCTATCCAGCGGATAAGTGTTCATAAAACGTACTGCACTATCCGCCGCATGGAGATTTATCCTCTGGATAGTGTTATATACCCTTCGAACAACCGGGCCAGGTTGTTAAGATTCAATAGTATTACGGGCACCCGACTCGAAAAAAGTATAATCATCTTTTCAAGTGCAATCAAAGTTGTACAAATGGAGAAATATTCTCTCAATAAACATCCACACGATGTTGTCACCATTGTAAAACTTTATCTAACTCAGTTCTTTCTTTAACTGTGCAAACATAACAGGTTTGGAATAATTGCTCCAGAAACCAAACATGGCTGGTCAGGTGACCGTGCTGAAGCTTGTCGCTTTATACTTAAAGCCGCTGGATTTGATTCTGGAAAATGGATAATTGGAAAAACAAAGTTATTTCTTAAAGAACCTGATGCGGTAAGAACACGGCTGGTGCGCCTTAAAGAGATTTTCAATTGAGTTTCGAAAGTGATCCGAGGTTGTTTTGGTTTGGGCTTGTACTTCGCTCTGTGATTGGTCCCTAAAACTCGTGCCACTTTCTCAACCAATCAAATGCAAAACTAAAACCAGCCAGGACTTGGTCGCCCGCGTTTTCCCGCGCTTTAGGCTTACTTTGAGTTCTAATTGGCTCTTTTTTAAAGGTATTTTCCTTTCTCCTGATTGGCCGTTGTGATAACCTTGGTTTTGGTTTTCGAATCTTAATCTAAAAGCGCTCTATTCTCATCAAGTAAATTACTTTTATTTTCTTAATTTCAATTGTTTTGGATACGTATTGCAGTGGTATCGACATAACCGACTGATTGATGTAAATAGGTGGTTATTGATCCTTATGGGCAGAACATTAATACAAATCATGAGCTCCACTATAGAGTTGATTGTTGATCTTTGATGATTAGCTTCATGATCTAGAGAACATAAAGAATAAACGCATCAACGAAGCTTGTGTCGCGATCCAAAGTAATTACCGACGTCACAGTCTGAAGAAACAGTACAACGAAAAGAAACAAGGTACGGCTTTCAATAGAATTTCGGTTGTTACTTTGACTTATGCCGTCTCATGAAGAATACTCGTGAAATACGAAGGCCTCCGTTATTGATTGTGACATTCTAAACATAATCCATTATATTTAGTTGATACCCTCGTAATTTGTCGAAAACATTGAACACAAGAGGTGGATGTCTAAAATATCGTATAGTTTTCACATACCAGACTTTTGGTCTATAAGCTTCCGCCCGAATTTGTTATTTCTTATGTTATTAATTTTCTACAGATTTTAAAATATTTCGTCATACAGTCTTTCGACTATAAAGACATAATTATGTGTTCGCCAACTAAGGCGAGCCGTGGTTACCCTTTAACTTTTAAAAGGGATTAACATGCAACGTCTCCCTAGGGTGTCCTTGAATTATCCAGCAAACAGGCAATGAGAATACTCAAACTTATCAAA
Organism: Pocillopora verrucosa; assembly: GCF_036669915.1. NCBI lineage: Eukaryota > Metazoa > Cnidaria > Anthozoa > Scleractinia > Pocilloporidae > Pocillopora > Pocillopora verrucosa. Next base: position 13,097,929 of record NC_089322.1, on the reverse strand, counting down.
TAGAAGTTGTTATTCTGATCTAACACCAAATTCTCGTAACTCATGTTTAAAAAGGGAATGTGTAGCAGCTATTGGGGAGAATTTACAATCAGATCTTGGGATTCAAAGAGTTTCAACTCTTTAAAAGTACTGAACGAAAGATCGGTTATTTGAACGTTCATTAGAATGCATATATAAGCACAGGAAAAGCAGGTATGTGATGAGACCTTTCACCTTACGTTGCTCAAATAATTGTGCAAATGAACTGATGTCTACAAGTGAGTAAAGGGGGTAAGTTTCTAAAGAAACTATGGTGCTACGTCGGTGGGGGAGTATAACAAGTAATTTAGTGTTAACAACTGAGTTTAAACGTAAATTGGCCACCGCAAAGAGTTAAAAAGCTGACGTTTCGAACGTTACCCTTCGATTCAATCGCTCTGACGAAGGGCTAACTCTCGAAACGTCAGCCTTTTAACACTTTATGATGGCCAATTTACGTTTTCAACTCAGTTGTTAACAATACATGACCTGATGTCTACAAGTCAGTACACATATTCACAGCATGTCACTTACTCTTGGTTCATTCCTTTTCCAGCCGCTGTTTTAATTCAAAGACGTTATCGCGCTTATCGACTCAAAGTAGGTAGGTTGCTTGCAGCTAAGCTGAGGGAGCCTTTCTTTTTTCAAATTCACATCTTGTTGAGACACCTCATTGTTAACCACTTGTCTCCGAACCACCGACAAGGAACCGATTCTTGGCTAAATGAATTTCCCACATGCTAAGATTGTAAAATTTTAATTTAGTTTAAGCATTTAGAAACGCATCTCAAGTAAACGACAGGGTGCATTGCACGTATCAACAGATAAATTTTAAATACACTTCATCTATTTTTTGATGGCATGGTCATTTAAAATTATTGGCACGAGCTTAGCGATATAAAGACAACGTTGATACTTAAATTCGCCTTTTTCATTTTTAATTGCAGCCTCAGAATTCCGAAGAAACTCATTTGCCTCAGGAATGGAGTGGAAACCTCAGAATTGGGATATACTAGCAGAAATGTTTCAATCCACAAATGAATTTAAAAATGAAAGAAAATCAAATTCTGGATCTTTTACAATATTAATGAAAACGATATTTGGACCATCAGGAGGCGGGGTACACTGCAAAGGAATATGGCTTGAACTTTCGGAGCGATCATTAACAACAGCCACAAAAGAAGTTTGCCTCCATATCTGCAATTGCAAAGAGGAATTTGCACCCCTGAAAACTGGAGAACACTTCATAAGTGAGCTTGTGGCCTTAGGACCAAACAAAGATCCATTGAGAGCTCCCGCAAAATTGTGCCTTCCTCTTTATGATGATATGTGTGCAGATCAGGAATTGCTGCTACGATGGTCACCAACTCAAGTCGGTGAAGGGGCACAATGGAAGGACGTGTTTCCAGGAACTTTAAAAGGAAAATTTGCCGGACCCACCGTAATACTGCAGATTGTTAATACTAAACAAGTCAAAGTAACTACAAATACGTTTGGTTTATTTTGTATTATTTCTCGAGAACCGTCAAAAATAGATAGTCATCAGAATCATGATGAAGGTGAAGCAAGGAGGGGAAGTCTTCTTTCTCAAGGAATATCTGGTTTTATCAAACTAGTGGGTCAAAAGTTTAGGAATGAAAAGGAAGAATGGTTTGAACAAGATCAGGAAAGATCTGAACAAATTGCTTTGATAAGGTAGCGTAAGCACAATAAACGAATGGTATGGTCTGCATTGTGTGAAATCATGTTTCTAGATTTCAAGTTATCTAAGGATAAAATACTTAAATTTTTAACTCCGAATATTGCATTTCCAGTGTTCTGATTGGTTCATCCAACTCCGGTTAACAGGTCATATTCCGAGTCAACTTAAATGGGAATGCATTGCACCAATTGTTGCGGAGCTAAAAAAAGCTGCAAACGTTCAGGATTTAATGAAGTTTGATAAAACAATTAATTTATTCGCACTTGTTGGATACGAAACTAGTTACAGCCAACGAGTTGGCTATTTACCATCTCATATCCAACGCGCGCTCATGGAATAACTGTTAACTAACAATCCTTTGAACACGTCATCGAACTTTTGACAAAGGCCAGAGGTCAAATTATTTTAAATCAGCATCAACGTGGATTAGATTGGTTCGAATGTTTTGCAAAAGTCGTTTCATATTTCGCGTTACGTTAGACGCGCGTTCATTCAGTTTTACCTTAAAAGGCATTAGTCCTTTATAAATCCATATAGACGCTGCTACCCTCTCGTTTGGCCTTATTTCCTTTCTGCCCACCGAAATTCTATTCTTTTGCGAAAACATGTCCCTCATGAACGTGTTTCAGAAGCATTTGTTTATGGACAGGAAACTGCTCTCTGACTGGAAAGTGTTTACTTTGCCAAACATGAATAGTTTTTAAACCAGTTCTCGGTCAAAATTTCCTCCCTCGCGCCTCTTCGCTGGAAAGATCACCCACTTGCGCTGGTAAAGAGTTCCCCTTTATGAAATAGTTTCCCTACACAGTTTGAAAATTATTTTCGTTATTCGAGTTAAAAATATATAACTTTTTAGAAATAAGGTTGTGAGAAGGAAAGATTTTATTCATCTTTGATACGAAGAGCAGATTATTCCAGATGAGATTTTGAAGCTTGATTTCCGGTGAAAAGGAATACATTTTTCAACTCCTGTTCAAATCTTTACATAAAAGTTTTGCCTTACATTGTCAACGATCCATCTTTTTCTTGCGTGTTGCCAACTGAGTAGCCAGTGATTTATCTCCCTTTGAAGTTTTAGAAGATGGAGCCGAGACTGAAGAAGGTTTAGGAGGGGGAGGGGGAGGGGGAGGAGGAGGTGGCGCTGAGCCAGAGGAGGGAGGGTCCGGATTGGGCGGAGCTGGGGCGGAGGGGCCTGGGTTTGGAGGTGGGATAGAGGATACAGGGGACACAGGAGGCGGGGTCACAGCTGGATCAGCTGATGGAGATGTTGCACAGCTATCCTCAGTGTCAGAAACATGTGTTTGCGTGTCGCCTCTCTTAAACATGTTTCCTATTCGTTGAAGCAATGTAGGTGTATCATCCTCTCTTTGATGATTGGTGCTCGTGGAAGGTACATCATCTTTTATACTTGTTTGGTGTGCTTTGGGTTCCTCGGTAGCAATTATGCCAAATATTCCAAAATGTTTAGTGAACACCCTTGCCTTGCCCTCGCTAAATTCAAGAGCGATTTGACTCTCATCAGAGCGGTGTTTCTTGTCACAAACAAAGACGTCACTCCAGTTAGCTTTCTCTCCTGATTGTGTTGGGGTCCAACGAAGAAACTGTGCATGGCTCGCCTCAACGTTCTCTTCAATAGGTAGACAAAGCTCAGCAAACATACACAATGGCTTTCCAAGGGGGCTGAGTTCCACCACATGGCTGATAATCTTTTCCGCGTCGCTAAGTGGGGCAACTTGCTTTTTGTCTCTGCACAGCTGAATACAAACTTCTTTAGTTTCTGATGTCAAGGAGCCTTCTGGAAGGTCTACAAGTACTTCTTTGCATTTCACGCTTCCCCCTGACGGACCGAATATTGCTTTAGCCACAGCTGAGAAAGCGCTGGGATCTGGGACATTGACACCATATGTGGAACTCAGTTTCCGCTCGACTTTGTCAACGGACATACTAATGCTTGGAATTTTCTCAGTTTGCACTCCAGGAATTTCGACATCTTCAACTGAAGAACCTGTTGAATTTGATTCGGAAACTCAGTTCACACTAAAGGGGTAACATGACTGAAATGAATTATAATTGACTATCTGTGTTTTCACACGAAATGTTTGAATAGTTGAATGCATGGAATGTACCATAAGTGGTCAAGCTTTGCTAGTCAAATAACTTCAGGTTATTGGGAGTGGTGTCAACTGGGCAACCTATTTGTTTTTAGCGTTGGCGTTGACGAATAGATAACATTTTGCTATAATAATCAAAATGGTTTATGGCTAAATAGTAACGAGAAAGATTTAGCTTGCGTGCATTTTCTAAGCAAGTGTTAGATAGTGAGATAGTATGCATCTCAGAGGGGAATAGAGGACGAATTGGAGAGTCAACTTTTTTCATCTTATATAACAGGCTTTTCGAGGATAGAATGCGATGAATGATCTTATACTGGAACATTGAATTTTAGTTTCTTTCGAACTTATTTGAAGGTTATAAATGAAAAATCCACGACTTCATTCATACCTACATCAGCAGCAACAGTAAACGTCTTTTTAGACGGTGACGTTTTTAATTTCGATTCGCCTTTTTCTAAGAAACAAACATGGCGGACATCTCCTCCTTTTATGTGAAAATCAACCCTGCAAAACAAGTAGTACTGTTTCGTCAATGCAATGATCTATTAGCTTAATTTTCTTCGATTGTTTTGATCGGCGCCTAGATGTATATATATATATATATATATATATATTGAGCTCGGATAACGTAGATTCGTAGATATTCTCACAGAGAACACACGTATTTTTGTTGACTTGTTTCGTTGACTCCTTTTTAATCCTCAGTTACATGTTTTTTTCTGAAGCAATCCAATTGAATGTAGTCAAAGAAGTTGATCGTTATCATGCGTCCAGATCAACTATTTGAGAATAATTAACCCTTTAACTCCCAGATCAACTGTTTCATTCTCCTTACCGTCAACCATGTAATTGTTATAATGTTAATTCAGAGAATTTAGTATTGGATCACCTAATTGTCCCCGAATTGATATTTTTCTTTATTCTCATCACTTATCTGGTTAATGTTGTATTGATATTGTAAGGAGAAATTCTGTCTTGGTCACTCATGGGAGTTAAAGGGTAAACATAATACATGTTATTAAGCAGAATACTGCGTCATTCCTACAGATAAAGAGGTGTTTGGTATGCCTCGTAATAAACAATAGGGACCTTCACAGTCAGGACGAAAATACTGAGGATACCGAGTGGAGTTCAATTCGGTCTGTAATGATACGAGTGATTGACAAAATCGGACGACCGCATAACTTTAGCATAACGTGTGTGAGCAGCGTTGAGTCCTAAATGGAACCTTAGATAATTTGCCGTCGAGGTTTCTGCTCTCAGACTATGCAAAGTTTGGTGATTTCACGAAGTTGTTTTGCAGAGGACAACTAAGAAATGCACAAGGTTTTAAAATGCACGTGCTGAGGTATTATTCTGCACATTGGATCTCTTGTTTTACCGTGTCCTCGTTGCCGTCGTCGTTGGGGTTTTCCTAAGGTCCCTATAGTCCATTTTACAGTTGCGTGCTTGGTTGCCAAGCCTTTGAACAGGAGTGCGGCTAAGGGTGGCCTTCTTCTGATACAAATCTTGCTGCTTTTCAAATGCAAATGACTTTGTTATCATGCCAACTAAGCTTAACCAGATACTGGTTTTTATCACAACGTGGTCAACTTTAGCCTCACTCCAAATCAAAGGCATGGGAACTAAGTTCACAACTGTAAAATGACCTATTGAGGAATATCAAGTAAACTTGTAAAAGATTGAACAGACTAGTCTTACTTGTCAGACACATTAAGTTGCAGCTCAGAGTTTCTCTCCAGTTGATACACAACAGCTAATCTGTTTAGAGCTTCAGGAAGCATGCGACATTCAAATATGGTATCATATTCCTTGGCATGAAGTACAAAGAAAGAGTCGTCATTGGGGCTGAAACAACAACACAAGAGCTCAATGATTCATATATGAGTGCAAAGTAGGAGAATGCATTCTATTCATGTCGTTTTTCGGTCTCACCGGTTTTATGATATCGCGCGGGTATCACTTTTGATATGACGCCATTTTGGACTTACAAACACACACGTCCTTGATCTCATGCGGGTATCTAAACTTCCTTCGGCCTGGATGCTGTGGTTAGATATGTTGTTAAATTGCAGCCATTTTATTGAATGAAATGAGTTACTCTAAATAAATCAGAGTGCACATCAATCAGAACTGAGAGTCAAGCCACCAATGGATGTTTGTAGGTTTTGTTTTAGGGTGGATTTTATTACAAAAATATCAATGCTCCATGGAGCGCACTTTTATTATCCAGGATTATTACTGGTCTACAGTTATAGCTTTTAATATCACACCCGTTATGGTTTAATTAATTAATCAACGCAATTGTGCAAAACATGTTCGAGCTTGCAGCAAAAACAGCCTCTTCATTGCACTGCTTATTCAGTAAAATAACATACCTCACTGTTACATGATTTATGTTAGTCATGGGTAGCTTCCGTCTAACAGTGAAAGAGGAATTCGTCTGTGAAAGCAATTGTAAACTTAAATAAGTGCACCGCTCGAAGGTGTAAAGATGGCTTGCAGTTTCCAATGTGAAATGTAGACTGATTTTTCATTTACAATTCATCAATAGGCACATCCTTCAACTAATGTCTTTCATTTCATGTAGGATATGGTTAAACCAGCCAAGTATTGGTCCTCTGTGCCAAACTCATTAAAGAAGAAGACTGAGGTTGGTTAGTTCATGTTGTTAGCGCTGGAGTACCAAGCGGGAAGTCGAGGGTTTCAAGCCTCAGACCGAATCAACACTCAGGGTCTTAAAACAATTGAGGAGAATGTGCCACCTTTATTATGATATCCTCGAATATCCACAAATAGTTAGACATTATATAATCTTCTCAGATATGGACAATAAACTGTATACCCCGTCTCTTGCATTTTTTCTGCACTGGTTAGCAGGGGCCGTTAAAGGACTCACGCAATGCAGAGAGTAGGGAAGGCAGCTCCCGGTGCTGTGGTCCGCTGACCTTTTGTTATTAGGGATCTTAAGCAAACCACGACGGCGACGACAACGCGGACATGGAAAAACGAAAGATCTAATTGGCAGAACAATAGCTCAGCACTTGCGTTTTAAAACTTTATACATTTCTTAGCCGTCCTGTGCAAAACAACAACGTGAAATCACCACAATTTGTGTCGTCTGCGAACCGAAACCGCGACGGCAAATTATCTTAATTTCCATTTGGAACTCAACGCTTCTTTTATACGCTATGCTGAAGTTGAGACAGTAAACACATGCAGCCATTTTTTAAATTCTAATTAAAGGCAGAAATTCATTTTTTTAATCGAAGTCTTCATTGGCGTTGCCGTCCTGACTGCTTAAGGTCCCTAATGTTCATACAATCCCCCTCTTTCAGTTTTAAAGCTGAACTGAGCCAGCCTGTCTAAATATCCCACTCTTACTTGAGTAATGACGTATAAGCAACTCGTTGTCAAAATAAGGAGGCGATCTTGTTCCTGTGACAAAAGAAAATGAATGTCTTGAGAAACAAACTTTTAACGATAGAAACGAAAGCGAGCGACCAAGCCTTACCTTCCCATCACGGCAGTATTTTTTGACTTCAGCCGCGAACTCAACCCTGGTATCCGCTAAACACAAAAGTATCACAGTTTTTATTTAGAAAAGGAATTCAAAACACAGTTAAGGTCAGCTAGGTCTCGTTTGGATTGTGTAGGTCTAAGATAGTTTCAGAAATCGAGTTTGAAATTACGTTGATACATTGACAAAAGTCCAAACACGGGACCCGGCCTAAGTCTGAGATATCCGGGATAAAGTTACAGTGTTCATTATACTATCTAAAGTCCATACCCGAGGACCTCGCCCATATTTGAGATATCCAGGGTTTAATTGAAGTGATATACTGACATAAGTCTACACCCGGGGGCATTTACAGTGATGTACTGAAACATCAAGTTTGAGAAATCTGGATAAAATTACAGTGCTGTACTAAAACTAGTCTCTCCGGTTCCCCGCCTAACTTTGAGATATCTCGAATTAAATTGCAGTGATAAAAGGCACAAGCCTACACACGGAGATATTACATTGATACACTGAAAAAGGTCGGAATATTCAAGGTCTGAGTTAACAGAGCTTTAATGTAAAAAGTAACTTACCTATGATTTTCTGCAGAGGTTTTTGGTTCTGAAAACCGACGTAGTCTCCTTTGAAGCCCATATCCCATGAATCTCTTCTCTTCTTCTTATCACCAAGCACATCGACCTCTATAAAGGCAATGCTTAGGGATCGGTCATAATTTATTGCCGGGGTGGGGTGGGTGGAAGAGGCGGTAAGAGAGAGCTAAAAACCAGTAGAACTCGCTATCTTTTCTGAAATACATCATAAACCGCCTTTTATTGCACATAAATATTGTTCAAACGGTATATCGTATAACAGCACCTTAGTTTTCTCACCAAAAAAGTTTTCAAACTTTTCCAATTTCCAACCAAAAGCCCCCTTAGATGTAGCGTCTTTGTTCATAGTATGATTATTGCACTGTTGTTTCTTCTGCCTTGTGTTACGTTACCTTTTAACAATTTCTTAATGGCAATCATCCTGCCGAGAATATGACGGTCCCTGTATCGACGATAACCCTTCTGAATCACAACAACACCTTGAAAATAACATTACAGGAAAAAAAAATTAAATGGAAAAAGGGATCTTGTAGCTGACGTTTCGAGCGTTAGCCCTTCCTTAGAGCTAAAAGAGTATCTGTGGGTTGTGTGTTGTTTACCCAGAGAAGATGGAGCTGCGCTATTGGTGGCAAATGGTGTCGCGAAAAGCACAAAAGTAAATAAGTCGAATGAAAAGCGTTCGTTGATACTGAAGGGAATGACATTGACGATTTGAAAAATAAATTTTTGATTTACAGTTTTGTGGCCTAGATGTAGGGAAAGGCTGCAGAATGACACACTTTACTTAGGATAATACGTCCGAAGCTTTATTGAGAATACAGGTTCAAGATAAGTTCGCATATAGTTCGAATTTCTATGCACCTGTCGTAGCATGTCGTAGCATTTGACATAACTCCATCATTGGTCGATAAGTCAATGGCCTCACGCTACCGTGCAAAGTCCCACTCAGGGAATAAACACAAAAACAATGTGCACGAACCTTTCCGTATCCTTAGAAACCTTTTGCGCAGCCTGTAGGTCCGATAAACACCTTGAATTTTGACACAGTACTTCTCCAGGATTTTATTTTTTATATCCTCCAGTTCATTAAGCTGAAAAAAAATGACAACTTATCTAATCAATGTAATTTTATCTTATTCCTTTCCTAAATCCGATCTAGAAACTAACAATATGTTTACAACGAGTCAAACTGTCGGAGACTTGACATGAAGCGAAATTCATATTGATTAGATTTTAGTAATAGGTTTAGTTTTAGCGAGAGATGAACAAAAATTGGCCTTCGGTAAAATTCGAACCCATATTTCCATTACAAATCCAACGCTTGAAATAGCCAGGTTCAAATAATTATACTCGCGGTAAGTGTGATATCAGAAAAAATTGATGAGACAATAAGTTGCGATGCCTTTGTTTCTTAGCTTCGCTTCGACTTATTGAGCTACGGCAGTCTTCTCTTCGGAGAAAAGCGCGCGTGATCTCCGACCAATGGTAGCCTTCCTGTTTACGCTTCGCCGCTAATATTACAAGGCCCAGTTGTATAAAGGTTAGATAACGTTATCCAACGGATAAATCGCTATCTGGCGGATAAGTAACTGCAAAACGTACAGCATTGTTCACCGTATAACGATTCATCCGGTGGATAGCGTTATCCAACCTTCGAACAACCGGGGCCAGATCTGTAACATTTTCGCCGCTGCATGTAATTGTCGCGAGAACAATAGGGATTCTGCCAATGCGTTCGTCAAATAGCTAGATATGGTGACCTAACAAGAGTCTATAACTATACTAGAAAACAAAAAAAACCTCCTAATTTACTTACTGTATTTGGTTCTTTGAGAAACAACTTTGTTTTGCCAATTTTCCATCGAGAGGGATCGATGCCAGAATCTCTCATGACTATTTTACAACCTTCAGCTGGGTCACCAGTCCAGCAGTTGTTCACTTCAGGGGAAATAATACCGTATCTAAAAATACACACATCCAACTTATCATGGTCATCATAAAACAAATCACTTTCTATGCATATGGGAGAAAATTCATTATGACCAGACAAAACAAGCCATACTGTAAAGATACATTGACAACAGTGGAACAAAATGATAAATCAAGTGTCAAAAATTAGAACAGACAGTTTCATGTACAAATCATCGCTGACTGTTTTCGAGTAATGTGTTTCCAGTTTCGCTCTTTTACGCGGTGTGCGAGAACAACCACAAGTGTCGAGTTGAGAATAACCAGTCTAAATTTTAACCAAGCAGCCATAGTGTGCCAAAAAATGGGCCAGTTTTTAACTGAGAATCGAAAGTGATCGTGGATTTTTGTTTGATTTTTCTTTACTTCGCTCTGTGACTGGTCTAGAAATCTGGCGCTACCATTAGCACCAATCGTATGCAAAACTAAAACCATTCCAAACTTGGTACGTCGCTCACTTTTTCCCGCACTTCAAGCAGGTTGCCTATGTTGACTTTGAGTTGTCATCGGTCCATCATGATGTTGACCTTTGCTCTGATTGGTAAGTTGTGATGTCATTGGTTTTGGTTTTTCGACACATTTTTCGAAAACTGCTCTTATGAAGCAATAAATAATATGTTCTAGTCCTCGTAATATCAAACTCTCATAGTTAATAAGAAATTAAAACTTACCTGCGCACGACCTGTTCAAATTGACGACGAAATGCAAATCCGGCTCGTCTGACGCGAATATTTTCTTTTAAACCGAGGTATTGAATCTGATGAAGAACTCTAAAAAAAAACAACAACAAAAGCAATTTAGGAATTAGTCTTGATCGTCTTTATGTACGCATATGAACGAACCAACAAAGACTAGCACACAGAAAGAGATATATGTAACTCCTCGCTATTGTCACAAGTACGGGAGTGTCCCGCGATACTTCGAATCTCAGAACTTCCCATCTCCGGGTCGGAAACTCTACAAAACAAGGGTTACTCTTAAAAACATCGACGGGAGACGCGATGGATTAATGGTTAGTGCGCTGGACTCCGGCTCGAGAGGTCTGGGTTCAAGACCTTGCTGGGTCATAAGTGCCACTCTCCACCCATGAGTACAAATGAGTACAGGCGAATTGTCAGGGAAGCCTAATGAAATGATGCTGGGTAACGTTGTGATGGACTAGAATCTCATCCAGGATGGGGAATTAATACTCCTAGTCGCTTCATGCTTTAGGCACTTGGCTCGGGTACAGACCTTATTATTAAAACAAATCATCCAATCTGATATCGTGTTTATAAGGAACTTAGTATAAACGCCTTGTATAACAACAGAAAATTTTGAACACGGAGTCTGTTTAGAGGCTCTAGAACAAGGCTGGTCTTTCTTATAGAGTATTGTAACTTTTCAAATTTAACCAATCGAAATTCAAGAATCAACCTTGCACACAAGGTTTTTATATATACCTCTGGTCGTCCCAGTCCAGCGGTTTCTTGGACTCAGTGGGTTTGATACAACGAACGTAATGAGGAGTACATGACATAATCTTGGTGATCAGAGCTGCCGCCTGGGACTGGTGAACAAGTCAAAATAATAACAAGAATAGGTTTAGTGTTCTTACAATTCAATGTTATTATATCCTCATTGTCAAGGTCAATACAGTTACTGACACCATTCTCCTAAAACTCTTTTTCAAGATTTCCGGCCCTGAGAAAAACTGCAACTGCAACTGCAACTGCACACGTGTAAATTTACAATAATTTTTTGCGTTTGATATCGCCAATAAGTTGCTAACACGTCACTCGTCTTTTGCTCCACTCTGTCAGGTTGGCGAATGAATGGCAAGGCATTCACCACTCTCAATCCGAGGTCGTTTGTCGCAATTTTTGTTTTATGATATTACACAGAGAATACATGGTTGCTAGTAGAAAAATAATTTCTCTTCTCGTGTTCAACTTGATGTCTCACGAGTGAGCGCAGTGGAATTCCATTTTTACATGTACGCGCTTTCATGTATTATCCTCTATGTGATATTATATGACAAAAATTGCGACAAAATTACATTGTGACGTTACCACTGATGTAATCTTCCTTAGTTGAGCGTTTTATCGATAGTGACAGGCAAACAGACCCTTGGCGCAGTACCTTAATCTTTGCTCCAGCAGTATTTGATTTCGCACCACCACGACGCCCACCTCCGCTATCAGGGTTCGCAACTACAGGGAACAGGTCCTTAACAAATGCACTGAAACACCAATGTGTGAAATATTGTTCTTGAGAAGCCGTTTATTGTTTGTAGAAATAACTAAATGTCAAACAGTTTTATCATATGCTCAATTTGAGTCCGGCAAAGAGATGACTTAACACACTGATTAACTTATAATTTTTTACTTTCTTTAGAGATTAATATGAATTATGACTCACTCCTCACTAGACTGCATTAATACAACCATATCGTTTGAGAGTATATCTTTGTTTTTCTCACAAAATCCTTTGGCTTCATAATCCACCTGAAAGATAGAGCAAAATTGATCCGCTTAGAGCTACATGTATATCACTGGTTGATTCAATTGCTTTGTTGTAAACTCACATTTCCAGCGTAGTGGGTGATCGTAAAATAGTTTGACTGCGCTCTGAAATAACGACTGAAGTCTTTATTTGAAGCCACAACTGCTCGAAGTTTCTGTTAAAAAAAAAAAATGAAACAAAGTCCAGAATCATGAGCAACCCATCATCCACTAACCCTTTACAGTTTAACTATTATCCGTCTTCTTCATATTGTTTTCTATAATTTTTTTTTGGTACTGACAAGGAGAATTCGTAAAACAGTCAAACCTTCTTCGGTTGGCGATCAATTCTATTATTCTCGTGATCCTAGTGAATGATACAACAGTATTACTGTAACGAGAAATTAGATGCTGATCACTCTCAGGACTTAAAAGGGTTAAAGAATACCTAAGCTATGATTTATACCAGAATGTTACATGGTGTACACGGGAAACTAAAAGAACAACTACTTCCGCGTACATGAAGATGGCACTTCAGCCCTTTTTTGAGAAAAAAAAGAATGGTATAGTGACAGTCGTGCCCCGAGTCACACTGCTCATTCATTCTCAACACAGCTTAAACACAGACTACTACCAAAAAAACTACCATCGCAAAGACTTATTATCATAATTACGGCTGGGTTTATCTCTTTGGATATGTGTTACAAAGATTCCTTTGCCCAATTTATTTCAGTGTGACACACCTTTCTGACCACCAAATCACTCAAATGGAAAACATGAATGTTAACAAGCCCAAGTACTGTACTAAAGTACCTCCATTAGAGTTTTCTCCGAGCCTTCGGTCTTTGCGTGCATTGTACTGCAGACGTCATCAAGAGTGCTCATAACACCTGGGGGACGCTGTAAACATTCAACCAATCAAAACGACGAGCTTCCATAGTCATTATCACGTGGTGAACAGGTAATCGATTAAAAGCCAAGAGATTATCAACAGTTTATATTCCCTTGATTAGAGCACAATGTCTTGAAAACGTTTAATTAAAAAACTTCTGCTTTCATTCATTGTGGACCTTGATGTTCTCGTGTATAGGCGTTATTTCAAAATGAGTTTCCTTTAGTTCAAAAAAGACGTTTCCGATGTCGCAAAATAAAGAATTGAGTTAAAACTCAGCTGAACTACAGATGTTCCATTCTGGTGACCTCCGTATTAGGGATATGCAATACCTTGCTCTCAATAAGTTCGCAGACTGTTTTGTTGTCAAAGTACTTGACTTCCTGCCATGGGATTCCCTCTTGTACATATTCCTCCTTCGAAACAATTTACAGACACAATTCAAGTAAAACTTGAGTCACAGATGGAGAGAAATAATAATACCAAGAAGTGTTTTTTAATCTCTGCAAACACAATAAGGGGATTGAAAACGAAGCACATTTCGCTAGGGGAAAAAGGCTAAGGGTCAAGACATCATACTAATGTAGAGATTTCAATTTTTTTTTCCCATCGTAAGAAGCAGAAGTACGAAAATAAACCAAGCCTACCTGTTCCGTTTTAAGTGTAAGCTCAATAAATATTTGCTGCAGCTTTTCATTGACAAAGTTGATGGCAAACTGCTCAAATTGATTGTTCTGAAAAAAGAAAAGGGTGCATGTGTCAATAATAGCTAAAATATCCAACCGAGCGTGAGGGCCGCACCGGAGAATATGGTCCCGAGGTAGTATGGACTGAACGCAGCGAGAGCCGCGCAAAAACGACTGAAGGCCAACATTCCTCAGTCGGGCTCAAGCAAGCGAGGTTAGTCAGTTGTTTGTTATATGGCACCCAGACCTAGGTTGTTTATTTTGAATTTCCCGGCTTTCGCAAACAAAAATACGGGCTTATGACCGTTTTGGTGGAAACGGTCCGTATGGCAAAGAAAGGACCAACTAAAAACCAATCAGAATTCTCGGACTTACCTCAGGACTACCTTGCCATATAATATAGGTTTTTATTCAGTAGTGGCAGTAAAATCAAGCGATGGCGTGGCCATACCTCAAAAATCTCAAAGCCATAGATATCAAGTACACCAATAGACATTTCGTCTTTCTCTTTTGACATTGCCTCGTTTATACTCTGAAAAATATAAGCAGTTGTAAAATTACTGTATTTGTTTCCCGTTGACTTGAACTTCTCCCAGTCTCTGAATGATTTTACAAAGTATCACCTCGTGTTTTATTTATTATAATTAATTGCTTATAATAAATCACAAGATAAATTCCCAGTTAAAGGAAATACTTACATTTTCAAAACAAAACTATATAATCAATGCTTCTATCGCACTGTCTTTTTTATTATGTTATCATACTATGAATATCGTTTTTGAAATAACTTTTCTGGTGACCCTGAAACATGATAACTCATTGTCTGACCAGGTTCTTACCCGAACAAGATAATCAAAGACTTGTGAATACAATGCTTTCGCCAAAGCATCACGTGCAAACTGAGCCTGGAACAAAAATTAAATTGATTGGAAAAAATGTACAATTAATTAACAAGACGCACACTTCACTTTCCATGATTGAAAGTGTTTATTTAACAAATAGATTCCAAGTTGCCGTGCGTCTGTTCAGTAATAGATCTATTTTTGATGATGACGTCATTTATACGTCTGTCCTCCAATAGATCATAAGTGAGAACCAATCAGAATGCATGCATTACTGAGCTTATTATGTAAATCGCACTAGAGCTGGAATGGTAAAAAGCCTTAATGAAAAACAATGTGATAAGTATGGGGCTTCGTGGCGCGCGCGTCACTCGCTGAGAGCTCCGCGACAAATTTTACGAACAAAACAGGAATACGCGACTTTGCTGATACCGTCGTCAGATCGAACGCTGAGATTGCTTTACTCGGTACCATCTCCCTCAAAGGGCTTGTTGTTCGCGCGGTCTCGATCTTTGTTGTTGTTGAGTCTCGAAAAGTTTTGTAAAATCTTTTAAAAAGTATGTTCGCAAACCTTCTTTCGCTCCATAATGGCCGCGAAGAACATTATACACTTAACCGAAGATATCCCAATAGTTTCATAAATTTGATGAAAACTTTTAACCGGTATTCGCATTTTGCGGTAAAACTTTTTGTTTGTGATATTTCAGTTTTTTTTTCAGAGTGCGCGATAACGAATCCTGTAATCTGATTGGTTCTTTACGCGGTCCGTATTTTCCTATCTCTGCCCACGAGGAACGGTAACGCTTTCGTGAGTCGCCGAGTACATCCCTACTTTCGTTGCCATTTTTCATAAATATATCTCGTTTTCCCGGCTGGGCAGTATTTTTAAGCAAAGACGTCGGTCACTACCTTAGGCCGATAAATAACTTATAAATCCGCTCTTTTCTTTTTTTTTTTTTTTTTTTTTTTTAACAGCTTTATTGACCATTACACATGTAATTGACCATTACACATGTATTGACCATTACACATGTTCTCTCTCTCAAATCACTTTGGTTGACAGAAACATCAATGGTGTCATTACGTTGGTTGACCAGCGGCCTGAAAACTGTCCGCAATTAATTTTAATCGTTCAAAAAAAGTACCAAGAAAGTTAAAACGTGAGGTATTTGGTTACAGTTAAACTAATCAATGGAACTTTCATCCATTTAATATCTGAATTTTCTCAAACAATTTGTTCGTAGTGAAAGGGCGAGCGAAGTTTTAATTTCAGCTCTTCAACAAATAAACGCCCTCAGTGAGTCTCTCCAAGTCCGTTTAATTTGTACCGTAAATTGCACAACCGAAACTGAAGGAATTCAATGAGAAAAGGCCGCATTAAATCCCCTTGTGTCTCGTTGGAGTTTATCATTCAAATTTAGTTTTTGTGAAGGAAAGACCAGATTTACACACTCCATTGCATCAAACAAACGAGCAAACTCTCACAACTTCAAAATAAAAAATTTGAATTTACTTACAATTACTTTTCTCGCTGTTTACTTAATGAACAGAGGCAAATCCTCGTACATTAATTAATCGTCGATGAGAGTGAATGATACTTTCCGTTAGATCATTGACTGTTTTTGAAGAAAACACTGTGGTGACAGTCCTTGCCAAACTAGTTTCGTTGTTTTTCAAAAGTGTACATGCGCTATTTTTTCTTACGCGCTCTCTAACTGAGAGGTGTCAGATTGTGACAGATGCCTCTAAAAATAATGTTTCAAAGTTTGTTTGGAAGTCTTTTTAATCACCTTTATCATTACGCAAATGAAAATGTTTCGGTGAACCATCTCTCTTTAATTTGCATCACCTCAGAGTCTATTTTAACTACCATTTACTCGCTCAAAAATTGTTCAGTTTAAAAGATCTTGCCGTATTTACAGCCCTAAATCATTCAGTTTATTTCGGAAAGAATTTCGTGAAGTTAAAAAAAAAATGTTATTTGCCGGCTAAGAGTCGACCGAGGTCACAGTTTTTCACCATACGGACCTCCCAGCCGGCAAATAACACATGATTCTTTCGCAGTCGTATCAGGGTTTTCTTAATGAGCAGTCCCGTTCGTTTTCCTCTTTTTTGCCCGATTTTTATTAGGAAAAAAATTAGATAGTGATATTCCAAGGGTTTTCCTCAGAAATCACATCACATGCTCAAGGCTAATATGCAAATTTGTCAGGGTTATCAGATAATCGCATCAAAAGCTAACACAAAAATGCAAGGAAAAATGATCATGAAATGTCTCTATATTTAAAAGAGTACTAATACTGACCGCTCACAAACAAAAACCGAACGAATTTCTTTTATTTACGAGACCCGGGTGATGGATTCACCATGCTTCACAGTCAGAAAATTGCGTAGCGTTGTGTTGAAAAGCCCCTTGAGAGACCTGATACTGGGTTGGCCAGTCAAAGCATTCATTTGAACGCAGTCTTAATGAGCAAAGTTGCATACTGTGTTGACGTCTACTCCCTAAAACTGCAGTTACTGATAGGCTCAAATGGCTTTTAAACCATTCCTTTCTTTACTTTAGAATATTCAACTGAGCACAAACAAGGCAGCATACTAATCTCTTTCTCTTGCCAGTATATTTAGTTATCAGAGAACTGAAAAATTATCGGAATATTCACTAAACCTGTTCAGCGTTGTTTGTCTTCTTGGTGATTTCAACTTTGCCTCCCCATCTGGCTTCCATTACGGTGCTGAAACAGAAAATTTCAAAATTTCAAAATAAATAATAGATAAACATAATAATAAACAAAAAACAAATATGCAGTGAGAAACTTACAAAAATAAGGCATCGCTCTTTTTACATTAGGGCTGTGCGCAAATATTAAATTACTTATCCTATTAAATTACAACGAAATTGATATTTCTTAAGAGGAGAATCGATTGATAAACAATCATCAAAGTTGTGAGTTTCTAATTACTCCCGGAAGTACTAATCTAACCTGTTTCTCCGGAAGTACAGGTTTTTTCCGGAAGTACTAGCCTGGCCAGTTTCTCCAGAAGTACAAGTTTTTACCGGAAGTACTAACCTAACCAGCTTCTCCGGAAATACAAGTTTTTCCGGAAGTACTGACCCAACCAGTTTCCCCGGAAGTACAAGTTTTTTCCGGAATCACTAACCTAACCAGTTTCTCCTTGAGTAAATCCTTGTCGACACTGAGCAGTTTCGCGGGCATGGTTAACACTTTGAAGAAACAAACACGAAGTCGAGTGAGACATACAATTATGTTAGAAGAACTCGTGAAAGCATGGGTCAAAAATCAATATCTATCAACAAGGGTAATTATTATGAGATTTTTAGAATGATGATATCAGTAAACAGAAAGTTATGAATACTCACGGTCGTCATTGATAGGTACGGCCACGTTACTTTCTTCTTTAAACTGCACATTACCGAGATGTAAGATGGCCGACACCAGTTTGAGGATGGTCACTTGAGTCTGCGGGTCAAATCCTACCACAGTCATGGCTTTCTGTGAAAAAAATAGAACAACACAGTCCACCTTTTGATCATTTGTCTGTTACCGTTGTCGCAATTTTGTGGGTAAAAGAAAATTAGGAATTTCAATCGTGTATCAACTGTTAACCATCGAGAGATCGGAGCCATCTAAAGAGTCTTTCACTTCAGACATGAAAAAGCAAGAATCCGTGGAAAGTATTTTGCAATGTCTGAACTTGACGCAGATGTTTAAAAAAAGTAGTAACCCTCTCTAAATCATTTTCTTCAAATTATTCTCACGATCGTCTTGAAATGAAGTGGGTTGAATAGATTATGCCTAAATTGACAGGCTTAGGCACAAATAGGTAGATCAGAACTCAATCAATAACTTAACTAAGCAGACAGAGACATTTGTATGATAAGCTCAATTATACGCGCTTCTTGATTGGTTCTTACAAATGATCTTTTGGAAGTCATAAATATATGACGTAACCTTTATCACTAAAAACAAACACATTCCATGCTACCGTGGGTTTACACAGCAATTGGGACCTTTAGCAAACCGCGACGGCGACGGCAACAAAGACGAGGCAAAACAAAAGATCTAATGAGCGGAACAATAGCTCAGCACTTGCGTTTTAAAACTGTGAACATTTCTAAGCCGTCCTCTGCGAAATAACAACGCGAAGTCATCAAAATTTGCGTGGTCCAAGAAAGGAAACCCCGACGGAAAATTATTTAAGTTTCCATTTGGAACTCAACGCTGCTCTCGTACGTTATGCTGAGGTTAAATTGCGGCGTCGTAAGAGATGGTGAACAAATCCATTCAGTCGAGAAATTCCATCTAAATATATATATTCATTTTTAACTCGACGTCTTCCTTGGCGTTTACTCCTAACTGCTAAAAGTCCCTACTAGATCACAAAAGAAGTCAAAATGTGGTAAGTATATCAGTGACACACTTGTCTGGACATTGTGTGCAATTTTATGTTCCACAGACTCACGGTAACATGAAATCTATTTTTTTTTGAAGAGATCTGCTTATAAAAAATCAACAGAAGAGTTACTATTAAATCATGGTAATCATCAGTGTCGTTAGTGCCGTCCACTGTGTAAACACCAGTCTGGTTCAGATAGTAATAAGTCTCTGGTTTGGTGACCTCTATTCCGACATCAGCTAGAAAAAAAAGATAAACCATAAAAATTAAAAAAACAATTATGAATGCAGACAGATCACAAACCAGGTTAAGAATACGATCTTGTTTACATAGTAGGACAACGCATTAGCAAAAGAAACTGCACTCACTTCGATTTTCTTTTGCGCAGCCAGCAAGTAACTGATAGAAGACATGATAGTTCCTCTCATTCTGGTTCAAAGTCACTACACGGGACTGAAATGCAGATTCTACATCAATTAAGGATCATTGAAAACTAAACGGGAAGACTTAGAAGAAATTGTGCTTCATTAACAACAAAGAAAAATAAACGATTTCAGAAATTTCAAATTGATTAAAAGAACCACTTCACCTTTTCTAGTAGAAAGTTTGAAACCTTTCCTCCATCGGGATGGCCGGAATAGTTAAACTGGATTTCCATAAATTTACCCTGATGAGAGACAATGGTTAGAATAATAATAGTATAATAATAGTATAATAATAGTGTAATAATAGTATAATAATGGTGTAATAATAGTATAATAATAGTATAATAATAGTGTAATAGTAAGCGGCATCTATTGAGTGATAACTAGCTGCTTTTACTCTAGAAGAAGAAACCTCGCGTTCAAGCATAGAGTTCTGGTAAGTTGTTTAGGGATGTCTACTTTTCTTTTACATTTAGAGCAATTTCAATTGAGTGTTGGAAGAAATCCCAGATTGCATTGGTTTTGCTTCACTTCGCTCTGTAAATGGTCCAGAAAACTCATACTTCTCTCTCCACCAATCACATATGAAAACTTAATCCAGTCGCTACTTGATCGCCTGCTTCTTCCTGCACTTTAGGCAATTTTTTTTGTCTTTACTTTGAGTTCTCATTGGCTCATAGAGGCATTTACCTTCCTTTTGATAGACTGTTGTGATTCATTTGATTTTGGCTTTATGACGCTCAAGCGAAAAGCGCTGTAACGATGATTTGCCTTTTTGGAAATCTCATGGCTTCAATTATTTTTGTTTTCTTTTAGGTAACTTTGATTTCAATAAAACTTACAAATCTGCTTGAGTTATTGTTCCTCGTGGTCTTGGCGTTACCAAAGGCTTCCAGTAAGGGATTGGATTGAATGATGATGTCCTTAATATTCTGTTGTCACATATTTACACAAAATGACACAACAATATATTCAACATACTTGTTTGCTGTTTCGGGTAAAACATTTTAAAATAATCAAAATGTTCTCAAAAGCCTATTTAGAAATTGATCCAAAACCAGTGATATCTTTAGTCCAACCACTCTTTTGTTTTAGAGTCTCTCTAGTTCGAGCAATAAACTTCCGATTAGGTGTTCGAAGATCCTTTTGTTCTATTCCTGTTTTGTTTGTTGCTTTTGCTTCTTTGTTTTGTTTTGGTTTTTTTTTAGTATTTTAGAGCTCGTTCGAAAGGCTAGAAGTTTTCTCATACTATTAATAGCTTCATATTCACATATAGTAAGTGTATAGTAGCATTACCTCAACTTTTGCTGATCCTTTACCAGAAGCTTTAGAAATGAAGTTCATGATGTGTTTTGCAGAAACTGTCTTACCCGCCCCGCTCTCTCCACTGAAAATAAAACCACATGAGTAGCATAACATTCTAATAGCTAATATCAAAGCAAATAAAAGGAAAAATATTGACATGTACCTGATGATAACACACTGATTCTCATGTTCAATCATCATATTGTGATACATGGTGTTTGTCAAGGCATACAAATGAGGAGGCTTGGGACCCTTAAAAGGAAAATCTTAGCGTTACATTCTTCGAGCTGGTTGCTTCCTGCTTTACAGGTACAATAAACACTATTCAAAGAGAACGAGTCCGAATTTCTGTGAAAAATATAACAATCTAAACGTGGTAAACTTCAAATGATGTCAGGAGTTAAACGTAGAGCAATTTTCAATTGAGCGATGAAAGTAATCCGGGATTGCGTTGGTTTTTCTTAACTTCGCCTTGCGATTGGTCCAGAAAAATCGCACCACTTTTTCTCAACCAATCAGATGAAAAAGTAAAGCCGATCACGACTTAGTCGCCTGCGTTTTCCCGCGCTTTGGACAATTTAGTTGTGACCATTGGTTCTTAAGAGTGTTTTCCTTTATTCTAATTGGCTGTCGTGGTCACTGTAATTTTGGATTCATGACACTCAATCGAAAAGCGCCCTTATGTACCTTTATATTCTTGAACATTCCAGTCTCACTTGAAGTTTCTTTTTGTATACTTCTCCTTCTGCCATCCAAAATGTCTGCAGGCATCTGTGCAGTTGTACAGCGGGTTGCTCGGTCGTCAATTTTTGGTGTACCCATGTCGTCTGCTTCTTCACCCCCGCGGTAGAAATCCACGGCATCTGAGCCATAGATTTTCAGAGCTTTGAAAGGATTCACTGCTATCAACACGCGGCCAATGTATGTCTGACGGAGAAAAGGAATATGGCCATTTAGACAATTTAAACTTGTTTCTTTAGTAGGAGTTGAGGTAAACTTACATTTTGAAATCAATTTTTCAAAAAACACCGACTTACATAAATCACTTCTTTCTTGAGGCGAACGCGAAGGTTTTCCCCGATGTCTTTTTCATTGATTTGCGGCAACTCAACCATATCATCAAAACCATTTGAATTGGACGCCATTCTAAAAGATTAACTACAAACAAGCAAGAAATAATGCATAACCAATTTGTTATTTTTCAAAAAGTTTGTTAAGACTTTATTCCTATCCATAGCAAAAAGTCCTCTTTTGGCAGCGTAGTCTTTTCCAACCCATTCGATTTCTGGGCAATAACGAAATGGTTTGCTTGGAGGTTTAGTCGTTAAAAGTCTAATGATACAAACTCAGTGAGATAATTTCATCAAATTAAAAAGTGGCCTTACTGCATAACAAACTCGCTAGAGTAGTTTTCAATTGAGTATTAAAAGTAATCCGGGATTTCTTTGCTTGTGCTTTACTTCGTTATGTGATTGGTCCAAAAAACTCGTGCCACTTCTTTAATCAATCAGATGCAAAACTAAAACCAATCGCTTCTTTTTAACTCGCGCTTTCCCGCACTAAAGACACTTTGCTCGTTTAAACTTCGAACTCTCATTTGCCTCTCGTTGTACTTTCCTTGCTCTGACTGGCTGCTGAAATTAATTTGGTTTTGTTTGAAAGATTTGTAATATTTTTCTCCTTGTTTGCGTGTATAAAAAATACCAAAGTTTCCTAACCTTTCAGTGGTTTTTTTACGTTCACTTAAAAACTTTCTGTTTGTTCCCAAGGTTTTCCAGCAGTGGAAAAGCCATGTCCTTCTTGTTGCAAGTGTTTACATTGTGCGTATCTTTCACATTGAATTGAAAAGCTGAAAGATGAAAGTCCTCAGATTGAAGTCATTGCAACAATGACTTTCACAATAAATTAACGCAAACACGCGCGCCCAATAATTGCCTACGTTTTAAACGTCATCATAATCATGAAGTTACTAAACGTAATGTCAATTTCGAGCCCAGAGTCATTTTGGCTACTTGTCAGCGGTATGATCGCCAAATAATGACCTCTGGGAGAATCAAATTTTTATCCCAGGAATCGTGGGATTCCGGTTTAACTGCGCATATCTGCATTGTTTAGTTACTTCTGCACGTGTTCAAAATAGAACACACGGTCCGCTACACCAGCGGAAGAAGAAAAGAACGTAAATTACCTTTGTGTAGGTGAACTTAGGACTCTTCATAACTAATATAATGTAATTTATCATGTAATTTATAAACCAGTAGAAGGCGGTGAAACTAGTGCACCTTCCGGTGCTCCTAGAAGTTTGGAAGGGAAAGAAAAAGGGATAAGTGACGGCCTTTTATGCAGTTTTTACGCTGTTTTCAGCTTCTCGCGCGAGGTGAATCGATCGCAAGCTAGTTAGTTGTAAAAATAGACTTTTAGCAAGCATGGATGCAGCAGTTTCATCTACTTTAAGAGAATTGGGCTCAAAGGAAATGAAAAAAGAATAACGCAAAACTCTAGAAGCGATTGGTTTAGATTCCAGAGAAGTCCTCCTGCTTCTTCTCCTGATGCAAAAGCTGATGATTATACAGGTGACTGTACATGAACCGGGATGACTACAAAACAGAGAAAAACAGCAATGTTTTGAAACTCTTATAAAACCACCCGTTTATTCGCCCCTAACATACGGCATACCTTAGACAACTTTTCCAACTTTTCCTTGATCTACTTAACAATAAAAACATGCTAAACAAGTTTCTTTTGACACTGCTTTAGTATGTTCCTTTCGCATCATTAAGTGAGAATAAAATTATTTAACAATTATTGTACCATTTACTTGTTCCAAAATAACTTTAGGGAGTAAAAATAAAAGTTGTTACTTGATCTGTTATATTTTGCAAAATTTTGAGACTATTACTTGACCTTGAGTTTACTTAAAAAACATGTTTATGAATTATTTCTTTCAGTCTGTTACGACTTTTAGCTCAAGTCCCAATTTTTTAAATATTGCTTGTAGTTACTAAAATGATAGTTATATTATGATTAGAGTTTTCAATATCAAGGATGATAGAAATGAGTTTTTGGACAAGGTTTAGCTCCCAGCATTGGGTATTCATCTCATAACTATCTATCACACACACTGGAAGTACTTGACTAACATCTCCTTGTGCAACAGTACACCCACAGTGGCCATGAAATCAAGCAAGTCAACCTATCACTTCTTTAATAAGCTGCTCAAAATATTTTCTTCCCTTGAAATATCCAACGGAAGACTTGGTTACCATTCCTTGTTACATGTAAGACGTAAAAGCAAGCAGCTCCAGGTTTCTGCACACATAGGCTTCTGCGCTATTCATCAATCTCGTCTAGAAACTAGCATTTGGCACGTGCTTTGACGCTACAAGTAGGTAGCAACATAATAAGTTTAATTTTGCTTTTGCAGTTGCAAGGCTTGTCTGTGGTGCAACCCATAGCATATATACTTGATCCCTGAATTCAGTATTTGCATGTTCTGTCAACTAAATATAAACAGAAGGTAACGCTCCATATATTGGTAAATATTTTCATTTTGAATCAATTAAACTCTGTTGAACGTTTCTGATCATAGTAAATTGGACAAAAATATATTGACATGGAATTTTGAATGACATACATGTATATTGTAATTGTGAAAAAAATGCTTATCACAATGCAAACCAGCTGTAAAGGTAGCATCATATGAAACCTTCATACTTAAGGACCTCAGCATTTCTATGGCCAGCCTTCTCGAGTATTTCAATCCCTGTTGATTGCTTGTTTAACTTAGTGTTAAAGTATTGGTGTAAGAAAAAGAGAATTTATTTGTTGCAAGATTCATAGATAAATACGAAACGATTACCTCTGTGTTTCCATCTGAAGTGTCATCTTGGAGTACACGAGACGTGGGTATAATGGATCTTTTGAGTGGTTTACTTACGGTGAAGCAGATAGTGAAACTGTGGCCTGAGAAGGGCTTTGGATGGCGACAGACCTCATTTCTGTTTTTTTAAGAACGGAACCCTTTTCTCTGCGATTTCCTTACGTATTTAGGGTTCTCGAATTCTTCTTTGATACTGAATACTATGCCATTCTAATGTCGAACTATTTTACACTAGCACATTTCCGTATGTTCGCACGACTTCTACGATTCCTTCCTTTCTGCTTGTCACTCAAGTTAACAATTGGTTCAGCTTCAAACAAACTTCAAACAATTGGAACAGCTTCCCGTCATTGCAACACGCCGCGGCTTTAGCTAGATTTTCCCTCACGTATCAAAAGGCAGTTTATAAGTAAAAACTTTCACGCAAAAAAAAACAACAACAACAATAAAAACAATTCAAATTTATCGTTGCTAATGCTCTACTTCCGGCCCGATCGATCCCTTCCGTAAATCACACTTCCTGTGTGGAGTCTATTGTTTTCCTATCAACCAATCAAAAAAATTGAATTAATCGGTTCTCCCAGAGATCATTATTTGACGACTATACCGCTGGCAAGGAGACAAATGACCCTGGGCTCGAGATTGTGATAATGTTAGCTCGTGTAGACAGCGGTCAAACGTTGGGCATGCGCTAAGGGATTAATTTTGACTGGCTGCAAGCCAATTTCCCGAGCATAATTTCAGAGGAAAACATAAGAAACAACCGCTGTTTTGCAAAATAAGCGAAAGCAAATAGAAACGTTTATAGAAATCTGTCAAAGGAAACAAAAGTGGGAAAAAGGAAAACTCGGAATTTCTCCAAAATAAAGCTTATTCAAGTATTGGTATCCTTTTGATCTTTCATTCCTTTTTTTCGCTTTACCAAAAAAAGTTATGCGCTTTTAAAACATCATGACTTACTGGCGTGTGTGGTTGTTTGTAACTCGTGTAAGACAATTTGCCTCAGAGCCACCCAGTCAAACACAGCGGCAAAATGAGTGCGCATACTTGTCATTTACCACTACCACCGTTGTTATGAAATTTCTCAGTTTAACTACGCTATTTGACCAAGCAAACACTTTATTTTAAGCTTAAGATTTAAGACTTATGAATGATATCGGCAAATCTAAGATTTACTATTATCAAAGTGTCAAACAGAGGACAAATCTTGATAAAATTTCACCTGATGGTGTGTTGAATTTTTCCTTCCTTTCACCAAATAAGTTTTTTGCTAAATTTCTTGCTCAACCAATGCCGAACCCGAAACACAATGAATAAAACAAGTTGGGTCAGCGGATGACCAACAAAGAAGAACCCAAGGATGGTCCCAATACTCTGCGTTGGATTTCCGCTGTAGTCTAATTTTGAATAAATATAAGGTTGACCTAAGATGTTTGTACCACCATTCGCCCAGTAAACTACAGTAACCATGATGTAGACAGTAGTAAAAAGCATTGGATGAATTACGTGAAATAAACGAAGTGGAACTGTTCCCAGTAAAGTCTCGATCAAAATAAAAACAGTATTGAGGATTTGAGTGGTAACTATCAATCCATCCATTTGAAAACCAGAGTAGTCCCAGTTTGTTGCAGTAATGAGTAAGGCCGTATTTGCAGCAATGTTGTATATTACCCATAATGCTTCATGATAACGAGACATAGGAAGCTCTTGCATAACTTCCAGCGGATTTACCGAAGCTTTAACCTCCTCTCGACTTCTTGCATTCTCTCGCGTGGAATCTCGAGATTCTGACTTTGCGCGTGTCTCTTCACGCGACTTATCGCGTGTATCTATGTCTGATGAACGCGAAATTCCTGAACGAGATCGCCTCAATGGAATTGGTTCTGGACTTCTGATTTCATATTCGCCCTGTCTACATTCGCCTCTGTAGTACACCGCTGTTATTACAGTGGATAATACGAAGTATAATGTCACAAACAAGAAACTCCAGTTGGTGAGGTAAATAAACCACTTGTGATTTATGTTAGCTGGGTGAAAACCGCTGTAAATAATCCAGGCGAGGCAGTAAACAGCAACTATAAGGCGGTATGTGAATATCACGGAAACATTAAACCACTGAAACAGAGAGGAAAATTTCCTTCAATTTTGAAGGGTTTTTTGGAAATAATAACTGTGATATACATAGTTCTTGTTAACTGAGTTTGAGGTCCGCACTGTAACTTAAGGACTGGGTTTTTTAGCCCGGATTTATGGCCCAAGCGTGAAACGCGCGGGCCATAAATCTAAGCGCAAAAAAAACAACGTTCCTTATAGCAAGTACCGAGAATACGAAGTTAGTAACATATTTATTATATTTCTGGTCTTAAATAGAGGGGGAAGATTTTAATTCAAACAAACTAGCTTTTGAATTTACTGAGTTATACAGTGAAAGCATGCGAGTTTCTAACCTTTACAGGTTGGCTGTTGCTAATCAAATCAGTGAGTTGTGAATAACTGTTAGCAAATTCGGTTAAGTCGGGTACAGTAACCAACATTTGGTACTTTCTGAAATTTGACAATTGCATAAGAATTATATCAGTCAAGAAAAGGCTCTTACTTCTTGAAAGGATATGAAATTTCAGGTCACGCATATCCAAATAACTAATTTATTCATAATTATAGCTGGAGAAGGAATGGTAATCAGCTGAAAACTCAATCGATCGCGTGACACATCATAAAAGTTGCGTACTAATTGTTAATGGAGTTTTCATGGTAATTTTCGAGTGAAGCCCGTTTTCAGAAATAATTTGGGTGAAAAATTGGGCGCTAACAAACACGATTGAAGTACATCACGACATTAAAAAAAAATCAAACGATGTGTTTTCGTCAAAATTATGTGGATTTGTCACCTTCTGTGAGCTTCTGGTACCAGTAGATCTTTCACTCTTCCAAGCCACGATTATTTAAGACGGCGCTTTGTTGCCTTTTGGTTTAAGCTAGGTTTATGAATGTGCTCTAGGCCTTGAACTATGTACATTTTATATCTGGATACTGTTAATAAAGTTCGAAAAAAAAATTTGGACGCTCGTCCTCGAAACGAAATTGAAATGAGTGATGATACTTAAAAACTTCTGGATAAATTGTGTTGAAGCCGTAAATCCAGCGAAGCGTCGAAAAATATTCACATAAGTACTTTTTATAGTTTAATTATATAGTGAAGAGTTCCGGGTCGGGTATGTCGTTTTCGTAAGTATAATCAAAGAGGAAAGTAATGGAAGTGTCGACAAATGAAAACAGTTAAACCTCTATATGTACCTCACTGATCGATCTCTTTAAACGACAGCCGATAATTTAATGCGAACTATTCTATGTGCTAAATTTAAAATCAACAAATTAGAATAGTGACTATCAGAGGAAATAATCTAATGCTATCTCAAGTAAAAAATTCGAAATCCTAGCGATGTTTGGACACAATATTGTAATTAAAACGTGTATATGGACCTTAAAGTTGATTTTCGAAATACTAAGATCTACCGTTTTCAAAAATCTCTCCCGAAAAATGAATGAAGTCATACGAGCGAAATTATTTGCTGTCTTGATTCAGACGATTGAAGATCGATGAATCTGTTCGAAGACTTAACAGGAAACCGCTACGAGCTTTAGTGCCGACATTACACACAGTTTAAGTGAAAGTATTCAGAGATTCTTTAACTGACTATCTGAGTTCAGACTGAGAAGTATGTACTCATCTAAAAAAAGATACAGAGTAACAAGAAAAAACCGATGGCTGCTCATGCAAATACACGAACAATGGCGACATTTGCTGATACTCGAAGTCGATGACACTCTTACCGGGGACTCGGCAAAATCGCCAGAGTTTGAGTAGATTAAACGGAATTGTATAAGTTGAAATTCTTCCTTGAAGTCTTGAAGCTCCGTTCTCCACATTTCATCAGGTATATGAGACTAGCAGAACAAGAGAAGCGACCTTATTTAAAACCAACTGACACATGTCTTAATTCAATGGCGTTACACTGGACACAAACAATTCCGCAATGTTATGTTGATTTGCCTAACAATGATAATGGCATCTCCCGGGTGACTCATCAAGTCTGTGACCACATGCTTGAAACACCGGCACGCCACGGAATGGCTTTACGTCATTCCCGTGTTGTCCTTCTCAACATCGGCTTCTTGCATAGTTTACAGACTTCTTCCGATCTGTTGTTTTGTCAGTAAAAATTCAGAATAAAGGTGAAACAGAGGATAGCTCGTTAAAGATCGTCAGAAAACAAAAAAAGACTCGAAAATTAAATTGCAGCTTCAAAAGACCACTTATGAAAAGACAAGCCGACAAATTGACAGGAAGTTTAAAAATATTGGGCCATCCTAGGAGTATAAACTCTCTAGTGTGGGCCGCACTAAGAGCACGTTTCAGGCCTAGTAAAAAGATAATCTCTGACTGAACTGATAAAAGGAAACAAAAATAGACGCAAGTTTACATATTTTCATTCTTTATTAATTACCTATTTTTTTCTTCGCATAAAATATTCAATGACATTGAAGGACAAGAAAACAGTTAGGTGATTTACCCCTTCACACCCTAACATCAGTATGCATATTCTCCATACTTTTCTCTGTACATTTTCTAATAAGCCGGCAAGGAGAATTTGTTTAACAATCATAAGGTTCTTTAGTTACCGTATTTACCCGCAGATAGGCCGCACCCGCGTATTGGCTGCACCCCAAACTTTCAATGGTTTTCATGGGAAAAAAAAATTGTTGAGGTCGAGTACCGGGTAGTTGTATGTGTTGTAAGTTAGGAACAATTTAAAGCGAACATTAAAACGCCAATTTACTGTACTACCGTGAGTTCTCGTGCATATTAATGAGGTGTCAAAACGCTTGTACCCGCGTATAAGCCGCAACCCCAATTTCGGTCCCATTTTTCCGGGAAAAAAGTGCGGCCTATCCGCGGGTAAATACGGTAATTATCACTTCCTTTATTCTCGTGACGTTAAAGTTTGATTCATGGGTGATATTGAAGGGAGAAATTAGATGCTGGTCACTCTCAGGGATTAAAGGGTTAAGAGAACCGTTTTGGTCCTATAACCAGATGAAATTAAAATCTATTCATAAAATTTCTGATAAAATTAAACTTAGTCATTTACTACGGACAAATGTTAACCCTTTGACACCTAAGAGTGACTAGCATCTAATTTCTCCTTACAATATCGCCCCTGAATCGAACATAAGGGTCACAAGAATAAAGGAAATGATCACCAATTTAAGAACCTCTTGATTGTTAAACAAATTCTCCTTGTCAGCTGCAAAGGAAATGTATAGAGAACAGTATATGCATCCTGATGTTAGGATGTAAAGGGTTAACGCCGATTACTTAAAAAGTTGTGCTTTTATCTGTGCATATATGTTTGTATTCATTTTCTTCACATTCTTCAAGAAACGCGGTATGGTTACACAAAATCAAGATTATTTGGTTTTTTTTCAACTGGGTCGATGATAAGCAATTGTTGGATGAAGTTGAGCACGATATCATGAATTATTAATGCAGTGCGCTGAGATAACATGTTAAAACCGAGACAAAATATTTTTTTACTACCAAGTTTTTTAACACTTCTCTCTAAAATTGCAAAAGTTCAAGAAAACTACACAGACATGCGGCTTGGAAACTAGGTAGACAGTGAACTCGGGATGATAAATTGTATATCGATTGAATGCTCTCGACCAATCAGATTTTTCATGGTAAGTGTGATGCATAATGATTAGTGGCGGCCTACGAAATGAGTTTAAAAGGCTGACGATTTGAGTATTAGTCCTTTCCCCTTTCGTTCTGGCGAGGGGCGAACACTTTAAAGGTCAGCTTTTGAAACTCTTCACGATGGCTAATTTACGTTTATCAACTCAGATGAGGAAACCTTGTGTCTTGTAATACCCCACTGTTTAATAGAGACTCGCCACCTTTATTTATTTATAAAATCAGTATGTCGAGAGTTAATCTGCTACAAGTTTTCAACATCACGACCAAGGAGATATAATGTATTTCAAACAATACTTGGAAATAAATGTTTGTCTCGTCACATTTTTTTATCACTAAATTGTACTACAATCTTGCTGAAAAGCTATAGGAATAAATATTGTAATGAAGTCCTGTTCATATAAAGCTTTCGGTTACGATTTATTGCCACATTTCAGGCCCAGAAAACAGCGTAGTTTGTACAAACCGAAAAGGAGACTTTGAACCACAGGCTGCCCAACTAGAATAAAGCCGCACACAAGACCGATTGAAAAACCCGGGCTGTTGTTGTAATCTATGTAGGAATAGATGTATGGCTCACCACGAGCGTTAGTCGCATCAACTGCCCAAAAGATAACAGTTGTCAACAGATAACAAATACCCAAGACCAATGGATAGACAACATGGAGAATTCTGACAGGAACGCAGCTCAGCATTATGTCTGCAACAATCATAACACTGTTTATCAGATGGGTACTCACATCCAGACCACTAGTTGTGCCGCCAAAAATTAGTGTCCAGTACAAAAGGGTCACCATAATGGCAGTATTGGCAGCAATGTTAAAAACGACCCATAATCCCTTGTGATACCACGACATCTTCACTGCGGATTTATGGACACTATCGCCCAGGCCTTCTCCTCCCTCTGCGTCATTGTCATGGTTGCCAATAGCCTTCATTTGCATGTCCACCTGGTTGTTTGTGATTCCAAAGTGATGCAGAACGCTGACAACAGAAGCCCACAAGAAATACATCGTCACAAAGGTAAAAGCCCAGTTTGTCAAATAGATGAACCATTTTTCTGCGCCATTAGCGGGATGGAAACCGCTATATATGATCCAACCCAAGCAATACGCGCTAAAAATACAGCGATATGCCGTCACCAGGGCAGCTGGGAGCCACTAAGGAAAAGAACAGGAGAATGTGTGAATTATTGATATCAATACCCAACGAGAACAAATATTTTTGCCCTCTCACGTGACGTGCAAAACAAAGAGCTCAAATGAGGCTACTCTCTCGACTGAATAAATAATTCATATAAAGCCGAAGGTAAACCTCTAAGCGCTTCACATTACGAAAGAGGGAGAAACAAACAGTTCGAATAAACATTAAGTGCTTGAAAAAAAAAATACAGCTTTGAGTGACAAATAATTACTCGTCAACAGCGAGTTTTATGACGACACACTTGAACATCTCTCACACCCAATCATGTATCAACTGTGGTTAATATTGCCACAGGTTGACAAACATTTTTTAGATAGTACAAGTTCTTAATGAAGAAAATTCTCACGAATAACAGCTAATAATCTACAGTGAACAGCTCACCAGCAAATTGATAGATCACCTAATATGTTTAAAATGCTCTTTGCTGTAATCAAATTTAGGAAGTGAAGTAGAGCCGACGTGCAGATAGGACACACAGCGGCACGCTGGGTTCCATCCGCTCCTAGATTTTCACCCATAACTCCAATAGAACAGAAACAACTTCACTCGGCCAAGCGATTTAAGGAATCAATAGAATTAGACCATTTCTGCTAAAATTATTTGCTTTAAATATTAGCGTCAAAGTTATGCAAAATCGATCGAACAATAACACGCTTGAAAACAAACAACTGGTACGAATATCAACAGGATGTAGGAACACGAACATTGAGTGCAAGGGGCTGACATCAACACATAAATCCCCCTAATGGAAAATTTATAACGTGGCAAATGTGAGAGCTAAAGGTCAGCGATCATCCACTGAACCCTTCGGTCAACTTTTTGACTTAATAAAGCTAGTTATTTATTCGCATTCTTACAACATCCATGAAATAACTTAGATATGCACTCACCAGTGATCGGATGAAATCTTTGGCGTCAGAATGATACAATTTGACTTGAGACAAACGAAACTCGTCGCGGCACATGATGGACACTTGGTCAGTAACTACTAAATAGGATTCAAGTATACACCAACTCACTGGTTTTGATGTGCGTAAACAAACTTCAATTGTCACAAACGGTTCTTTGACGTCATGCGCCAAATACGCATTTCCGGTTCCAACCCAGTCTCTTCATCCACAGGCATCTCTGATCTCCAGCCCATCCGAGTCATTTTGGCTCTTTATCAACGGTATGGTCGCCATAGAGCTGTATATGAACGGAATTCGTGGGATTCCGGTTTTAACTACGCATGTTTACATTGTTTAGTTATTGCTTTCGGTTGACTTCTGCGCGTGTTCAAAATAAAGCACACGGTCTGCTACGCTAGCGGAAGATGAGAAGAACTCAAGATGATAAGACTCATTGTAACTAGTTGAAAGAGTAATTTTTAAATCAGAAGAAAATAACGAGATTTTTTCCAGTATGCCCTCCGGTGCTCCGAAGTTTGGAAGTGAAAGAAAAGGGGCTAGGGGACAGGTGATGGCCTTTTACGCAGCTTTTACGCTCTTTAAGAAATTTGACAAAAAAAGTCCGGCAGTGCTGACTTGAGTGGAACAGTCGAACTGCCAGACGTTTCAGTTATTGGCAGACCGTGTCCGGCAGTGTTCGAAGAAAATTTTCTAAGTGTCACGCTTGTATCTCTTCGTACATTGTGTACAAGGTCGGTGACAAAGACAACGTTCGAACTTTTCCACTTTCTTGAAGCGCTTGAGGATTCTAAATAAAGGTAGAAAATTATTCAGGGAAAATTGGGGTATTTCAAATAGAAATACGGAGTTATTTAAGGACCGTGTCCGGCCGTTCCATTGAAAGTGTCAAGCACTTAGATGGCTTCGCTCGCTGTATACAGGGTTAGCGAAAAACATCAAGTTCGAAATTTTTGGCTGCCTGGAAGCGCTTGAAGATTTTAAATAAAATTTGAACATTGTCGTTTAAATATTTTTTGGATTTCGAAGAGAAATATGGGAAAATATCGGACTGACGGACGTTTGGTTATTTTAAGACCGTGTCCGGCCGCAGGACGCTTAGTCACTTCGTATTTGGCATGATCCGTGATCCAGTCCGTTTGTTTTTAGTATTACCAAAACAGCTTTACGCTTCCAAAACACCGTGACTTACTAGTTTGTGTGCTAGTTTATAACTAGCGCGAAACAACTTGGTTTTGGCAGCCCGAAAACACGCCACTGTTTAGGACATGGGCAGACATTTGACCCCTGTGTGCAGAATCCCTCACCTTTTAACCCTGTAGGTGTGCAGAGCTTTGGACGAGATACAAAACAAGAATACTAAACCGCAAGATACTACACAAGAAAATATTTCTGTCAACGTCGCGATTTAATCAAAGATGCAAACTTTGGATACCAGTCTACCTCAATGCAGGAACATAAAAACCTATAATTTATTTGTTCTGGATGGAAATACAGAGTTTCTACTGTTCGATTATTGACGACTTCTCATCCTGTTAAAATGACACCGCAGTGTAAACATTCCGAAATTCCACAACTGAGCCAAAGGAAGCCCAACTAGTGCAATGACAGTGATTGCTAGAGCAGTAATATATGGTTTATGCCCATAATCTAGGAGTGGATAAATGTGGTCTTCGCCATTGGTGTCAGTGCCACCACTCTGCCAATACACCACTGTAAATATAACGTATATAATTCCATACAGCTCAGCGTAAACCACATGGAAAAGACATACGGGAATTGAACTAAGACAAGTTTCTATCAACATAAAAACCGAGTTCATTGCATGAAAAGCTATATCTATTTCATGAACAGCGCCTCCTGAATATAAAAAACTCCAGAACACTACTGTTACAACAGGCGCAATGTTTGCAGCGATGATGTAAAACAGCCACGTGACTTTGTGATACCATGTTTGGCAATAATCTACGGTTACAACAACCAATGGAATCTCACTTTCATCAATATCTTGAGCTTGTGCCGATGCTTCGATTTGTTCAGTATCCTCATAAGAGTCATAATACTGTTCTTGCTGCGAACCATCCCCTGAGTCACTTGATTCAGGAGTCACACGTGTGGTATGTGAATAAGGATCTCTCTGTGAAGACGTTTGTTCCTCTGGAGTGCACGCATGCCCTGATTCATTATCCATAAGTTTACCATGATGATGTGCCCAATATATAAGAGAAGTAAGAGTGCTGCACACAAAGTAAGTAGTCACGCACAGAAAAGACCAGTCTGTTAGGTAAATGAGCCATTTCCAAGTGTTGTCTCTGATAACACTGTAGATTATCCAGCTAGCGCAGTACAGGGTAACCAAGAGTCGATATCCTACAACACATGATACAGGGAGCCACTGTGGAAACAGGAAACAACTCAGGTTTATTTTTCAATTTTCGAGTCAAGTGGCCGTCGCTCTAATGCAAATTCGCTTGACGGGAGACAAGTGCGACGGCGGTATACAATACGTGGCCTGTCACGCTCGTGCCTTTCCATGCGTCAGGGCCTGTTCAACAGACTATAAAAAGAATACGTGACGGGCATTTGGTTCGGTGCTAAGCCTGAACGATAAGATTGAAAAAGCCGTTCTTCCGCAATAACTTCTGCCTTAACTGCCTCTTAATTTAGCTGTAACATCAAAAAATGCTTGGGCTTGTTTAAGACTCGTAAGTTTTATGATTTTAAGATTCACAAAGCAATTGCAACCCCAAAGTAATATGCTTTAACACGTTCCCTTTGTCAGCGACAAGTACGAACACTAATTTTAACCGGCATATTTACCTCTGCCCTTTTCTTTCGGCATAGTTTAACGGAGTAAATTTTATCCGGTACAACGAGCATATATTACTGATAATATTTTCCGCTTTACAATGACTCGCAAAAGGAAAATCTATGAATATACGAACGTAAACAGTTCACCCAAACATCCTCACCGGCGATTCAGCGAAGACTCTGCCATTGGGGTAACTCAACCTGAAATTCCGTAGACGAAACTCTCTTGTGAACACATCCATTGTAAGCGACATCGACGACCGCATGCTGTTAAACTGATCGTTCCATGAGAGTCACGAGTTTTTGTCACAAGCATTCAATCATCAACGGTTCAGTCATTTTCTGTCACGCAATAGGGACGGCTACCGGAGGTAAATTTGCATTAGCAAGCATGCACACGAGAGCTCCTCTCTCGCGTGTTTGCCGTCGTGGTCTCGTCGAGGACGCCATTTAGCGAGTTTCGCCGTCGTACGAGAACGTGAGTATTTTGCATCTTGTTTTGACATGAAAAACGTTGTAGTTGATTCCATTTCCAGATATACTGATGGGGATGTTTATAAACATCATATTTTTGGTGTTTTTGTTGTAAATGACTTCAAAAGGAAAAGATATTTATAAATGTATTCATTGTGTATTTGTTTGTTTCAGTCGCCATCCATAGATGCTCCCGCGCAAACGTTAACTACTGCGAGGAAAAGTAAATCAGTGTAAGTATTAAAAATTGAAGAATTCTTATACTAATCAAGTGTTCAAATCGATTAGAGAGAAAAAATAGAAGGATAAATTGATGTTAAATAAAATTTAGACAACTCGATAATAGTCCATTTTACAGTTGTGTGCTTGGTTGCTAAGCCTTTGAACAGGAATGAGTCTAAGGGTGACCTTGTTATGATACAAACCTTGTTGTTTTTCAATTGCAAATTACTTTGTTATCATGCTAACTAGATACTGGTCTCTATCACAACAAGGTCACCTTCAGCCTCACTCCAAATAAAAGGCTTGGCAACTAAGTACACAACTGTAAAATGGCCTATTGTTGTTTACCTCTTGTTGAGTTATACTGTAATTAAACATTTCAGTCCGGATTCACATATTCCGTTTTATTCAAGAATTGATTTTGATTATAATCTTCAGGAAGCCAATAGTGTGGAGTACTGTACACGACGAGATGTTATGCAGAGAAATATTGGTTGCAGATCCCTTTACTGGGACGAAAAAGGGTACAGTGACAAGAGGAACTAAGTGGAAAGAGGTCGCCGAAAACCTAAAAAAAATTCAGCAAGGTTACTTTAAAGTTGACAAGCGGGCAGTCCGAGATCGTTACAACCTCCTTTCAAAGGAACAAAAAAACTGAAAAAACTGAAAAAACAAACTGAAACGAGAAGAAAAAGAAATTGGAATCGAAACTGATATGAAAGAATTTGAAATGGCATTAGAAGAATTAATTGACAAAGAAGATGCAGCTGAGACCGAGCAGAGGGTTGTTGATGACCAGAAGAAAACGAAGGACAGTGAAGACAGGAAAAATGTTGAGAGCGTTCGAAAGAAGGCTATGGAAAGACTTGGACAAACACAGAAAAGGAAAGCAGACGAGAGTGAAAGCGATGGGAGAAAAAGGAAGAAAAGATCAAGCGGCAGCGACACAGTGAGCTTTCTGAGAGAGAAAAATGAACAGGCACAGGAAATGCAAAAACAGGAGTTGGAGTTGAGGAAACAGCAGCTCGAGGTTGAGTCAAAGAAGCAAGATAACTTCATGCAGATGATACTAAATCAGCAGCAACAGCAACAAAGACAGATGCAGGATTTTCAGGCTCTGATGAGTATCCAGACAAAACAGCAAAAGGATTTGATGCTAGCCCTTGTTTCTAAGTTAGTAGAGAAGAAATAAAATATGTAACCACCATGTTGTAATCGAAAAGGGCATTGGTGGTAGCACAAACAAAATTTGGGTTTACAAACTTAATTTTTAGCTGTTTTGCTGTTGTTATTGTTTATAAATCAGATAAGCTTTTTTGTTACTTGCTACGTAGACAGTAGTAAAGAATTTAATAGTCTACCTTGAATTTACACAATTTACAATTGCTGCCACTCAGTGAAGGTATATAGTTTATTTGTAC
This sequence comes from Pocillopora verrucosa, assembly GCF_036669915.1. Lineage (NCBI taxonomy): Eukaryota > Metazoa > Cnidaria > Anthozoa > Scleractinia > Pocilloporidae > Pocillopora > Pocillopora verrucosa. The sequence continues at coordinate 13,060,288 of NC_089322.1, read as the reverse complement.
ATCATCACTTCAAAATGGTACTGTTGTTGTTGCACTGTAGTGGTTGCACTTTTAAATATTTTCAAAGAAAATATTGTGTTGTTCATCACACATATCTAGATAAACATTTGAAACATCTGTCTGGAGTAATCCTGTGAAAGAAAGACAGATGTTGTATTAAAATGATATGGATTTAACATTTCCATCTCTCTTTTAAACTTTGAAGTCATGTGATATAAAACTATTTTTGATTTTAGTCAATAAAAATTTGCACTGATCAATAAAAAGTATGGTCATAAAGTGAAATCCTATACAAAATACTCTTCAAGGGTTGGGGGATCTAGATCAAAAAATTCTGAAGTTTGAATTCCATTAAAGAAATTAAGGGCATTGCGAAATAGAGCACTGAAATGTACGTTTTCCCCACGGAGCTTAGACCAATTTTTAAATTCTTATGAAAATCCATAAATTTAAAATAGTTCACAATGTCGCCAAAGAGCCATTCTACCGATTCACGCACAGCACTCATGGAGGAATTGAAGGCTTGCATGGCAGGAGTTAGAACTGCGTTCCTGAAGGGAACTTGCAGGTGGATACGAAGAGGGTAGGCAGGGTCACCGTAAAGGCACATGGGTTGACCAGTGGAAGAAAATGCAAAGCGCTGTAGATCATTGAGTAGTCCGGAATCTGCCAACATACCGGCATCGTGTTTTCTTCCTTCTGCAATAAAATTGAAAACCAAAACGGCAAATTCATAGTCAGAACCCAAAATTACAAACATGAAGGGTTTTGAACACTTAGCAACAATTTTATTTGAGGTATATTCTGAACCACAGACTTACCTACAGGCCCGTACATATTTGCAATCATACCATTAGGCAAGGTAAATGATTGCAATTTTAGTGCGTGAACCCGCTTGTGACCATTGTAGACGACTCTTTGTAATTCCCCGGGACGACAGATTAGTCTCACAGTTCCATCTATGAACCCTATACAGTTATCCAGTGCTGCACCTTTGTTATGGATAGCTTCAGCATACCTCTCCAGACTCACAAGATCTAGAATTGTATTGTTCCACTGACTTATTCTATGACCATGTGTGTTGTAAATGTGATACAAAACAATGTTGTAAATCATGCTCAGCTCTGGTATTGGTCGCCCGAAACGAGGTATCAAGTCAGAGTAGCGACAAGGGTAAGTCAGTCGCCTTAACAGCAAACAAAGTCCTTCTATTCCAGGAGCTGTTGTGCCTTGGCAAAAAAATGTTTCAGGAATATCCAATGATTCTGCTAATCGGGGAATTTCATTTTTCTGAAGCGAAATTCAGATTTGCATTCCGTATCATCCATCGTATCCAAGTCGAACATTTCGTACTCTTCGTATGGAAATTCTGGATTCTTCGAAAAGTTTCCTCCATACAACAAAACAAATTCATCATCATCGATCGTTATGGCTTTCCAAGAGAAGATTCCTAGCGTCTTTAAAGGATGATATTGCTGTTATAAAGCGAAAATATCGGGATCGCCGTCGTACACGAAAACAATACCCGCTTAAGTATTTTGTTTTTGGCGGGCACGACGAGAGTCGTCCCAGTCTTACTCTTCCAGTACCGTCGCCGTCCTGGCTTCCCGTCCTGGTATCTTAAGGTCCCTAATGTTTACATCGTCTCAGAGCCATTGTGTGTCGGACTATTGAGGTTTGTACTGAAGATCATTGGGTTTGTATTGTTTCCTTATTCGGAACTGGTTAGCTTAAATGACCACCACAAACCGCATAATATCAAGCCAAGCTTTAATAATTATTCGATCTAAAAGAATACATTTATTATTTGCAATCAGAACAAACGCAAATCAGGTCTTTATCTCATAGCAAAATTAAAAAACTTCAATGTGAAATTACTTCTGTGACGGGTCGTTACAACAGTGTCACTTTACAAGTTAGCAGATTCTCCAGGTAAGCGGATTTAGACAGAGAAATAATAACAAAAACAACTTCTTTCTCATTTCGATTCTGCTGAAAAACTGATTTTAAACATAATAACCTAACGCTTTTAAATTAATTTGTAGAATTAAAGTCAATCACGATTCTCGTCATCGAATGAATCTATCAATAAGAGGCAACGCCTACTTGATAAACGGAACATGTAGTGGGGATCATCCAACCCTCCCCCTCACAGCGAGATAAATAAAATCTCTTACAGAGTGGTACTAATGCTAACAGACGTTAATTAGTTCTTTATAATAAAAAAAAACTGATTACAGTGTAAGATAGAACAAAACAATACATAGCCTGCGAGCAAGACCTCATTAATAGTACTACAGGACGTGCGTTTCTCCGCCCGTGAGAAGATGAGACGAGTCACCGGAGTCGGGGAGACTCCGAAATCTCTAAGATCTCTCAGATCTCAGAAAGCAGTTTTAGTAGTACTTTTAAGCGAGTTTTTGTAAATTTACCAGTCAATTAAGGCATAAGATGGCGATTTTTATCCTTATTTTAAAATACCCCTATTCAGTGGAACTTGTATCAGGCGGTCGCTCTGTATCAAGCGGTCACCCTGCCACTCCCCGCATGTGACCGCTCAATACAGGTTCAAATACACCAAAAAGACATAATGCTTGCGTTGAAAGAAAAAAAAGCACGTAAGTTGAATCTATTGGCATTCGAAGGCACTCCGAAATTTGGCAAAAAAATACAAGCCTAAAACCATTAAGGAGAAATGTCCAGTTCCGATTCAGGTTCTTTTTTCCGGTTAACTGTTCAAATTAGTCGATTCCAAGAGCGGTTCAACTTCAAGCGCAGCTCGTAAAGTCCAAACAGAAGCAACTGCGACATTGCATTACCAACAAAAAGAAACAAGCAAATAATTACAGCAGCCCTCTTTGGATGTCCACTGTAGTCAAGAGCAGGGTAGATGTACGGCTCGCCATATGGATTTGTTCCCCCACAGGCCCAGTAAATAATGGAAAATATCATATAAACAGTGATGAATATGATTGGGTAAATAACGTGCAATAACTTGATCGGAATAGAGCTTACCATGATGTCGATAACAATAAGCACAGAGTTCAGAGCGTGCGAATTCAACGTTACGAAGTCAAAATCTCCAGGTTTGTAGACTAGGCTCCAAAACATCACGGTCACTGGAAAGGCAATGTTTGAAGCGATGTCACAAATGATCCATGATACCTTGCAAGCTAATGGAAGTTGTGGTTCGACACTGAATATGAATTGTTCGTCATCAGAGTTATCATCGCTTTCACTTTCTTCCTCGTATTCTTTGTTACTTCCTTTAATGTTCATTCCGTTAATGTTACTTCCGTTACTGTTACTTCCGTTACTGTTACTTCCGTCACTGTTACTTCCGTCACTGTCACTTCCGTTACTGTTGGGCTGTACCGTTTGGTAATAATACACAAGAAACGCTTGAGTGACAAAATGTAGATTAATGAACGTGTAGCTCCAATTCGTGAGGAAGATCAACCATTTTAGACCCTGGTATTGCCTCTCAATCACAGCAAGTACTGTCATTGCTGTAGTGTATAGTGCCAGGACCACTCGGTATACAATAAAAGCGCGGCCGGTTAGCCACTAAGATAGGAAAAATTATAACAAAAAAATAAGTGAAGCGCCTCGTAAAAACTTACACAAGTGTAAGTGTGTTACGAAGTTCATGAAAGGTGGGAAAGAAACAGGGGACTACTAAAACAACATAGAGCGGACAAGCTTAACATGAGGAGACTATCAAATGGCTGCCATGTTATTAATTGAGAGCGAAGTTACTTATTTCCAACTTAAGCTGGAGCGTGTCACTTGAGGCATGATACAGAATTGTTGCAAGCCACTTCATAGTAGGTATATTTTCCATTGTCTAATTTGAAATTTTAAACGACCGAAGGTGGTACAGAAAATCTACAAACTTGTTGAATCAACGATGGAAATCTGCCAATTACTTTAAGTTAGTCACGAGGTCTCAGAAGTGACTCAGCTGCAGATCAGAACAAGAGGTCATTCTGCATCAGATGTCGATTAACTAGACGTACAGCACCGGCTATTGATGATGAACTTACCATTGACGAAGAAAAATCAGCGATATCTGCATCACATGGCCATAGATTTCTACGACGAAACTGGTCTTTCAAAGATAGGCACATGATTTGTTTTATTCGTAAAAGCTCATGAACCTGAAACCCGAAACTGAAATGAATGGTAATGAGCCTTTTTGGACGAGTCTTTGACGTCATCAAAGTAACACAACATAACTTAACGTCACTCGGTACGAGTCGGCGGATTATTTTTGGACTTTTGTCAACTCGATGTCATCGTGCTGAAAATGTCAGGAAAGTTCAGTGATGCACAATGAAATGCTTTTAGTGACAGACATGTGAACAACGAGAATAACCACAATTACTGATGTTGCTCTCTGTTCCTGCCTGAGCGGAGTTCATAAATGTTTCCACACTGTTTACAATGCATGAACCTTAGCTGATAGGACTCTATGGAAGCAAAAACTGCATTAAAATACTGTTCAAAATACAAAATCATTCAATCTAACATCGCGTTTTCTATTAAGATAGCGTGACAGTTTCAAACGACTCCTTAAAATTGTGAAATTGTGAATATTTAGCTCTTCTTTTGGTGGCTGGACCGCTATATAAATGGCGTTTTAAACCATCCTTATCTTTGAGTATTTTCTGCTTGGCAAAATCAGAATGGAACAAACCTTGCTTAATATATTTTGGCTTAGACGAAGTAACTTATAGATTTATAAATTGCAGATGGATACGATATGAATTATCTGTTTTGTAAGATTAGGATTGATAGGCTTAATCTTAAAATCCACGCTTGCCAACATAGCACATCTAAGAACCGGAATCTAGTCATGACAGGTTAATTCTCCTGCTGGATGGCATAAAACAACGAAAAGCTTTTCGCGGAAGGCAAAAATTGAAATTGTATCCCAAGTTCTAGGCCAAGTGTTCCTTCTTTTTTTTCCTCCATAATATAATACGTTAGATTTGAAGTGACGGTCACTGTTTCAAAAAAATGCTAATCAGGTGACGTTGATGACGTCAGAAATAAGCGATGAACACCTGTTTGTCTGTTCTTGTTATCATCATTTATTTTTCGTTCGCATTATTTCAATATCACAACACTCCGCTCCTCTGTATAGCGCTACTATGGCCCCTTGATCCGTTCCAAATCAGTTTGTCGCTTTGTTTTCGAGTGTCAAGTTATACTGCACAGTTAGCACCTAACTGTTCCAACTGACACTGCATGGCGCAGCGAACAAATTGATGCTCACTGAAAATTGACAACAAATCCGATACCTGAGCCGAAGAAGCACTTCACTTCATGAATCCGGAGTTTACCGAAGACTGAGTATCCATAAGGAGATAATTTTTTATCTTTTTTCTGATGACTTATACCGTGTAACTTTTTTATTCGTACGAGAAAATAAGAAATTTATGGCGGCTACAGCAAGACGAATCGGACTATCGACCCGCTTCGGAAGAAAAACATCGAGAGAAGATGACAGTAGCAATTGTAAGTCAAGAAAAATCAGTTCTGGGAGGCAAATATCACGGGAAGAAAATATTAATACTTTCTCTGTCAGAAAATCATCTCGAGGACTTCAAGAAGGTGAAATTCACTGCCAAGGGGCTTTGGAGGCAGCGTATTCTATTTCACGACCAGAGGCACATAGTTCATTTGATACAAAAGGAACAAGAATCAGACGGAAGATATCAGTGTATGCGCGTCCAGAGTCACTCGAAAGAGAAGTTAACCCGCAAGGGACAAGATGGCAAGAATTTTTGATGAGATATGAACCGATAATATTATCCTCTTTGGTTTTATTGATTGTGTCTGTTTCTCTTTATATCGTGTTCGTTGAAAGACAAAGTTTGTTTTCAAAATAAGAGACTTACTCGGTGATTAAAACCCTGAGTTGCAATAATTTTAATTACACGTTCTTCCAAAGAAGACTTCAAATGTTTATTGCCGGATTACAAATCATGTGATCTGTTCTACCGAACAAATTACTCAAAATAAAAATTTTTAGAAGGAAAAAAAAGTTCATCAGTGCTAAATAAAAAATCGCTGTAGACGCGATGATTAATTTCCCTGTAAAATCAACACAGTCTGGTCGCGAAACACAAAAACCGAACGCAAATAGATATTTCTTTTTATTTAGCTCATCAACTGAGCTGACATTTAGGAAAGGTTTGTTATTAGCAGACCGAATGTTCAGACCCTCAGACCGTTTCCTGGCAAATTGCTCCGTTCGTGTACGTTTTTTTTTGGGGGGGGACTTTTTTAATTATTATCGGATATTTCCATTTTGCGAAAAATTCGGGCAGCTGAACATCATTGAACTTGAAGACGCTTTTAGACGTACGACAAGTTGTTGATCTTGTCCTTTTCAGCTACATCTCATTACGATCTCTGCCAACAGCGATGCCGCAGACAAAACAATCAAGTAATCCACATAACAATAAAACAATGACTGATGAAAGGCAAGGAAAGAACAAAGGTATTGCTATAAGCTCGTTCGATGCTAAAGCAGAGAAGCAATCAAGGCAAGCTATCGACAGAAAAGTGTTGAATAGCCAAAAAATAATATCCTGAGGTATGAATTTCAATTATTTATTGCCTGGGGGAGGGAAGGGGTCGAGGATTTTTGGAGGGGATCACATGGTTTTCAGGGGTACGAGGGGGGGGGGGGCAGTCGTCGCTAACAGAGTATGAAGGGGGGACTTTTAGGAAATTAAAAGCTAATGGGGGGGTCATAAGAACACTACAGAGCGTATGGGGGGGGGGGGAACAGGTAAATTTTTTGGCTCAAAAAAAAATCCTCAAACCCCTGTCCCACTCCCTTACGCAATTAATCATGCTCGGTCCCTCAAAATTGTAGAAATTTTCAACACGTAGTTGAAACATTTGTTAGCTCAGATGAGGGCAGGTGCGAACTGAATGGTGTATGCTGTATTTCCCTCGATCATCAAGCACCATGCAAAGTTCTACGGTTTTCTTCACACATTGAGCTTATAAAATTTCTGTAAGAATACATTTTACCTCTGTTAGACTCGATTTACGTTCGCTTTGACACACTGCATCCGTTAACGGCATGTGACGTCAAAAGTTTCTCATCAAACTTGATTCCAGTGTCTTCCAATAAAACAATGACCGATGAAAGGCAAGGAAAGAACAAAGGTATTGATATAAGCTCGTTCGATGCTGATGCAGAGAAGCAATCAAGGCAAGCTATCGACAGAAAAGTTTTAGAATAGCCAAAAAATAATATCCTGAGGTATGAATTTCAATTATTTATTGCCTGGGGGAGGGAAGGGGTCGAGGATTTTTGGAGAGGATCACATGGTTTTCAGGGGTACGAGGGGGGGGCAGTCGTCGCTAACAGAGTATGAAGGGGGGGAGACAGGTAAATTTTTTGACTCAAAAAAATTTCCCTCGATCATCAAGCACCATGCAAAGTTCTGCGGTTTTCTTCACATATTGAGCTTGCAAAATTTCTGTAAGAATACATTTTACCCTTGTAAGACTCGATTTACGTTCGCTTTGACACACTGCATCCGTTAACGGCATGTGTCGTCAAAAGTTTCTAATCAAATTTGATTCCAGTGTCATGCCAAGCGTTATATAAAAGTTTTTCATCAAACATCTATTGTAATACAGCAGTCTTTGAAAGTAATCCATGCAGTATATCTTCAATTCACTCTGTGCCCATCTTATAGCCGATCAGAAGCAACACTAAAAAAAAATCACGCCTTGGTCGCCCACGTTTTCCCGCGCTTTAGTTAGTCTAGTTGTTTTTAATTTGACTCAGTTCTCATTGGCTCTTAAGGTGACTCCTCAGAAAAAAAAAAATTAGCCAACAATTTTTTTTCAACTTTCTTTAAATGTTCCCTTCCAATGCTTGTTTAGAAAAACAAAATAAAAAGATAGGTTATCGTGCTTGTTTAAGAGATATAATGGGCCAAACCTATCCAATTTATGCCTGTATTGGCACTAATCACGCGCGTCATTTCATAGCTTCAAAGTAAATTTTGCGTCAACTAGAAGCAAGGCTTTTTACAGTAACACTTGATAGGTACAAGGTCTCAAACGAATGTAAAAATTTTAATATACATTTTGAGGACAAATCGCCCAATATTAAACGACTTCGACATAAAGAATCGTGCATCGAGTCGTCGCTTAAAAGGACATAATTTGCGAGTAACGGGCTTCGTGCACGCTAAGATATATCTTATTTTTCCTTCGATTACTTCCTTATTTAATTTCTCCATTTTAAAGGGAATAATTTGAACACCGAAATTATTCGATAAAAAAATATACGTAATCGTGCTCATTTAAGAGCAAAAGACCATCGTACCTCTTTACCTGGTCCACTGATTGAAAACTAATACAATGTTCTCGGAATGCGCGCGCGCTTATCAGCCTGATTTCGTGATTTTTATGCTCAGTACAGCGGATTTTCCTCTCCTCTGATTGGCCATTACGATCACTATGGTTTTGAATTTGGTTTTACGACACCCAATCGGAAGACGCTCTATACATTTGTGGCTTTGATTCTGTTACGAAAGTATGTGTGAATTTTTAATGAAACTGCATTTCGTGAACTTTTTTTGCGGGAGTCAAAACAAAAATTGCTTTCCAGAAAGAACAGATTTGCAGTATATCGGACTAATCCATTTTCTTTCAAAAACAATAGACTATGTTGTTCAAAAGACGTCTGGTCACTTGGATAAACATTCCTCTTTTGTTTTTAAGATACCTAAAGTAAGTTTCATTTAATGCTGAGACAAAAGAAAGTTTGAAGAGTGGTGACTCCGGAATTTAATTTACAAACATTATAAACCAAATAACCGACTCCCTGAGAAACAAACGACCTTGATTGATTGAAGTTATAAAAAATATGGAGAACAGTTTCATGTGAAAAGTTGTTCTCACTGAAAATCTTATTTCAGTTAATCTGAAATCGCCAAAAAAAGCGTCAAAATACAAACACGAAAAGCCTTGCTATTCTTGGTTACGTAGGCGACCTTAATCCGTTACCAGGCAACTGGTGACAAACGAATAATTGAAAGATCAAGAGTCTACAAGTGACCGTGAACTCATGCAAACCAAACTATTTCTTTCGAGGCACTGCAGTTGAACTGCAGAAACTTCCCTTTTAAAGACAATTTAGCCGCGAAGAATACTGAAAAAGAACGGTGGAAGATTGAAAATAAGACGAATTTTGTTTGACGTGTCAGGGAATTGAGCAAATTCCAGTGTCGTAGAAAGGCACGATCCGCACTGTTCAGCAGCGTGCAGATGTCATTCACGCCATTAAGTTCCATCACCGTTGATCGTTGATTCGATTTTAAAAACGGTTGTTTAAAGCAACTGGTCACTGAAACGAAACTCAAAATGGCAGAAGAAGTTCAAGAAGGGCAACAGTTGAGCGACAGCGACAAAGCAGCCGAAAAACCAGCTCAAGACAATCCTGTTCAAGAGACGGAACAAAAAAACGTGCAGCTGACTTCGTCAGGTAATAACTTGTTTATGAATCCTACTCGAGTGCTTTTCATTATTGTATTTATTTTTGACAGACTTATAAACACCATATCAAAAGACCGATGTTCGGCGTTTTAGTCTGGTTACGCAAGATCCATCGCGAATATTCTTAACTTCCTATTTCCTCGTAAACGATGCATGAAATTTATCAAATATCGACAGCTCTTTCGTAACGTTCGATTTGTTTTAAGAGACCGTGATTGTGGTTTTATCCACGAGTAAACCCAAAACCCGAAGTAGCTGGTGAAAAGCTTTAAAAACCACCTCGAATGTTTCGATTACAAGGTTGCTTGCAATATAAACGATTGTGCAAGCGAACGAACTACCTCAACAAGGCAGTTTCCCTTAGATAATTCAATAAATCAGACTTCATTGAAGTACATAAAAAATCACGAAATGAAAATCAAGAATTTCAGCTTTACTTATCAGCATGAGCAAATTGTTGTTATGAATTGTATAGCTTTTATATCAAGATGGAAACAGGCAAAACTCTATTCTTTAAAATGCCTACGTTATAGTAACTACCTCACAGTAGAAGTACATATTATTCACTACTTTTATTTTCTCGGTCAATGGCTTTGTTGTTCCTGTCTAATATTTAGTTGTAATTGGGATTCTTTACAGAGCCACCACAAGGTAGTGATCCTGTGGCACAAGAGGAGTCCAAACCAGAAACAGGAGATAGCTCAGCTCCACAGGAGCCCGTCTCCAATGAAGGCGGTACAGAATCATCTGAGAGTGCAGAGCCTGTGAAAGATGCAGGTGAAGGACTTGCTGTAAGTGAGGAACAAGGAAATCAGAGGGAATCAGAGGAAAACACACCTGAGGAAAATGAGAATAACAATGTTAAGAGTGAGGAAAATTCAGAAATACCCAAGGAAGAGACAGAAGTTAACAATGATGGTGAGAAAAAGGCAGAGTTACAGGAAGGTGATAATGTGCCACAAGAGGAAAGTATTGCTCAAAAACCTGGTGATGAACAACAAGCCGAGGTGAAACCAGAAGAGAAGAGGGAGGAACCTACAGAGGAAGGAAACAAAGAGGAACAAGGTGCAGTCAGCCAGGAGGAAAACAAGCCAGCTGATGGAGAAAGTAATGTTCAAAAACCCAGTGAGGAGCAACAAGCTGAAGGAACAGCAGCAGAATCTGAAAATAAGGATATAGCAGAGAAGCAAGAAAATGAATCAAATGGAGAAAAAGGAGATGCTCCTGACATAACCAATACCAATCAAGAAGAAGCTACAGAGGGCACTATAACTACAGAGGATTCTTCTCAAAAACTCAGTGATAAGGATGAAGCTGATGGAGCAACTAAACCAGACATAACACCTGTAGAGACAGACAACAACAAAGATAATCAGATAGTACAAGCAACTCCAGAGAATGAACCCACGGATGTGAAGCAAGAAGAGGTTTCAGAGGAAGCTGACAAGCCTGTGGAGAACCAGGAACATATTCAGTCAGATGCTCCACCCACAGAACAACAGCCTGCTGTGACAACAACACAGATTGCTACAATACCTGCAAATGAAGCACCACAAACCAAACAAGATGAACTTCAAGAGGAGAACAAAAAATTGAAACAAGATATGTTTATGATGAAACAACAAGAGGATGCCTACAGAATCAAAGTCCTTAGCTTGGAACAAGAAGTTGGAAAGTTAAGAGCAAGAAAAATTGACAATAGAAGTACAGGTGTGTATTTCTTTTTCATGCAGGAAAGTAGGACAGCTGTGGGCCTAAATTCATCATAGACTCTTTACAGTTCTACTAGGTAGTATTGAACAAACCTTCACTCCTAAGGTCTCATTAGTAAATTTCCTTGCTGTCTGCCCTACAATTCTTATGATGTTAGATCAGAGAATTTGGTATTGGATCAAGAAATAATTTTGTAATTGGTGTTTTTTTCTATTCTCATCACTTGCCTGTCTAATGTTGTATTGATATGCTATGAATAAATTCTGTCCTAATCACACATTGGAATTAAAGGGTTAAAGAAAAAATCTGCTGTGACTCACATTTATGTTGGAAAAAAAATTACCAGAGACTCATAAAGGAAAGCCTAGAATTAAATCTTATTAACATAGTCTAACACCCAATCTATAAACTAGGAAAAAGTAAATGAAAAAATCTAATGTGATGTCTTTTTTTCTTTTGTTGTCAGATTCACTTGCCTCAGACTCAGACAGTTACTTAAAACAGAAATTGGCAGAAACTGAGAGGGAACTAGATACAGCAGAGAGGAAAGTGAAGGACTTGCAGCTGAGACTGAAACGATTTGCTAAAGATGATCAGATTAAGGATGAAAAAATCTTCCAAATGGAAAAGGAGGTCAAAGAATTATCAGAACATATAAAGAAATTAGAGCGCTCAGTGGAGGATTCCAAAACAGAGAACAATAATAATACAACCCTACAGGCAAACCCACACAAAAATGATTCAAAAGTTTGTATAATTCTCTGATATTGAAAATTGTTTTTATACTCATTTTTATTTATTTTTTGAATTGTTACGGTTGACTGTAAAGGATTTTGAATATTTAAATTTGCACAAATGAACTTTTTTTATTGACGAAGGCATTTCATTACTAAATTTTTTGTATTCTGTAATTATTAATATATTGACATATTATTTTCATCAGTTATTTGAGGTTTGTTAAAAGCATTTTACTCTAATTTATGGTGAGGAAAAAGAAGAATTCTAAGTTGAATTCCTCCAGCTCAACAACTTTAATTTGTACATTAATAGTAGGCAACCACATTTCTTTTGAGGCAATATACAGATCACAAGCATTTTCTTATACAAGTAGACAGTAAGCAGGATTTTGTCATTCTTGTTTCACAGACATGTAAGCCTAAAGATTATTTTTTGTGAATACACTATTTTTGATACATGTAAATACTTTTTTCAGATAGCTCACTTTGTACAATTGTCACAATCTGCATACCTGACAACTAAGTTGATCTGACATCTGGAATGTTTTACAGGATTCCTGTAGTAGACTTGACTCTTTCTGAAATCCAAACATCTCATTTCTCATTGACTTGAAAAAGGAACAAAAAATAACAATGAAAATTAAAAGCTTTTGTATATAATTCCTCGAAAAAAATCTACATTAACTTATTTCTTTCTAAGGCCCTAATGGTATTTCAGTATGTATACCATTTAATATTTTAATGTCAGAGTTACACAGGATGCCAAAAATAGTTGAATGTGTTTGATACTTATTGTTTGATGTTCTGTTTTGAAAACACAGTTTTCCATTATTACCTAGTAAACTCCACTAATCACAGAACCACAAAGACTAACAAAGTATCCATAGAATGGATGACTGCACAAGTAACAACCACATCAAGTTTCATTTAATCAATTGTTTTTTCACTCAAAAATTGCCATGTTGTTTCATGAGATTTAATTAAATCAATGAATGAAGAGCCATGTCTGGTTTGGTGTCAGATTCTAAAAACATAAATGTTGACTCATTTAATGTTTTAACTCTTAAGAGTGACAAAGACAAAATTTTCCTTACAATAACAATACAATATCAAGCAGACAAGTGATGAGAATTAAGAAAACTATCAATTAGAGGATTATTAGTTGATCCAATACCAATTTCTCCAAACCAATACAACACGAGGTGTGTTGCAGACAGAAAGGAGAATTAATGATGAGATCTTGGTAGTGAAAGGGTGAAGTCACTCTCAAGTACGGCATCATGCATCACTCTGCTCCCTCCTTCCCCCCCCCCCCCCCCTTTTTTTCCCTAACCATAAACCTTGGGACCCTCTAATGTAGTCATGGCGGCGTTTTTCTGTTCACGTTAAGGAAAACAAAAAAATAAACTTACATTTTCGGAGCTGTTTAGGGATTCTTATCGATAATAAACTCTCTTGGTCGCCACATATAAAATCTTTGAGCAAACGTTTTTCGGCAAGAGTGAAGAAACTCAAACACCTAAAAGGACTCGACAATCGCCTCTTAGAGTCAATTTATTTCAAAGGTATCATTCCAAGTATTGCGTATTCTATTGCATTATGGGGATCTTCTAAGTCACTTCAGACACTGGAAGACATTCACATTGGAGCCGCGAGATTTATTTTTAACCTAAAGGAATCTACCCCCAATACTGAAGTTCTGGCAGCGACAAAATGGAAGTCCTTATCATATTTCTATAAAAAGAGGATTGCCACTATATCCTATCAGGCATTTTACAATAGAGCTCCGGCTGCTATAAGCTCTTTGTTTACTAAACACTCTCCGTTGAGAAATCTAAGGGACAATCTGAAGCTATTCGTGCAACGCCCTAAAAGTGACTTCCGTCGATCTTCTTTTTCTCACCATGCGTCTGTTCTATGGAACAACTTACCCGTGTACTTGAAGAGCAAACCGAACATTGTTTCTTTCAAATCTGCTCTCAAAGCAAAATCCGACATTTTAGATAAAATAACATTTAATGGTTTACAGGGACTAAATAAAGACGTTGTAAATTACATATATTAAAGCTATTTTACTACTTTTATTTATTTTATTACTTTTTATTACTACTGTAAATCAACTGTATATTATATTACTAGGTCTTACATCCTTTCTTACTTACCATAATTTCGCAACTTGTTATTGTTATTATTTAAATTTTGTAGACACTCTTTAGTTTTGTAGGTCCACATCAGCTTTTTAGCTGCCATTTATCGACCTACGTGACAAATAAAGTATGTATGTATGTATGTATGAGCACCAAGACAGTGTTTTAACCCGGTAAACACCCACGAAAAAAGCAGATTATTTTATTTACTGTAAGCTACACCTCACAATTTCGTACAACGCTATGTTTTATTGCGCATATTTAAATCGCCTCAGGTCACCAAAACTCACCCCATGTTAAGAGTAGGGATTACCTGCCCGGTTTTACTTACAACCATAGCTCTGGTGGGGAGTTTTCCGCACTGCCCTATTACTTCATTAGCGGGCATACAGTTCTTGGATAAAAAAACAATAGCGAAAACTATCGATTACCTTTGGGACTACGGCCTTCTTTTAGAATATCATGGGTCACAAGGAAATTTCCTATTATACTTACAGATGTCAATACTCACATCAAATACAGCTGAGGTCATTCAATTTGACCAAATCTCTGTCCGTTAGGTAAACTATATCGCAACAGTTCGCAATCCTCTCCGTCCTCTCGCGCGGACAGTTCGCGCGCTCTTGTACAGCTTGGTTACTAAGATCGCGGGCTCATTGTTTTTGTTGGATTCCTCACAAATTACTCGTAGAATGGAACGTGAAGGACACAGTTATATTTTGCTTTTCATTTGTTCTGGTTTAGCTTCAAAAGAAAAAATTCAGCATTTCAAGTGTTAAATATGGGTTGTACCGTAAGTGGCGTCAACAGGAACAATTTTGAAAGAGCTCTTGTCAGAGGTGTTGCGAACAACAAAAGAGGACAGTTACTCATATGCGGTAGAGAAAAGAAGAAAACTAACCTACAGACGGAAAAAAGGAAATATTCGGGCAAAATCGAATTATTCAGAACTACAGATTTACCAAAGACCTTAACAACGAAGAAAATTATAGAATCCCCCCAGATGACAGCACTGTCCGATTCAATTTCGAACGAGAGAAATACACGTGTTTATTTGAGCACAGGTTTGAACAAAGAAGCCTTTCACAGACTAGATGGAAAATGGGAAGGCACCAAAACGGAGCAAATTATCCAAGGTACTGATATTATGTTTCTCAGCAGAATTTAAGATGTGGAGAAAGAGGAAGAGACAAGTCGTCCATCAGTTGCTGCTTTCCTTATTTTAAAATCCTTTACACTCTAGCATCAGTATCTGTATTCTCAACACTCCTCTCTGTACAGTTCTTTTGGTGCTAACAAGGAGAATACATTTAACAATCAAAGTTTCTTAGGTTGGCAATCATTTTTTTTATTCTCATGATTTTAATGAATGATTCAGGAGTATCGTAAAAAGGATTAATTAGATGCTGGTCACTCTTAGAGTTTAAAGGATGAAAAATATAACTTCTGTTACTGTTTGGTTATGAAGCTAACATGGTATGTTGAAAGGAGACTCTCTTTCCACTTGGTGACTGCATCTTGTGATAAAGATACAACTCCTCCCACCCAGAGTGAGAAGGGGGGGAGGAAGGGACATTAGAGGTAGACTGTCACCAAGGAGAATATCTGAGGGTTAAAGAAAGAGCAATAAAATTCATGTTCCTATGTACTAACTTCCTACCTCCCCACAAAAAAGTGAAGGTCAAATACATACCCCCCCCCCTCCATCCATGCTAAACTTTTTCCCAGACAATGCAGATTTGAGCTTTTTATATCATTCATCTTTTCAGAAGTTAACAGCAGCCATCAATGCCACAGTTACAGCCTTGAGATTTCATGGCCAGATAGAATTAGTGAAAACCAGAGTGGAAAGACCAGTGAAGCTGGACTGGACCAGAAACTTAAACAAGACAGTTCCAATAGTCCTTGTTTTAAATTTTATGTCTCTATTTCAAAGTCCAGCAATAGTTCAACACATCACAATGGAGCCACACAATCCATCTTGGAGTTCCGCAGTTGCATGCCAGATGATTTTCCTAGAGTGAAAAGTGGTCAAGTTGCTGTAGCTGTCCATGAAAGCTTCTTCAATTGTAAGTAACTATGAGATGTAGCATACATGGGGTGAGGTGAGGTGCAGTGGAAACTCTTTGTCCACTTACAAAAGTCAGAATTAAGACCTTAAAATAAGGGGTTAACTCATTACTCATTACAGAAGCCCCTTAGCCCATTAGTAATAGGCTTCTGTTTAATATCCTTCTCCATCACAAGACTACAGGAGTCACTTTGATACTAAACCAAAGCACTACACCAAAGTGTGCAGCCATATCTTTATTACTGTACCCAGTGTCACAGGAGTAGTGATATCAAAAGGAGTAGCAAAGAAAACTTTGGGCTACACAAGTCCAAAATACCTTACAAAGAGTCTACTGCTTAATAACTTATTTAGCTGAATTATGTCATCTTCAGCTTACAAGCAACAAGCATTATATATTTTTAAAATATTGTAAAACAAATTATAAGTAAAAATCCGATGAGTTCATGGAACAGCAAATATGAACAATCTGGTAAATGAAAAATCTGTCCAAATTCTCATGCATGTTTATCATTGATGAGCATGATCCATAGTCTTGTGTAGCAGCTTGAATCTAAAAAAAAAGGTAATTCATGAATGTATCTCAATTTTGTCTTTGTAGCATTTGGAGATGACTGTGATGATGATGAATTTACCAGCTCAAGCCAGGGGTTTCTACATTGGATCAACTAAATATATGAAAAAGAAATAGCAACCTAAAAAAAAAAATCCTTAGCTCTACCCATGTACTTATAGTGTACAATCCTCCAAGACTGTCTATGTCTGTAGCTTGCCGCTTGCAGTAGGCACAGCATTACTACACTGATAAGAAACAAGAGTTGTACATCTCATAACACCTGAGTCAACTTTATTTCAACTCCACAGCTTCTTCAGCACTACAAACATTTAGAAATACAATTTGAAAAATAATTAAATTTCTCTATTGTTTACTAATAAATAGACACTTTCGCTTTTGGTTTTGAACATTCTTAAAATCCCTCATTTTGTAAGGATGTGAAAAGGATTTTAAGTTCCAGGATTAAAACTGCTCATTTAATTAAAACAATGTATTCCAAAAGACTTCCACAGGAAAAATGAGAATTCCACAACCTCTTCGAATTTTGTTTGTCTGATTCTTGGTAGTCTGAAGTTGGTTGCACTCAATGTGGGTTAAAACTCTTTGGGTCAAAGTCAATATCTAAGTAACTGCACATCTACCCCTCCCGTAACCCAACAATAACCCTTATTTGATATCAGTCAACTGCTGTTAGGTTAGGGGAGGTGTAGGTGTGCAGTTACTGTAGGTGTGCAGTTAGTTTACCATGTGTAATAAGTTATGACTGACCCTCTCTTCAACATTATAATGTACACAAAGAACAAATCAATACCACAATCAGGAAGTGTTTTTCTTAATTTGCACCACCTCTTGGGCTACTAAATAGCACACAAATTAATAACTGGCTTAACACAGATTTCCCATGAAACTACATGTACTACAACACAGCAGTCCCATGTCTGTGCATGTACAAACATTGTAATGACTAAGTGGCTTGTTTTAAGGCAGTCAGAACCAAGTTGTCTCACTCAGGTGACAAAAACACACAAACCAGTAAGTCAGGGTGTTTTAAAAACATTTTGCTGGTAAAGCAAAGGTATATCAACAGGATACTCACATTAAAGCAAGCCTTTTGTTTGAATAATTATTGATTTTCCTTTGTCCTACTTTTGTTGCCTTTGATAGATTTCTGTGAACATTTCTGCTTTCTTTTGCTTATTTTGGGAGCCAGTTGTTGTTTTCTATAAATGCTTCCTTTTGATATTTTGCATGGGAAATTGGTGCACAGCCAGTCAGAATTACTCCTCTAGTGCAAGCCTGGTGTTTGACTGATGTGTTATGCAACACAAGGTATAAATTGCCAGCAAATACACAGTCTTGAAAAAAACCATGTCTACTGTTACCAGTATGGAAAATCTAAATATGTACGTTGTTATTTTTGTTTCACTAGTAGTTCACATAATCTGGAGTGCTCCAGTGCTTTGCCTTAACTCTTTAACTCCCAAGATCTCATTAGTAATTCTCTTTACTGTCTGTCATACAGTTGTAGTGATGTTGATTTGGAGAATTTGGTATTGGATCAACATATAATCTCCTAATTAATATTTATCTTTATTCTCATCACTTGTCTGCTTGATATTGTATTGATATTATAAGGAGAAATTCTGTCTTGATCACTCATGGGAGTTAAAGGGTTAATACAGGCAAAGTGAAAATAAAAATGATAAGTGCATCAGTAACAAATGGTGCACTTGAATCTGACCAGTGTTTCATTTGAATGACTGTAAAATGAAAAATTACAAATACTACATCCAAAATACACTCTCACTTAAAAAGCTGTTAACCCTTCCCACCCTAACATCAGTATGCATATTCCTCCATACTGTTCTTCATACATTTCCTAAGGTGCTGACGAGAAGAATTTGACAGTCAAGAGCTTCTTTAGTTTGTGATCATTTCCTAAGTTTTCTGATCTTTGTGTGTGATTAAGGGGTGATGTTATAAGGATAAATTAGATGCAAATCACTCCTAGGGGTTAAAGGGTTAACAAAATTAAGTGTTCAATAGATTCAATTAATCAAAGATCAGTAGCTTGCCAAAGAATGTTCTCAATACCTTATACAATAAAAAAAGACACCAATTTTCATTCATATTCAAACCAGTCCAATTACAATTTGAAACAACTTACATACATATAACGATTCTTCTAACAATTGAATTGAACTTATTATCAAACAAGGCATTGTAAAACTACACAGACAATAAGTTAAGGTAGATAAGAAATGAAGGTTTGCTAAAAAAGAGGAAACTACCTACTTTCAAGCTTTCAGCTATTGCAATGTTCCTCAAGTGTCACTGATCACTTTCATGTGTTGTACAGAGTGGAACACAAAGCACTCAAATGGAGGGAAAAAAGCCTCTAAAATGGCAATGAAACTGATCATCATTACCAATAAGCATATACACTTTAACCTGTAGAGAACTAATTTTAACAGATTCTTGACCCAAACTAAGTTTAAACTTGAGTAATTAGGGTTTTACTAGCCTCAAATAACTAAGTGGGGAGAGTTCAGTTCAGAATTAACACTTTAGGTCCTGTTTCGTTACTCAGTTGTGCAATCCCGTGCATAGTGTCCAGTCTCATTACAACGGTAACATTTCACATCATTTTGAACCTTCTGTGTGCAGTCCCGCTTCAAGTGGCCTTGTTGGCCACAGTTGTAACAGGACTGGCTTTCAGATGTACAATCACGAGCAAAATGGCCTGGTTTATTACACTTGTAGCAAACCGTTGTTGCATCCAAGGAACAGTCGCGTGCAAAATGGCCTGTCTTTCCACAACGGTAGCATTTTGTACCACAGTCCCGTGCAAAATGGCCCTCCCTACCACACTTGTAGCAGCCAGTTTCAGCATCTATCCCTTTATCTTCAGACATTGGACAATCTCTGACAAAGTGACCTATTTTTCCACAATTGTAGCACTCTCTCTTGCCATCTGTATTCTCTGGACAGTCTCTCTGCATATGACCCTTTTGACCACATGAATAGCATTCATCTGAGGATTTAAGAACATGTATATGTATATACATTTTCTAGTTTGCTCAATGCCTTTAACTTTTAACACCTCTGGAACACACTTAAAAGGCATGTGAGAAATCCAACATATCAATTTAAGTCTTTAACCAGGTTTCAAGGGTGGTTAAGTGTTTAGATATTTATGTTTTTACTTAGTTGTATTGCAGATGGAGGTCATTCTTATACCGCTTCCCAAAAAAGAATATGCTTTACCAGGTGTAGCACTGAACCATTGATCTGATCCTTTTAACTGCTTTATGGTTATCACTGAAAAGACCTCACCTTCTCTTAAGGAATTGAAACCAAATTTATTCAACACTTTTTTGAAGGCCTGGTTGTAAAAGCCCAATGGAATCTTAGAGCCATTAAATCCAGCAGCATTATCTATTTTAGAATGACGCACTTAAATCAATGTAAAGCTGTAGTGAGAAAACTAAGAAAAACTGAAGTCACTTGTGCACGCAAAGTATAGATTTTCTTGAATTAAGTGTTGTAGACATGAATTTTCATGTGATCTAGAAGAGCTAAAGAGTGACTTGATTTGAGCTCAAGCCCTGTTTAGAAGGAAAAGATTTGCATAAATGTGAGCAGCCTGTCATGAAGCCACATGTCAAGCTTTTTATCTTTGGCTATTGTTTGGCTTGCTAGATTTAAATCATTTCCACAAAACTGCAGTCATGATCCTCAAAAAGTTCTTCAAGCATGTTGAGCCTTGATTCTCAGTAATTTCAGGCATTGAAATTCGAGTCGAGACTGTCAACTCACATTTGAACTGTAATGTGGCATACTGATGTAAGGGTGTAAAAAGTTTAAAAGGCTGCCCAGTTCAACTTTGAATAGTGTTACAATGAGTCCATCTTGAAGTTTGCTTGAATTACAATCTGTCCTAATGTGGTTGATCTACTTTCTGGATCTATTCCTCTTAAACACATCACTGTCCCCAATTCTATAAAAAGAGTAAGATACCTGTACAACTTCAGTTCACCCTTTGGCCCCCTTACATCAGTATTCATATTCTCCTCACTGTTCCTGTTACAATTCCTATGATACTGACAAGGAGAATTTGTTTGACAGTCAAGGGTTTCTTAAATTAGTGGTCATTGCCTCTATTCTTGTGACTTTAACTTTTGATTCAAGGGTGAAACTTAAAGGAGAAATTACAAGCCAGACACTCTAAGAAGTTGAAGAGTTAACGAAGTTGGGTCATTGACAACCATTTCAATTTAAGAATTTTCCCTCTAACCTGACAAGCCACAAGACAATTTAAGTTGCCTGCCACTGCTGATGAGTTTCAATGATCTCTCAAAATTTCAATGAAGGGATAATGCCAGCTACTAGTAACTTGTTCACAACTGGTGTTTAATTAAACATACCACTCTTTTTGCTGCAGCTTTTGGATATATGTCCAGTTTCTCCACAAATGTAACAGCTTCTGTCTACAAATTAGCAAAAGGCAATTTTATGAATATTTGGAAAAATTAAATATAGGCCTTCAATTTATACACAATTTCCTCTTGATAGCATACATTTTTTATTAAATGCATTTGCATGCTATGACACGCAGCATGTACAGTTCACATGTGTAGTGCATCAGAATTACATGTGCATATAGGATGTCTAATGCTACAAAAGAAAAATGCAGTACTGTTTATGATACCCACTTAAATTATTTATCATAAAATCTCTCTGATTGATGTTTCAAAATCATTCAGTCCACACAATTATTGCAGAACACCTGAACCATGGTTGTCACAGCCATAGGTTTTTTAAATTACCTGAATTTTACCTAACTCTTTTCTTTCAAAAATGTAAAAATTTCCTTGACCAACTAGATTGCAATTTCACAAATAAAACCTGAAGATGGCCACCAATATCACCTCCCAGCTACCCTCTCCATCCATCTACTATATTTAACCACAGAGAGGGATGCAGCTTAAATATCATTACAAGTATTTTTCAATCATTAGGAGGGCCAAGACAAGAGGAGTGAATGCAATTTTTCTGTTGATTTATATTTTCACAGACTTGTTGTAAAGATTTAAATTATCTCTAAGTCATTGTAGAATTCACTGACTTTTCTCTAACTTTGAAGAGATACTTTTTCCCCAGACTTTTTCCTGATTGGTGACAACCATGTAAATATGGGATGAAATTCCAAGTTTACCTTTAATCTACAAATGGAATTGGTCAATTTGCATTACCTTAAGCCTAATTGATACACAAACCTTACCTTCCTTATTCAAATTTATTTACCAATGGTTCAAATGTCCAGTATTTCATGTCAAATGTTACTTCACCCTTTAACTCCCAGATCAAATTTGTAATTCTCCTTACTGTCGACCATACAATTCTTATAATGTTAGTTCAGAGAATTTAGTATTGAATCACTAATTATCTCCAAATTAATGTTTTCCTTCACTTATCTGGTTGATATTGTATTGATACTGTAAGGAGAAATTCTGTCTCGGTCACTCATAGGAGTTAAAGGGTTAATCAGTAACACAACCTAGATACAAGATGGTCATTACTACGCACAACTCATGAAAATTCAACCCTGCCCTACTCAAATTTATCGACCCAAATATTTTGCCATTTCAAAATGAAATCCAGGAAACACTATATTATGTCCCCTGTTCATCATGGACAGACAGCATCTGAACACAGATGAAACATTTTAATATTAAATTCGGTGTACTCCTCAAAATTAACTGTATTTACAAAATTATGCATTTTCAAATAAAAGAGCTTGAGTAAATGCTGCAAATTTCTTTGTGAATGGGTGAAAATGAAAGAAATTCAAATTTTGTTAGTTTTTATTTACAAGGCTTACAGGAACCTTGGGAATGTAACACTACCCTGAGATGCTGTAAAATGTACTATAAAGCTCTTCGAGAAAAATAGCAGAGTAGGTTTGAGTCAGAACCATTTGCTTAATATATTAAATTTCAATACTCAGAAGATTTAACTGTCAATACTTTGACACCTGAAATACGAAAGCTATTTAAATATTTACGCTAACTTCCTAGAGTACACGTTTACCATCTCAGCTAACGCACACTCAAAGTATTTCAAAACCTGGCTCATTTTCGTGAGAGATCTTCAGAAGAAATCGCAAATACGGCAATAGTGCACACACAAAAAAAAAACCAAGAAAATCCGAACAACGGGTTAATTTCAAGTCTTGATGTAATGTAAGTGTAGGTAGAAATTAAAAACAATAGTAAAGATCCATGAGGCATAACAAAGTCTAATAGGGCTCGGTTTTTATTGCCATGTGCCTTATTCAAAACTATCCCTTTACCTTAAATACACATCATTTTTATTCACTATCCGAGTGATTTTCAGTTATACTATCATAAAATAAAAAGGATCTTCACTCACCTCCAAAACTCGCCCCACTGCCACTTCTGTTCTCTGAGGCAGACCTACATTCCTTCGCAAAATGTCCTGGTTTGCTACACTTGTAGCATTTTGACTTCGATCCCATCGCTGGTAATACAAGTCAAACCATACTTACATCAAAAACATGAAAGACCAAATGCGACTTAACAGTTTTTCGCGAGTAACGTATGAATCCAATCAAGTGCAACGTATGTTTAACCTATCTGAAATATCGGTGAGCAACACACACCTTTTTTAACTCACGTAAAGAAACCCATGGTCATTAAAGTGTGAATATATTTACTCGCTAATGAACAGAGGTCATAGCAAATTTAAAGAGGAACATTAATGAGAAAGCCAAACATACCAAAACTTGAGGAAAATGAACTGTTCCAACTTCCACTTGCTATAAAACTTTCCACGTGTGTTCAAATTGTAGCTCGAAAACATCGCTGGGTAATAGACAAGCGCATGACTTTTTTCTGGAAGCTTGATAGAGAGAGATGCTGCAGGCTCAAACTTGTAACATCCATTCCAAGTTATTAGTTTGACTATCATGGCTGAGTATCGGAAATGGACAATCCACCACTTGATAGTGTTTTTACTCACATTTTTCAGGTACCAGAACTTCTTGTATTCTTAACTATTCAACGCATAGATATGAAGAAACAGTGATAGACTCGAAGTATTCTATTTTCTGAACAGAGTTAACGAATGATCACTGTTCAGCTCAGTTTTGAACTCACGTGATGTTCTCAAACCTCTGAATATACCAACCTTGTTTTAGTATGCCTTAGCGTTGCCTTATAAATTCGAATACTCAATTAAATCAATTCTAAACGGTACACTGACCATGGTGATTGCTGTTAGTTTGTCTACCTTATTATGTGCATAATAATCGTGGCAGTTGTAAACAACACTCTTTTTCGTAACTACTTACCCACTTTCAAGCGTTGCATTGCTAGCTTTGTTTTCACAACCAATGTAATATTATTTATAAACTATAGTTATTTTTACTCAATCTTTTTCGGAGGGTAGCTAGATATTATTACTTAAAATTACATTTCATAAATTCGAACTTTGATAATTAATCAACTTAATGGCTTTGTGATTCAAGCCGACGGTAAAATTTCTACACAGCCCCATACGATATTATGCATTCAGATCTTGGATAGAGAAAACAATGACAAAAACAATACATTGCCATTGGGAAAACAGATTTGTTTTAAAATAGTATGGGGCTGTGCGGAAATTTTACCGAAAGCAAATTCATGTGCTTTCACTTTTGCTGGGCACTAGCTAGTGAAATTAGAATCATGACTTGAAAGGGAAAGACTTCCATGCAACAGTCAAACAAAGTCTTATTCCCAAAGGCAATTCATCATTGTTGTGATTGTTTTCTTTTTCAAAGAACTGTATACACAATTAAGTAAAAGGTTTCAGAGAAAATCTTGCCTGTTCAACTTTAACAAGCTGTATCACATGAGCATGATGATGTGAATTGTTACCTTTACAGCTATTCCTGTTTCCATGCTACAAGGAAAGCTTTCAGTAATATAAAAGATTCAATGCAAAAAGAATGGACAAACAACTCTGTGACATTGGATCCCCCTGAGGTTGGTAACAATGGTGTCTTTTGTTGCGATTATAAGACAGTTATTGTAACACTTAAATCAGTTTAAGCCTAAGGACATCCTTGCTTCATTGGGCAATAAATTACCTGAACTTGTCACCAGAATGTTGTTAGTGTCTGATCAATAGGTAATTTGGTGTTAACAACTGAGTTGAAGACGTAAATTGGCCACCCTAAAGAGTTTAAAGAGTTAACTCTTTACAGTGGCCAATTTATGTTTTTAACTCAGTTGTTAACACCAAATTACCTGTTATACTCTCCCACTGACACAGCACCAAAGTTTCTTTAAAAACTTACCCCCTTTGTTCTAGTGTCTGATTAAGTTTGTTAATCAGTTGTGCAGAGATAAGGGGTAACCGGTCATTTCGCACAAAACACTTTTCGCACAAGTCTTTTAGCACAAGTTTGGGACCGTTCTCACAATTCTTAGTGGTCATTTCGCACAATAATCCTAAGTGAGAAACATCAATATAAAAGGTATACTGATTGATACTGATAAGACATTTCACCTTCACATGATCCAACGGCGAGAATGTAGACATTTATCTATTCTTTCTTGAAGAAAGGAAAGGTACAAATCTCTCTCTCCATGAAAATGTAAAGCACTCCCTATTTGAATGACTACTTCTATAACGTTTTCTTTGTCGAATGAAAAACCTTTTACTTTTGACAGTATCATCCACTACAAAGTTAACATGCAAACATGACGACCCACGCTAAGGACACCATGTTGATTTTGAAAGTAATTGTCTCCAGTCTTCCCTCCTTGTCGATCACCTTCAAATAGCATGTTTTATCGATCTGTAAGAGTTTCAAATAAAGCTATTGAAAACTTGCTTCTTATATCTTTGTTATATAATGAAAATTAGGCATACTGGTAATACGTACAGCAAAAACAGTTCAACGTTAATAACTTGATATTCAGAGGTGATTCACATCGAATGTCGGCACGTGCAAGTGTTGTGATTTGACAACTTGAACGCGTCAGTGTAGGTAGTAACTAGTGATCTTGTAGAAAGACAAGTTCGATCTGTAATCATTTTAAAGATCGAGAAGTTTAATACCTCTATCAAGTAGTAACCTTTCAAATTATTCTAATAACAATTACCTAAGCAATGGAGAGTTCAGTATCGATCGATAAGCGTCATAGCGACCGTGATGTAAACAAATTATTTCATGAGAGTTTCAAGAATTCAAAATAATTAAAAGATTATACGCTTGCCGTTCGATAAGTAATCATACAAGCTGAACATCAAAACAAACAAAGAAATTTAGATGTACTATAGCTTAAATGAATGCAGGAAAGAGCTAAATTTCTATGAGTCTTGACCGAGTAGTGAGTTAAAATTTGCATGATTCGTCGGGTAACATGGCCATGAACTTGAATTTTATATATTTACACAGAAATTTTGTAAATAGGTCTTTTCTCCTTTTAAATAAAAAGTGAAACAGTTTCCAGGTTTTTACTTTGTCTTCAGAGGAGCGAAGATTCGAGACAATTACTTTCGAAGTCAACATGGCGTCCTTAGCGTTGGGTCATCATGTTCGTTTGTTTGTAGTGGATGATGTATTGTCAAAACTAAAAGGTTTTTTGTTTAACAAAGGAAAATTAAAAGAAGTAATCGTTCGAATAGGGAGTTCTTTACATTTTCATAGAGAGAACGATTTGTTCCTTTCTTCAAGTAAGAATAGTGATCGTGTTCACAAGCGTTTCGACCTAGTTGAAGTTATTACGTAAATAAATGTCTACGTTCTCGCCGTTGGATCTTATTGAAAGTGACATGTGAAGGTGAGATGTCTTATTAGTATCAATAAGTATACCTTTTATATTGATGTTTCTCACTTATAATTGTTGTGCGAAATGACCACTAAGAATTGTGTGAACTTTCCAAAACTTGTGCTAAAAGACTCGTGCGAAAAGTCTTTTGTGCGAAATGTCCTGTATTCAGATAAGGTGATTTCAGCTCACAAGGTAAATTGTAGATATCCAGGTATTCCATGTTTATATATATATATATATATATATATATATATATGCATGCTCACTAGTTTATCTAGTTTGAGCACTCTGGCATGGCTTAGATGATACCACACGTGTGAGATCACTTGGGGTGGCTATATAGCCTTACCTCCATCCTAGCATCAGCACTGCACTGATGAGGCCCAGAAGGCCGAAACAGTACTGTCTGCAGTTAGTTATATATATATATATATATATATATATATATATATATATTTATATATATATATGCATGTATATTTCATTTTCAATTCTATTTACAAAGTTCACAATAGATTTGTTTTGCTATGAATTTCATTGTCGTAGTTATTATCAGTTTAGAGATCCTGCTTAACCATCTTTAAAGTCCATTTATTTTGTGAGCAGTTCTATTTTCTGCATTTTTTTGGTTGACTTTATTTTTGTGTCACTGCTTAATTATGATATGTTGCTTCAGCAAATTTCTCACATCGCTAGTTTAATCATAATTATACCCACTGGCTTAAAAAATTGAACCTATTACAGTTAAGTTGAGGTAGTTTCTCATGGATAGTAAAATATCACTTCTTGGTTTTCTGTCTTAGTTATGGGAAGACAGAGACTTTTTCAAAGATGAGGTTAGTAAAATAGTAGATACATGCATGTTTTGATTGATCTAAATACCCAACTTTACTCTTTGACCCATAGTGACAAGCATCAAATTTCTAGGAAATCATTTCATCTATGGAAATGATCACCTAGTAAAGAGTCACTGGACTGCTAAAAAATAATTCTCCTAGTCAGGACCTTAGGAAATGTACAAGGAGAGCAGTATGGAGAATATACATACTGATGTTAGGAAATAAAGTGTTTTGGAAGTATTAAATTTTTCATACAAGAGTACCATACTCTTAGTTACAATTTGAGTTTTTTAGATTGATAATAGAATATCCTGTGATATGCTTGATAAATAGTTGAAGCTGTCAGTCCCAACTGTATCATGAAGACAAATTATCCTTTAACCCTGGGAAGTGATTAAAATGTAACTTCTCCTCAGGCTATCCATACATTATCTAGTAAATAGGTAATGAGAATACTCAAATTGATCTATCACCAAATTCTGGTGACTAATTTACAAGGAAATGTGCAACAGGTTAGAGGGGAAAATGACCAATGAACAATCAGATCTTGGGAGCTAAGAGTTATTTACTGACTTGTGCATTGTTTACACAGCATTCTGCTGAACTCTTCCTTGGTGCAATGGATACAACATTCCTGCTGGCATATGCTGTGGTAAGGAACTAGCATTAATTTGTTTTCACAGGAAAGCTTGATTTGAGTATTCATGATTACAGTCCATGAATTTAACTCTTTAACCCCAAAGAGTGGTTACCACCTTATTTCACCTAATGTTATCATTCATGAATAAAACAGTAAGGTCACTAGAGTAAAGGAAATGATCACTGACTGAAGAAACTCTTCTATGTGAAACAAACTTCCTCGTCAGAATCTTAGGGTATGTTTAGAGAACAGTATGAAGATTAAGCATATGGATGTTAGGGTGTAAAGGCCTAGGGATAAAAGAGTCCAGATGTATGCTCTGTGTAGGGTATAGAGGTGTTTATTAGAAAATTTATTATAATATAGCTAAAGAGGTTGTGTAAAAGTGAGAAAGTATTCTCATGGTATGTTATACAAACTTTGTGTATTTGACAAAGGCTTTTCAAAACTCATGGATTTTGTTTATTGAGATATTGTATTTAGTCTGTTAAGTGCAATTTTGTAGCATCTCTGTTTTAATTTTGTCACTGTCCTAAGATTGAGTGTTTTGAAAAATTATCTATGGTTTGGATTCTAATCTTTCATCAACTTTTTCAAGTGTGATTATTATATATCTCAGTTAAAATGTGGGCTATGATTGGTCAATTTAGGGGACTGTATTTCACAGTACAACCTACTCAATTAAAAAGGTTTTTTGAATTGAAATCTTTCCCCCTCCATTTGAACGTAGAGATATGATAAATATCTTACTAACCTCATTTTCTCAGTCTGCACTGTAAGTAACAGAACCTTGTTTTTGTTTCATTGTGATTTATAGCCTGCAGGCTTCTCACATTGGCCATAAATCTGAGTGGAAACAATTTAGTTTGTAACTTACAGTACAGACCTCGAACTAAGTTAGTGAGAAATATTCATTACATCCCCCTTTGCCAGGTTTCATAACTTAATTCTCCTTCTACTTTTGTTCTGTAGGGTTTATACATCAGTGGTATTTTGGGCGACAGGTTTGTCACATTTCTTGTAATCATCAATTTAGACAGTCCGTGGTGTAAAAGCATGAAATGTTTGAGGACAATCAGAAATTAAACTTGCAAGTACCCAACACTCAATAACTATTTGTAGGACATGACCTTATCGCTTGATGAAGACTAGCAATGTACAAGTGAAATGTTGCAATCTAAATCCTAAGTGATCACGTCATGAGACAAACAGTTATATTTCTCTTTTAAAGGCACATTGTCAGGTAGATTTATCAACCATCTTTGTAAGGAAATTGGTAAAACCATCAGTGTCAGATTACTGATGTGTTTGCACCAGAGGCAACTTGTCAGGCATTCTGATTGTATTCATTTCCATACATGGGTAATTACAGTTTTAAAGCTTATTGAAACATTGCAGTTGTTTCCAATGAAGGAACATTGCCAGAGATATTCATCGACTGTTGTTGTAAGGGAATTTCAATAAAAAGCTTGTCAGGTATGACACTGTAGATTTAGTAGAAACCTTGCAATTGTTTTTCTTTAAATGAACAGGTTCAACCTGAGAAAAGTATTGGCATTAGGAATGTGTTCATCTGCAATTATGGTTGGTAACTTGTTGAAACAAGAGTGCATTATTAATTTGAATATGTGCATTTTGCAACCCACGGTGAATAAATTTCCTTGATGTGATGCAGTTCCTCTAGATCTTGGTGAAAGGACTTGCACAATTCTTAACCCTTAAAACCCAAAGAGTGACTAGCATTGAATTTCTCCTAACAATATCACCCCTGTATCACACATCAAGGTCAAGAGAATAAAGGAAATGATCAACAACAAAAGAGACTTTTGATTGGTAAACAAATTCTCCTTGTCAGTACCTTAGGAAATGTACAAAGAGCAGTATGGAGAATATGTATACTGATCTTAGGGTTTAAAGGGTTAAGCCATTGATCCCTAATAGTGACTGCCATCTAATTTCACCTTACATTATTGCCCCTGAATTAAACAGTAAGGTCATGAGAATTAAGGAAATGATCACCAACCAAAGAGGTTCTTCACTGTTAAACCAATTCTCTTTGTCAGCAACTTAGAAAATGCCTAGAGAACAGTATGGAGAATATTTATACTGATATTAGAGTGTTAAAGAACCTGTAGGTGTAAATGTTGATGATAATTTGATATGTAATGGTAATCACTATAATATCATCAGTCACACAAGTCATTTAAGAAACTGGTACACAACTAAAAAAATTGTCTGCTTGTTTTTATAATATGTAACCTCCCTTGCAGCATTAAAATTTTTTGCAGAATGTAGCATTAGTCTCCAGATAATGTAATTGTTTACCTATTGCTCTTATCAGAAACTAATTTTATAACATAGATGTAGATACTTTGCTAAATAAAGAAAAAAAAAGAAATGTTTACATCCTAAGTAAAATATAAACTAATCTTTTTTTCAGGTGTTCATGTTTGGAACTGTAAGCAAGTGGATTGGCGTTTACAACATTTGGTATTATGGGGTATTCATGGCCCTCAATGGTAGGTATTCATCATCCAAGCTTTTTAATCCAGTACTATTTCTTGATTTCTTGTTTGTGGTTCAACTACAAACAATTCATTGTAATGAAAGGTTGAAATTTTCATTGTTATGTTGTGCAGTCATGCACATGACCACAATTCTTGTAGTTGTACATATAGATACAGTGTATGTAAAGTATCAATGTATCACCTTTTTTTGGACTATTTATCTCTCATTGTTGCAGACAATTAATAATTACATAATTTTGCAGGTTTGTTCCAATCCACTGGTTGGCCATGTGTGGTGGCAGTCATGGGAAATTGGTTTGGAAAGTCAAGGTAATAAACAGAACAATAAATCATCTTAAAGAATTTTGTTCAATCGAGTTAAAGTAAAAGTAAGGAATTCAACACACAATTGTGTTAATTTTATACAAACAAAAGCCATTTAGCACAAAAATTTGCTTGGATATTTGTCCTTGGACATTGTTTGTTCCAAGAATCAAACAGTTGTCCAGGAGCAAAACTCAAGGAAAACTTTGAACATCAAAGAACAGATAATGTCTAGGAAAAAGTAGGAGCATATATTCACACCTAATGGAGGCTCAAGTGTTAATTATCCTTCAAATTTTACTGGAACATGTGAGAAAAAATTTTTACAAACAGCTTACCATTAACTGCGCACCCAGGATGTTCACTTTTCAATGCTGTCTGGTACAACTTAATGAACAAATAGATGCATCAGTTCTTCTGTAACAACAGCTAAAAACTCTCTCCTCTTTCCATATTTGACACAAGGTTTGAAAGTTGGGGAGTATCATTTAGGACATATAAATGGATATACACAGTCCCATGATGCATTTACACCAAATGCATGCAAGCAAAAATATTTGATGGATTATAAGTACTGTTATCTCTAATTGATATTTGGAGGGTAACTTAATTTATGATTTTGTTCTGTAGCCGTGGAATTGTCTTTGGAATATGGAGTGCTAATGCCTCTTTAGGAAACATAATTGGAGCTCTTCAAGTGAGTATTTGAGTTCTCATTGGCTCCTTGACATCTCTTTTAATTTTTTATAATATTAAACATTTATGATTGCTCTGGTTTTGGATTTTAGAACCCAAACCAAGGAGCACTATAAACTAACTTTTGTTATGTTAAATCCACGCTTCAAATTTGCAGATAAATGTTTTTTGATCACTTTGCTCTTGGTGATGTTCATCATCCAGTAGGCTCTGGTGCAGACTCTCAGACCAAGTGATGATCTACAGTGCATGGAAATTTCTCAATTGACAATGGAAAAAGTCAAGAATTAATACAATTTTCAATATGAACTTTACAAACTAATATATGTTTAAAAATTATTTTTCATTAGGTGGCAGCTGTACTGGATTATGGATATGAGGTCAGTAACATATGGATCATGTACAATTTGTTTGATATTCTGTTAAACTTTGAAAAATACTTATTGACTGAGTGGGAGGGCTGCACAGGAAATTATTTGCCCCTAGTAAAAGACATACAAAATGAGGGTTGCATGGTCTGTGCATCTTGACGAGAGCCAAATATTTTCCCATCCAGTTTGATCAAACTCAATCAACTAGCATTTATTATAAGAACACTGAGTGAAAGAGATTCTACCTTACAAAGATTTACCTTTTTCCCAAGTCAAAACAAGAATAAAATTCATCGAAAAAATGAACCTTTTTTCCTCATTTCTATTTGCCCTTAAGTTTGATCAACTGAAAAGTATCAACATATGAAAATAAAAACTGAAAAATTCAGGAAAAATCATTCTGTATAAACCTTGCTATAATTGTAAAATATGTAATCCTGTTAATGTATATGAATTGTTTTTTTCATTGCAGTATGCTATGCTTGTACCAGCTGTTGTATTATTTGCATTTGGCATTTTGATATATTTCTGCTTAATACCATCCCCAGATGAAATTGGTGAGTACAAATACGTATACAAGTTTGTGAGTCATATAGAAATCACTTTCATTTTCTGAAGTGAAAAGATTGTCAGTTCTAAATATAGTTAATTATTGATCTATTTATTTGTTGTTATACATGAAGTAAGCAGACACTAAGAACTTGTCTCTTCTTCATGTGTTGTTACTGTGCTTTTTACTTAACATGCAAACTATGGAGATTTGAATGCATCATTAAAAATGCTGTTGGTCATTATAAAGACTAACTAGAAACAATGTGCAGTGTTTCCTAGGGTTCAAGAGGTCATTTTTTTTAGTTATGACCATCTTTTGGATGGCAGTTAAAGAAATATTTGATAATGATATGACTAAGATTACAGGTTTAGATCTGCGTCTTAGTGATTGCATGTTATACAATGTGCAGTAATATATCACATTTTGCTGAACTTATAACCAGCCAGGGTAATGTAGAGGATATTGTTTATTTATTTTATATTTTTAAACAGGATTACCATTACCAGATGATGACCAAACCATACGAGCAAGAAATGGTTTGTAAACACTAATAGTAATGTTACATTGTGTGTAATAATTTTAATTGTTCTGAATTAAAACAATACAATCTTGTAATATGCCAATACAAGGACAGTAAGCTTTGAACCCTTTATCTCCCAAGATCTGATTCTTAACTCTCCCTGCTAGCTTCTACACATTTCCTTATATTTTAGTTATGAGAATTTAGTGTAAGATCAAGATAACAACTTTTACCTGATAAGTTTGAGTATTCTCATAACCTGTTAGCTGGATATTGTATGGATATTTTAGGGAGAAGTTACATGTTTATCACTTGTTGGAATCAAAGGGTTAATTGTGTACCATCAGTTTGGAACCTAACAATATGATTTACTATTTCTAGTTTTTAATGAACAAATTGTTGAGCAAGAAGCATTTGCCAGACATCCTGGTGAAGGTCTCTCTCAAGTGAGTAGCAAAACTTTACAAAAAAAAAAAAGATCTACTGTAGCAGCTCATGTCCACATAATTAAACATAGGATTAAACTTTGGTTGTTCTCCTTTGAATTTGCCCTTTTTAATGTAATGTTATTGCTTATTGTTGTGGCAATGTCTTGTCATTTTACAAATACTATGGCAGCATTGTGCTAATACAGTTGAAAAGTGCTGGCAGCACTGTGCTAATACAGTGGAAAGCTCTGGCAGCATTGGCCCAATACAGTCCAACCTTGACTATCCAGATTCTTGGGGACTGGACTGAGCGGTCCAGATAATAAAAAAATATGAATATTAATATTTATAAGCCAAACATAAAACTGGATACATGTCATGTAAACAATTTTAAGGAGTAATTATGGCACATTCATATATCACTGTGTATCATTACAGTGTATGTGCACATTGCTATTTCTATCATTGTTTGAAACTGTATGAAAGGAATAATGTCAACGATGTTTTTCTTCCATCTATGTTAATCACTCCCTAAAATGTTCATCAGCTTCAGAAAGCAGAGCATATTTAGTTTCAATGGGAGTTTCAATACATGTGCTTTGTTTGATTGAGGAATTTGCTATGGATCTCAATTATGAGTTATTAATATTAATTATTAAAAAAATGGGACCAGAGAATTTAGTCTGGACAATTGAAAAATCTGGATAAACAAGGTCTAGATAGTCGCAGTTTGAATGTATTGAGGTACAGATTTAATCTTTGGTTGAATAATACTCTTAATAGATGGGGGAAGGAACTGCATGGTGCTGACTCTGAGCTCCTTCATGCTCAGCTATATTCTGCAACACCCATTATGTCTCAACTTTTTAAAAAAAAAAATTAATGAATCACTTCAACTAAATAAACTACATTTACTGACTCTTTATTGCTTGCTTCATTTTTGTAGTCATCATCAGCAAGCCAACAACAACAACAACCACCAAGGAAGGCTGTGAGCTTTTTCCAGGCTGTTTTATTGCCAGGAGTTATACCTGTAAGTTCATTATTACAATTCTCTCTCTTAGTCTCAAGATTTCATTCATTCGTTTCCTTACTGTCTGCCATACAATTCTTGTATAAGGTTAGTTTGGAGAATTCAGTATGGGTTCAACTAATACTCCCCTAGAGTAGCTTTTTCTTTTCCTCATCACTGGTCCACTTTATATTGTATTGATATTTTAAGGGGACATTCTGTTTTGGTCACCCATGGAAAAGAAAACAACCTCTATGAAAAGAACAATAACAGGCAATTTCATGTGAATTGATCAACTCCATACTGCTGATGTTACATAGAGGGACAGAGAAGACCATATTTAGTTCTAAGTGAATAGAGCTTTCAAGAAATTGAAAAAAAATTCTCGAATGAGAGTTGGGAAAGCTTGTGTGTCTTTGTTATAAAAACTACATGTATGTCATCTTCCCATAAAAAAAAAAAAAAAAACTATTGGTAGCTCTTTCTTGAATTTCATCATATTTTCTTTGATTTTAAGAGGGGGCAGCAATTTTTAATCATGTTATATTAGATAATAAATTGTTATGGAAAAGGGTGTGGGTGCTTATGCAAAAGGTATAGGTGCATAAATTTACAATGTATGTACTAGATAATATTTTCACTGTAACTAAATAACGATCTTTTTTTTTTCATCAGTACTCATTGTCTTATGCTTGTTTGAAATTGGTGAATTATTCATTCTTCTTTTGGCTGCCTTATTACTTGTCAAACAGTAAGTTCTGTATTTTTTCATTTCTTGTAAAATCTGTGGGCAGACAATCTGTGGGAAACATATTGCCATTACTTATTATACAAGGATTATCTCGGTAATAGATAGCACATTAAATTGGTTTTATTAACAGTGTAATAACCCATGCAGGGTGTTTAGAAAACATGAGAAAAGTTTGTAAACTGGGAAGGAGAGGCAAATCAGTTACTTTGTGTTCTCCTGATATCCCATATGGATTATTATGCAGCTTAAACCAATATAAAGTGCAGTCTATTGCTCTTATGAAACTAATTCTAAAGAAAACACTTTTTTTTTCTTTTTTCTTTGTCCCATACTAATGACAAGACAAAAAGCATCTCTCTTTATTTCTTTACCAAGCATAAAACTTCCCATTTCTCTTATTCTGTTTACAAACATGATGCTATTGACATTGCTGATACTAGCAGTATGCAGGACGCTTGTCATATGAACTTTGTAATAAACCTCGTTACAGTAAAGTCTCTATGGCTCAGTAGTAGAGCATTGGATCGTGGAATCCGAAGGTCTGAGGTTGGATTCCTCATGGGTACTCAGAATTTTTTCTTTGTCCCATGCTTGTGACAAGACGAAAAACATCTTTCTCTAAAACACACTATGTTCCAATTATCAATGGGTTTACCAGTGCAATATACAATATTTTTTTGACCAATCAGGGTGCTCATAGTTTATCAGTGATTTTACCAACATTTTTGCAGTACTTACCATGAGTGATGCTGTGAAGGGCTACTTAATCGTTCCTATTTTTTTTTCTAGAATTTCATTGGAAGGACACAGTGGCAGACAAAATTTCAACATTTTATGATGTTGGAGGAATTGTTGGTAATTAAGTGTATTTTTGAATGCTGATTTTACCTTTAAAATATCAGCCAACATTTCATTCAAGAAGTAAATATTATGATCATTTCCTTTATCCTCATGAGCTTAAGCTTTGATGCAGGGGTGATATTGTAGGGAGAGTTTGGATGTTAGTGACACTCCTAGGAGTTAAAGGGTGTAGATGAACTGGTAGTCCTAATAAAAAAAGTGTCATGGTCAACAAAGGTTTTGGCAAGCCATATGAATATAGGAGGCTTCAATTCTCTATATTATGAATTTTAAATTGTTATATTTCAACACTTTCAGGTGGCGTAATTGGAGGATTAATCAGTGTAAGTTTTATCAATTTCTGTGTTGAAGTATTATTTTAAAATCATATCATCAGTAAAATATATCAATCAAATGCCACCCCCTTGCCTTACCCTTATTTGTGCTGTAACTGATCATTTTAAATAGATATATGAACCCTTAACACCCTAGCAACAGTATGCATATTCTCCATGCTGTTCTCTACCAATTTCTTGTGGTTCTGACAAGGTGAATTTGTTTGACAATCAAGAGCCTTTGGAACTGGTGATCATTTGTTCTATTCTCTTGACCTTTACATTTGCTTGAAGAATGGTACGGTGAGGAGAAAGTAGAAGCTGATCACTTTTAGGAGTTTAAAGGGCAAAAACTAAAAAATGTGTGAAAATCTAAAGTCGTAATTTAAATACTTAAATCTAAAATCTGAAATTTAAAATCCAGGAATGATTTAGTTATAATACAACTATTTATAAGGAAAATAAACTAGATATTTGCAAGATAATTTAGTGTTATCAACTGAGATGAAAACGTAATTGGCCTCTGTAAAGTGTTTAAAGGCTTGTAGAGCATGTACATTGCCAGTCATAATATGTGACTAATACTTTAAGGGTACCCTGATTTTTGTGTCAACAAGCATTAGGCATGCATTGTTATTTTTTGTTTCTTGTTTAACTAATTTCTTAGGATCTGATGTCAAGTCGGTCCCCATTGGTCATTGCAATGCTTGTGTTGTCCATACCAATGCTTTTTATTTATGGAAGTTAGTTGGAATTTCTCTCTTTTTTCACTGTTATTATTATATCATTCATTCATTCAGTTCATTGAAAAGCCATCAAGGCATTAAGTTTTACAATTGGTCAGCCATTTCTTGACTGAAGTTCAAATCTCAGATCAAATTGGGCATACAAGATAAAATATTTGACAAGAGAAATGTTTGTGTCAAGTGCAATAAGTTTTCTTTACGTGGGATATGCCTTTCAAAGTTATTAGAGGCTGTTATCATTTTATTATGATTGGTTCCAATCTTAAACCATTCATCTAACAATGTGTCCTTATATAATGGCAGATACTGGAGGCAGTTACACACTGAATGCAAGTTTGATGACTTTACTAGGTTTGTGTGATATATTTTGCCCCTTTTTGCAATGGTGTTAAATGGTGTCTTTAGTGTACATGCTTACTTCAGGTCACCCGTGCACTCTTAACACTTATTGCTTGCAACATAGGAGAACGCATGCTATTTATGTTGTTTTTCAGTCCCACTGATTTTATGACATCTCTCAGGTATCAATTTGAGGCCAGACCATGTCAGCTTTTCAACACCATTTTGGACAGACCAGATAACATGTATCCAGACTCACTTCAGTCTGGATGCCATGGTTAGATTTGCAGTTAAATTGCAACCTTTGAGTTACTTCAAATCAGAACTGCAATCCAAGCCACCATTCAATGTTTATATAAATTTTATTGCGTAGAGACAAAAATATTCATTCCTATGTAATATTGCAAACACAGGTTCCTAATCCATGGTTACTTCTAGTTTATTTTTCACCAACTCTATTATGCAGGTTTTATGGTTGGCGGTCCTGCAAACTTGATAAGTTCTGCAATATCAGCTGACCTGGGAAGACAGGTAAGAAGAGTTAGATGACCTCATCCATTAAGATTGAAACATGTTTTGGGCTGTGTTAGTATCTACTTTTATGAAAAAGATTTGTTGTACAGAAAATATTAGAACATGGGGCTTTGTGAGAATAGTGTCTGCTCAATAAGTGTGTGGGCCTTGTGTGACTTGCACATCACCAAATGTACTTATTGCAAAATTGCGTGTATTTCTGACTTCACTATCATTCTTTCTTTCTCTTTCACCTAAATGGTAATAAGTTAATGGAGGGTGGAACTCTGGGAAAGATTATCAACTGAGAAAAGAAGCTATCAATGATCAATATTATGGGCCTTTAGAGTTAATATCAAAGAAAATTATGAGCTTGATGTGTCTGCAGGATCATTTTGATACAATAGACAATTATTTTTTGGCAGCTCATTCCTTTCACAAAGGTCTAAAAGACATAATAATGATAATAATGATAATGCGAGTGACACTTTCTTTAAGATGCATATTTTGTGTTGTTTCATTATACAGAGTGCCCTTAGTGCCAACAGTGAAGCATTAGCTACTGTGACAGGGATTGTGGATGGCACTGGAAGTGTAGGAGCAGCCATTGGACAGGTGAGAATGACTCTTGGTTGCTGGTTGAACTGTAGGTTCAGATCAAAAAGGGTGTGAAGTAATTCTGAATTGACAGTCATACAAAACTTACTTCAAATTATTGGTACCTGTCTATTAATTGGTATATGACTTTCTGTCCTCAGTTTGTCTATGGCTCATCAAATTGCATCAGAAGCTGATGAGAAATAGCAGTTTATGCATTATCTTCTCTTTCCAGAATAATGTGCATACCAATAGTCAAAAGATCACAAAACTTTGTATCTTTAATACAAGAATCCACACTTTGTATTGACCCTTTAAATCCCAAGTTCTATTAATTGTTTATTTTCCCTGCTAGCTGCAAATTATTTCCTTGTAAATTAATTACAAGAATTTGGTATTAGATCAAGACCATAACATCTACATGATAACTTTGAGTTTTCTCATTACCTGTTTACTGGATGGTACATATGGATGCTACAGGGCAAAGTTACATGTTGATAACTAATGGTAAATAAAGGGTAGAGACAGTTTTGAGCAAGAATGATTTTAAATAAGCCATACAGATGATGACAGGATATAGAAAGCCATACAAAGCCATGATATTAATTTGCGGACATAATTTTTGCATTATCCAATCTTTCAGTTTCTTGTTCCTGTAATAAACACACACGCAGGTTGGAAGCCAGTGTTCTACTTTTTAATGGTGATGGTAAGCAACTTGGCTTGTTTTTTTGACAGAATCATTGATCAAGTGTGCTATGCTAAAAGATTCTTGCTACATGCACAAACTTAAACAAGTTGCCTGTTATCAAAGAATATTTTTGGAGTTGCTTTGGAGAGGTTGAGTAAATTAATTCAGAACATAAGTACAGCTACAATTTTTTGAGCTTTTGTTTTTTTGGTAAGCTTTTTGTTTTTTATTGCCATAAAAAGTGCGGCTAGTAATTTTTGCTCCAATTCGTAAAACAAGATGGAGGAGTATTGAATGAGTTTATATTAACATTTTAATATGCAAACACAATGATCCTGTCTCAAGTTGAAAGGAAACACCTCAATCTCATTCCTAGAGGTTGCACACCCCTAATCCCTTTCAGGCAGGACACAAGGACCTCGAAGTTCTTGTTTCTTGCCAGCAATATTAGATGGTGTCTTTTAACAAAGGATAGTGTTCGGAATTTTTCTTTATATCTGTTTTTCTCTTGGGAAACAAAGCTAGGCTAATTTAGGCAACAAACCACACTTTCAATCAGTTTACTGGCTAGTAAACTGCACGGGATGTTGGGAGAACACAAGAAAAGTTCATAAACCACAAGGTGTGGCTGAGTGGTTTACAGTCTCTGCAAGTGTTCTGATCAGTTCATAGGATTTTCAGTAAATGTCTGAATGAAAATCCAGTTCAACTGTGGTTGCAATTTTCTTGAAGCAAAAGCATGCCAACTTTTCCTTGTTGGCAAGCAGTTTGGGAAATTGCAGAAGAGAAGTTCTGAAGTTCTCTCACTACAACTATGCAGGAAAAGTAAAGGCTTAAAATGGAGCAACCAGGTTGTTAAGCTGAATTTTAAATAGAAAATTTGATCTTGTGTGAAAAATAAAATCTTTGTTGTTGGTTTTGACACTCAAAGTGTCCTCTTCGTTTTCTCCAAACCAAAGGCCTTTACCAAATTAAAATCTGGGAATTTCCACTGTGTGGCACCATTTCATGGGATAGGAAGATGTATCAGTTTTTTATCGTTATACAGGCAAATATTTAATATATTTTTGACCAATCAGAGTGCATGTTGTGTATATGTTATGTCATAAAATGTTTTGTCATTGTTTAGTTGATTGGTTGAGCACATAGCCCTATCCTCTCCTCATCTTTGTTAATATTATTGTGATCATTTTTCATTGCTTGTCTTCATTTGCAGACTTTTATGAGTTTTGTTTGCCTCATTATTCCAATTTTGCTCAAATACATAAGGTGAGTAACATGTACACTCTGTTGACCCTTTGACCCCTCAGAGTGACAAACATCTCCCA
Source organism: Pocillopora verrucosa (assembly GCF_036669915.1). Classification (NCBI taxonomy): domain Eukaryota; kingdom Metazoa; phylum Cnidaria; class Anthozoa; order Scleractinia; family Pocilloporidae; genus Pocillopora; species Pocillopora verrucosa. The sequence continues at coordinate 13,019,646 of NC_089322.1, read as the reverse complement.
TAAATTCTCCTTACAGTATCACCCCTGAATCACACATGAAGGTTTTGAGAGTAGAGGAAATGATCACAAAGTAGACAAACTTTTTGATTGATAAACAAATTCTCCTCATCAGCACCTTAGGAAACATATAGAGAACACTACAGGGAATATGCACGCTGATGTCAGGATATAAATAGTTGATCAAAGTTTTTTTAATGTATAATTCTTAGAGTTTCAGAAGGTGAACTTGTATTACACCAAGCTAAAGTATGAGACTCAGTTGACGATCATGTCACAAACTACTTTATTTTCTTTACTTTGCTTTATGATGATAATATCCCATTTTTCTTTAATTCATAGGGGTTTAAGAAGACGAGCAAGATATAGTTATGATCAAGTTTCAGTGGGCAATGACACTATGGAGTACCCCCCTAGCAGGCACATCAACACTACCTTAGCAAGTAAGTTGTGTCTAATAACTTATTTTTGGATTTCTCTCTGATAAAGCAATTTTCAATTGAGCTTTCAAAGCAATCCTGGATTGCTTTGGGTGGTTTTACTCTGTTATGTGATTGTTCCAGAAAATTCACATCACTTTCTGAACCAATCAGATGCAAAACTTAAACCAATCACAACTTGGTCACTCTCCTTCCCCTGCGCTTTCAGCAGTTTGATATTTTCCTTGCTATGATTGGCTGTTTTGATTGTTTTGGTTTTGGTCTTTCATAATTTAATCAAAAAGTGCTCTAATTGGGAATGAAAGAACAGATGTAAAGTACAAGAAAACCTTGTCTGGTACACAGTAACTTGAAACATTCAAATGAGAAACATTTGTTTTAGCACTCAGAACCAAATATTGTACAGATTTGTAGCAACTCTCAACTTCTGGTTGCCAATTCGTGTTTACAAAAAAATCTTCTTCTGAACCTCCTTATTTCATCATGTCTTGCCAATCTCTGCCAAGTGTATTGGTAAGCAATTAGTTACCCTTTAACTCCCAATACCTGATTGTTAATTTTCCCCTCCAGCTGATGCACATTTCCTTTTAAATAAGTTGTAAGAATTTTGTGTTAGATCAAGATAACTTCAACCTGATAAGTTTTAGCTCTCTCATTGCCGGTTTACAGGATGATGTATCAATATTTCAGGGAGAAGATATGTGTTAATCACTTTTGGAAGTGAAAGGGCTAAATATCAATAATGATTGTACAGGGGTTGGATTCATCCATACACAGTTCATATCCTGAGCTGTTTATTTCTGTCAGAAGCATGATTTTAGGTTGTGGGTACAATTTCCTCCTACATGACAAAATCACAACCTGAGTTTTCTGTTTTTGCAGATTCCTGAATGATGGCAAGCGTCATGTCACTGGTTCTTCAATAATATTGTTTTTTCATTCCTTTTTTGCCGTTTTTCACCTTTTAATGTATTTTTATCAGCTGAAATATTTCTAAGATTGAACTTTTGAGTAATTCCTGTACCTATCCCACACAAAGTCACCAGTGAAAATTAAACAGAGCAAGGCTTTTTCAAATAAATTATTAATATAGTTATTTCTCTCTTGAGAGTTTCGCCGAATGATTCCTTTCTTACACATAATTGTTGTCGTTAGTTCGTTTTACTCTTAAAGAATTAAACTATAGCTTTAAAGTCATTTGACATTTTTAGAATTTTCATCATTTCTGACAAGAAAGGCTCTGGTGTAAGGCTCTTTGGGAGCTTGTAACCTTATCTAGATAAGGTAAGACAAGTTATTTAGCCAGTAGGAAGCTGTCGATTCAACATGATTAATTATGTCATCATAAACATAACATGGCATAACATACAGCAAGCATAAAATTCATTTCTTGTCAGATTGTATGGTTTGAACCATTTCCGTATGAGCAATTAACCCTAGACAATTATGGCAAATGCTGTGATTATTTCCAATCAGCGTGACATCACACTGATGTTTTTAAGATGTCTGGTTCACTGGAAATTTTTGGGCTCTTTGGGAATAGAGAACGTTGAATTTCTTAAGTACAGTGTACCAAGGTGACCAGGACACTAGCCAATGGGTGATTGGGACATTAGCCCAAGGGTAACTAAGGCATTAGTCCAAGGGTAATCAGGGCATTAGCCTAAGGGTAACAAGGGCATTAGCTCAAGGGTAACCAAGGCATTAGCCCAAGGGTAATCGGGGCACTAGCCTAAAGATAACCAGTGCGTTGGCCCAAGGGTAACCAAGGCATTAGCCTAAGGGTAACCAGGGCACTACCGTAAGGTTGAGCGGGACATCTGTACTCAGTATTTGCAATTGTAATTTATAGTACATTTCTATTTAAATATGTTGATTAAAAGTGGCGTTAAATTGAAGTAATTGTTGGCTGACAGTTTGTTTTATTCTCGCAACTAATTTGTTGGGTAAAGCACGAGGGCAAAGTAAAAGTAGCACACGTGCGTTGTCAAAATTTCGTCCGGCTTGATTTTCTGTGATGCTTTTTTCATGTAAACTATAAACAAGTAACTATAATTTCTGGGGCAATTTAGTGTTAATAAGCACGATTACGTTTTTCTAAGACAACAAAATTGACGGAAGTGTTCACTGCTCTCTGATAAAAGTCACAGCGAATCATATTCTACCAATGGATCAATTGTTAAAACCACAACGAATATGAGATTCTTTTCAGGAGAATATGCATAAGGATGTTTAAGTGTAAAGTTAATCATATTATTTCCATTCACTAAGTAAGTTCACATGTATAGAAAAGACCACCATTTTTATTTGTGAACAAAGAAAAGTAAATCAAACTACGATATTCTTGTTTGTGATCACATCTGAGCGTGTCTGTTGATAAATCGTTCATTTTCTTTCACTGACGGGGAATAGGCTTGGTTCCCCATTGTGCCATCTTGTTGCTAATTGGTCGATTACGGAAGTACTCAGACTCCAAGAACTCTTTAATAGCAGGAATGCGCTGGTAAATTAAAAGACAGTGATATGATTTGTGAAAGACAAAAATCTAAAAGAAGAATAAACGGTTTTGTGTTTGACTGTGTAATTAGCAAATAGATATTCATGTTGCCGTGCGAATCGATTTGTTTCGTATGATAAAAAAGCAAAATCGTGATAAATGGTGAACTAATTGATGCGTCAGTATTCCAATGCGTGTGTAGTCAGTTCAGTTTATCAAACTATACTACACAGTTTACATAGTATCAACAGTATTTCATGTTCGTACAGCATCTGCACAATTTCACCTTGTTCGTACTTTTAGAGCAATATTTAATGAGGGTCAAAAGTAGTTAGAAATTTTATGGGTTTTGCTTTACTTTGCCATGCGATTGGTCCAGTAAACTGGCGCCATCTGCTTCACCAATCTGATTCAAAACGAAAACCAATCGGAACTTAGTCGTTTGCGTTTTCCTGTGCTTGATGCACTTTGCTTTTTTGTTACCTTAATTTTCCATTGGCTCCTTGTGAGATTTCCCTTCGCCCTGATTGGTCGTCGTGATTACCTTGGTTCCGTTCTACGTCACTCTATGATTTTTGCTTTCCGAGATCGGTTCGTTCATCGATCAGAAAATAGGCACCATTGCATCTTTGTATCTTACCTCGATTCTGGCCATGAAGTCCTTGATGTTTTGAAATAGATTAAGAGCTAATGGCTCAAAGGTTCGTAGTTGATCCAAGATTTCATACATCATGAAATCGGCAAAACTTAACTAAATAAGAGGCGGAAGAAATGGAATATGCGTCGATCAATTCGAAGCTTCAATATCCCCTCCGGGAAACCCCTCAGGCATTTGAACGTTTGAAGATTGGTTGCTCTATTTTAAATGCTGGATTTGACAGGGACGACAGCATGGACGACAGTCAAACTCTCGTGGATTGCACCGGAGAAGGATGTTGAAGCTTCAAATTAATTGGCACATAAATTCCACATGTTTTCACATGTCAATTACAAAGGTTGTTGGATCTGCCAGTTGGATCAATTATCAAGCTACGCGTGTCGAGTTTATATAGAATGAGCGACATCTTGAATGAGTTCTATCTTACTGTTCTAGCCTGTATTACCAGTAATTTTCAAGATTCGTATTTTTTTCGTATTATACAATTGTGGGATACGATATGCAATATACCGTTGCCTGGTAATTTTATCTTCCGGGTTCTTTCAAAAAATACGTATGGGTCCGTTTTAATGTCAGTTTTTTATGTGGACCTAGTTTTTTCGTGGTCGATCACACAAGATTGTCCTTGCCACCATCGTTTATTTCTGACACCAGTTTCTTTGTTTACATCCGTCTATTTGTAGAATTTTTGAACTTTCATTCCGTTGGATAGGCGCCTCGTATGGGTCTTCGTGTCCCATTAGGGCCTTTTCCTTTTATTCTTTTATTCCCTTTATTTGTCCTTCCTATCCTTCTTATCTACTAATACTCTCTCTTCATTTATTACTCAACAAGGATTTAAGGAGTAAGGGATGATTAGGAAAATGTACCATAGAATACTCACGTGATCGCCGGTGAAGTAAGGATACGTGCTGAGGAAGTCTGAGTGACGCTGAAGAAACACTTTGCAAGAATTCAAATACGCTTCTCTTCCCCCTTCCTGTAAAATAAATGGAGTGTTGATACCAAGTTGGTTTTACCAGAAATAAATACAACTATAACTAACAAAACTGTATTACAATCCTTAAAGGTATATTAATTCATGTCACCACTCAGCTGGATTAGTTTACGTTTTTTTTTGCTAATTTCTGATAACTCGTGTTAGTATATACTAAACCAATGGAAAGCGTTGAATGCACGCTCTGATTGGTTGCTCAAACCCCGGATAACAAAATCGTCAAAGAACAACATCAGAGACTTCGGAAGGCGAAAAATTCAGTTTTGTGCGCGAAAAAATTGAATGAAACCCTTAAAACGTCTTATTACTTGATTTGACTCAGTTATAAACACGCTCTTACCATGTCTGGACTGAAATAAGTGAATTTTATGAATCCATTGATGAAGTCCACTGCCTGTAATGATGATAATAACAATAATAATAATAATGATAATAATTATGATAAAACACAGACGGTTGCCAGTCATTTCGTACCCTTGGTCGTTTCGTACCCAGTTGTTTCTTACCCAACTGGGTCGTTTCGTACCCAGTCAGTTCATTCATTTCGTACCCAGCTCGGTCGTTTCGTACCCAAACTAATAAAGTATGTTTTCCAAGTTAGCAATTGGAGAAAAAATATCACACTAACACGAGCTGTTATTGTTAAAAAAGTGACAAGTAAAAACGATAGACTTTTCAACTAAAAATATCACACTTACCTTGCGTCAAGCAATAATTATATTGTTTTTGTCGAGAAGGTCACAAGTATACAGAACAGATTTCTCTTTGTGTCTTACTCGCTTGACTCTACTTATTTGTTGTACGCAACGATTGATATCTGTATGAATCGATCAGCGGATTGGGTAGGCAACGACTCAAACTTGGGTACGAAACGACTCAAACTTGGGTACGGAACGACTCAAACTTGGGTACGAAACGACTGTACCTGGGTACGAAATGACCGGATACCAAAAAGGCCGGACAGTCAATTGAAGTGGCCATTTTTTCTGGTCATCTAATTTTTCTCATCGGGCTTAGCAGCGAAAACAAAACATTTTTCTCTTGAAATTAAGTGTACCAAGGACTATTTCCAGCGAACTCTTTTTCCATGTCCGAAGAACACTGACTAACAAAGACAAGTTGTAACTTGTTGAGTTCATTTACTGACAGTAACCGCTCGAAACCAACTGCCATTAGAACAAAATACAAAGACAGTTTTTTTTAAATGTTCACTTATAAGAAGAGAGCAAAACTTCCTAGAGCTCGGGACTCCTGATTCACAGTTCACCTGGCACGAACACACATCAGTCTTTCGATCTTTAATGATTAGTGATCAACTTGTAGCCGGGTGAGATGTTTCCACATCTTATACTTTTTAACAACTTTTCAGAAGGTTTTTTTTCTTTCTCAGATTTAATTTAGTTCAAAATCCATTTTAATCATGATAAATTTGATACTCGATCCAATAAGCGAATAACGGGGTTAAACTTCTAAAGAAACTGTGAAGCTGTGTCGATAGGGGAGTACACCAGATAATTTGGTTTTAAAAACCGATTTGATAATGCAAAATGGCCACCGTAAAGAAATTCTAAAGCTAACGTTTCGAGCGTTAGCCCTTCACCCTTCCCTCAACCGAGGAGCTAATTCCCAAAACCAAATGATCTTATTAGACCTACTAAGCGTTAGAAATTGCATCCCTTGATCGACAAAACAAAGTACGTCAAAAGTCGTACGTTCAGAAATGTTAGGTGCTCCCATGTAACAAAAACCATAATACTATTAGAGTAAGTAATGAAATTCGTTTGCACCTCGGCAGCAATTACATCGGCTCTCATCATCTCTTCTTCGCTGGTTCCACCTTCAAACACAAATTTAAAGTTAAGATAATTGCCAAAAAGACGTCTGAGAGGACCACTTCAGCTTGAGATACTGACGATTCCCTAAGAGTGACTGGCATCTAACATCACCCCTGGATCCCACATTAAGGTGACAAGAATAAAGGAAATAATCACCAACTAAAGAAGCTCTTGACTGTTAAACAAGTTCTCCTTGTCAGTACTTAGGAAATGTATATAGAGAACCGTATGGAGAACATCCTCGAAGGATCGCCACCTTGTCGTGGTCGAGTGCCTCGGAGACCCCTAGAGCTATGCCGGCGGGAGCTTCGTCTCCTGGTAGGGCCACCCAAGCCAGACAGGTCGAAGGGTAGGGGTCCGACGAAGCGCGATCCGCCGGTCTTCCAGGTTAGGGGGTTGGGCACAGGGCTAACAACCCTGTCCCGTAAAACACCCATGTTACGGAGACAGCACAAAAAGCCGCCCTACGTGCCACACGGCATAATGGGCATGAGTGAGTGAGTAAGTGTATGGAGAAAACGCATACTGATGTTAGTATGTATAGGGTAAAGTACCGACTCACTTTTAGGAGGTTAGGAATTAAACAATAAGTGTAACACTACATTTAGGTAAGTGGATGTCCCTTAATGTTTCCTAATTTTTACGATCCCTCTTACATTAGGATGTTTCCCCTTCATACTCTAGGATCGCAGCTAAAAGGTAACTTCTCGATTCATTGTTCTGTTGCTATAATTTGTTTTGTCCAATAAGAGTTTTGTTACACACTTTAAATTCAACTTTGTACTTTGTAATATTCAGAACTGAAGATGACAGAAGAACTGTCGAAACATGTTTTTAAGAAGTGTCGTTCGTTCCCTTAAATTCGTTACATATCTGCTTCTATCCAGACCTTTTGGAAACTAATCGACAGTAGAGACCTGATAGAGATTAACGAGGAATGGATGGGAGACCGTATACACAATTTAGTACTTAGGCGTAAAAACTGAAAAATTTTAACCGTTACTCGTCAGAAAAGTTCACCGTACTAACAACGTTTCTTTCAAACGTATCGGAAAGAAGTTCACTGTTGGCTGTAAAAATGGTCAAATTTTAACCGTTAGCTGTAAAAGCCATCATCCCATTGAGATACTTATAGTTTTACAATCAATTATTTATTTCCAGATTCTCAGAAATTGCTCCGATGGAATTCAGCTTTCGAAACCACGAATTCGCGGAGAGAGGTACATATAGGGGTTAAGGCTTGCCACCGACGAAATCAACCGATGTTTACAAGTCTCTTAAGTTCAATCGCTCAGGCCATTTGCATTAGAAATGTTTCTTAAACAATTTCAGCAAATGATCCATATGTTAAGAGAAGGCAAATACGATAAATATCATGTCAAGAGAAGTGGCACAAAGATATCGGTGCCACTACCAATAGAAACGTTGATTGGAGGAAAGTCTATCAAACATCTGCCGTGTGCACAGGGAACTCTAAATAATAGATTTCAATTTCAGATTTTACAAAGACGGCTGACGACTAATAGATATTTACTGAAAAATGGGAATTAGACAGAGCGGAAAATGCACCTTTTGTCATAACGAAAAAGAAGATCTGATGCACTTATTCTGGCAATGTAAAAAACAAAAATATTTTGGCAGAATCTCGCGACATAGCTTCAGTCGCGACAGATTCTCCCAACAGACAACCAACTACACATAGAAACCGCTTTGGGTCTTATGCCTGACAGCTCCAATTTCAAACTCCAAATAAATTTTGCTGCCTAATGGCTAAACACTATATTTGGATATGTCGATCGAAAGAACTTTATCCAACTCGAAACAACTTCTTGATTCATCTAAAACATATACATCACTTAGAAAACAGGACACCAAGCAACACAAAAAAATGGAAGCCTTTTCTATCCTCGCTGGATCAGGTCTCCTGAGCCCTTGACTCCGAAACCAGTCTTCTCTTACATGTAAAACATATATTAAAATAGTATACTCTGTGTAGAATATCTTTTCGCCCCGAAAAAAGAAAACAAGAAGAGAATTTATCAAATAAAAATAACGGATTAGAAAAAATACCCAAAAAAACTTGTAGCCAACTTTCAGAAATAATGCAATTAGCCCCTTTAATTTAAGTTTTAAAGTATAAACTGTGTAACTTGTGATACCATTGAATATAGTGTTAGTATTGTGATGTAAATAGCGTTAGTCTTTTTAATGCAAGTAACAGAAATGTAAGTAAAGTATCGTTGTAAATAGCGCAACTGCTGTAACGTAAGCAGTGTCTCTTTTGTAACTCTGTAAGTAGTTTTTTTTCTGTTTTCGTTTTGTTTCGTCTTTTCTTTTGTAATTAAATAAATGTGAAAATAAAAAAATATATAATGACAAATAAGTGAATATTTAGTTAATTGTAAAAAAAAAAAAAACACTTACATAGATTGTGCTTTCGGGCGATGTGTCGAATAATCTGGGAAGATATAATATATAGATGTTAAAATAAATAGGTTATTCCCCCCTCTCCCGTAGTCCTGTTCCAGTGCTACGCGGATCTTTTTGTTCAGCACTATATATCGAGGACCCTGATTTAGTTTGATCAGAAACAGGATGCATATTGTAATTCTCCGTCTGGACCAGTTGTTCACCATAACGTAATACTCTGGGAATGGGTTTGGTTTTTGCTGTAAACCGTAGGATACCGTTTGCGGTATTAGATGGCTTGATCCATATGAATAAATTAATTGATATTATTTGATTGGCTGAATATTGAACAACTATTCGTCGAAGTGGATATTTACTGAACCGCAAAGAGGCGAGGTAAATATCCGCTGCTAGTAACTGACACTAACATGAATAACTGTTAAACTATGTACTTAGAGAGTGAGATAGAGAACGACGCTTTTCGTCTTGTCACGAGCGTGGGACAAAGAAAAAATTTTGAGTCCCCATGAGGAATCTAGCATCAGACCTGTGGATTTCGCGCTCTACCACTGAGCCACAGGGACTCTACGGTGCGAGATCCATTACGAAGTTCATTTAACACTCGTCCCGCATACTGCTAGGATCAGCAATGTCGATAGCGTAATGTTTGTAGATATAAATAAGAGAGGTGGTAAATTTTGAGCTCGGTAAAGAAATAGAGAAAGATGTTTTTCGTCTTGTCACGAGAGAAAAAAAGATTGAGATAGTATAGCACAAAAAGATGATTTCAAGGTGATTCGTCAGTATTGCACTGCACATCCTGTAGTGCGCATAAAAATCACGTGATGAGGTGAATAAGCGCGCGCATTCCGAGAAAATGGTATTGTTTTTCAGTTAATGGACCAGGTGACGAGATACGATGGTCTTTAGCTCTTGAACGAGCACGTTGATCTATATTTTCTATTGCATAATTTTGGCGTTCAAATCATCCCCTTTAAATTGGAGAAATTTAAAAATTCATCGAAGGAAAAAAAGATATAGCTAAAAGCTATGGGGGGATGCAAATTAAGAACTTAAAGCAACGACTCGAGGAACGTTTTGAATCGATGTCGCTTAAAGTTGCGTAATTTTTCCACAAATTGTATAGTCCTTTATTCCTGCAATAATTAAAATGTCATCGGGCACAAGTTCCGCGCGAGTTGCTCGGAGGTAAATAGTGAAGGATATTTGAAGTTTAAGTAATCAATCAGAGCGCGCCTTCAACGTTATCCACTGTTATAGTGCGCACTAAATTGCAATATTGTTCATGAGTCAGTTTATGTGATCTTAAACACATGCAACATTGCCTACCGCTGTCGTCTGTGTTAACTTCACATCCCCGTCGATGTAATAGGGTAACTGAAAGATAAACAGTACTAAAAAAAATCTGATTCTCTCCCAGAATTTGTACATTTTATTAATTATAAAGGGGAAAAAATATATATTTTGGACATGTAGAAAAGCAAAAAATCTAGTTTATTTAGCGTCTAATTCCTGTTTACATTATCACCTATCAATCAAACATTTAGGTCATGAAAATTAAGGAAAGGAATCCTAACTAACGAAGCTCTTGATTAATTGACAAATTCTCCTCGTCAACATCATAACAAATGTATAGAGAAAACTATGGAGAATGTGCAGACTGATGTAGGGGTGTAAAGGGTTTAAGGGTCGGCCATCACTTACGTTCGGAAAGGGCAGTCCTAACGTCTCTTTCACAGACAACCAACCGCTTTTGTCATAATCAGGTGCTGCAAAATATCAACAGACGGCGCTCACTGTCAGTTAGCATAGCACGGGTAAACAGCAGAGTCTAATGAGGTAAATCATACACGCATTTTGATCGGTTGTTAGTTTTTTGTCTATCGGGAGACAGACGCATGAATGACCTCACCATTACTAACAATTTTGCCTTTTTATCATATAAAACAAATTGATTTTATGTTACCGTGCTCTTTTCAGTAACAGATCACAGAAAACGACAGAACGCGATAAGAACATCAGTTGTACACCCGGCTGCGCCTCGTGTCGGCAACTTTTTTGTTCTAACCACATTTTGCCGACTTCAGCTGTGATCTGTTACTGAACAGAAGCACGGTAACATGGAATCTATCTGTAACCTACACAACGGATTGCTGTCAAGTTACATTCATTTTATCATTTCTTTCTTATTCAGCCTCTGTTGAAACCGCCTCACTCCCAAGCGTAACACGAGTTTGATTACATGTAACACGAGTTTTCGAGTAGAGTTTTATATGAGTTGAGTTTCACCGATTAAAGTTAATATTCTAACAAGCAAAAGTTCGAGTGATCACTACAGCCTCCAAGAATGTACTTACCGTCCCCAGTCACGTAGTCACAGTACTCGCACTTTGTTCCAGTATAAGCCATCAGATAGCGAATTGGTTCAGCAATCTGTCAATAATAGTGACAAATATGTATCCTTGGAATAAGAGTTATTCTCGTTTTTTATGTACTCATTTATTTTTATAAATAAAGGCCTAACCGAAAAGTTTTAAGCACTGGATATTTATCCTAATGATTCTATTTCCGACAATGATCCTATTTAACCGATAAACTGGTTTATATTCTATATTATATATTATTATATTATATGGTTGTTCAGATTTGAACTCCATGATTGGGTCTCTTAAAATCCACCATTGGATTTGCCTTCTGGTAGATGGAATTTATATATGAGTTAAATAATTTATCTATTTCTGAAAAAGAAAACATAGTCTTTAAAAACCTTTGCCTTAGTAGTACAACTCTCTGACTTTCTCAACCCGTTAGACTCAATGGTTAAGTTGAACCAAGAGTCAAACTTAATTTATTTCTACAGAGACTCCAGGTGTCCGTCTGAACTTTACGACGATCCCAAGGTGTGTAATATTTAGGCTTTATTTAGAAGGCATGTTTTTACACGTAAAAGGAAATTGGTAGTTCACCGTTGATCCAGTGATCTCCACAGAAACCTTTGACACAATTGATCCTTTGGCGCAACTTCAATTCTCAAGTACATCTCAGCAATATCACAGATAAGTGCAACAGGGTATCTTCTGAACCGGAGTAAGACATCGTTCAAATCTCTCTGAAATCCTTAATAAATGACGTCATCTAAGGAGACTTCTTCGTATCTAACTGTAGCATCGAAGACTATACGAGTTTTAGTTGGGGCTCTGTCCGGTCGTACTACAGGAAAATGAGGTAGGTACCACTCGGGGCTTTTTAATAGGCGCCTCTCTGTGTTTATCAGTCTTCTTAGGGCCATTTCATAATTGTCTGATAAAATTGGATTGTCTTCCTTCCACGGAATTCCCACTTGATATCTACCATCCACGTTCTTAAGAGACTTCTCGACTTTCTCTAGTGCACATTGGTCTTCAGGACTCATGAAGTAGTCTTCTGGTTTCGTTTGTGTCGGCACCCTCTCCCCTAGCTACCACGTTTCAAGCCACTAACAGGTCCGGTGCAGCTCCATCCTGAGTGGGTTAGTCTAGCCACCGGCTCGCCGGAATTTCCTCGAATATCCTTAAATGAGAAGTGTAGCTCGGCGTAGTCGACTCCAATCAGCAAATCCATTATGGAGCGAATACCAAGATTTGAAAACTGTATCAATTTCAGGTGACTCCACTTCACTGCATGTTTCTTCCAACTCATCACTTCCACGTCTCCTGTGACTCTCTCTGAAGTAAACGCACTTAGCTTCGTCTTCACGTTTCCATCTAAGCTTTCAAGTTCTTCTTCTGCTGGCGTAGTCTCGAACGTTTCTGTTTGACCATTGAGAATGTTTACAGCTACTTTCTAGGGTTGCCCTTGGAGACCTTATTCAGCTGCTACGTCGGCATATATATAAATCTTTGTAGATGCCTCGTCTAGTAATGCATTCACTTTAATTCTCCGATTACCATACTTCAGAATCACTGGTACTGTGCGCAATGCTACGATTATTACGTGATCGGCGGGTGCAGAAACTGTTGTGGTAGTGTGTTTCCTTTCCAATATTTTCTCTTCCGTGACCTAGGGAGAAGAATTAACCAGTGGACTTCTTTCCTGGCCAATAGTATCAGCTTCTCTTTCATTTTGACCCCCATCTTCTTCACCACGATCCATCGACTGGCGATTATCTGTTTGCTCAATGTGATTGGTTGGCCGCATATCGTTGTGTAACAGTCTGTTGTGGTTGCTCTTTCCACCCTTCATACTGTCGTTTATCTCCACTTAAGACAGGATTGGAATTTGTCCTCTACAAATTTCTCCATACTCTTATGCGCCACTCTTTCTTCGATTCGACGAAGGCGAGTCTCTTCTGAAGCATCAGTTGCCAAACTAAAGAGTTCGTCCTTACAACTTTCCAAATATTCATTAGCCTTTTCTTTCGCTCCCGAAAATTCCATTTCCAGTTCTTCCATTTCTTCTTCAAGTTCCTGCGTTTGTCCTTTTCATCAAGGTGTAAATACTCGTCCGGCGACAGTCACGGCATTGTCTTCTTAGCGCGTTCCTGCGCGACACTAAGTTTTTAACAAACTTCTCTAACTTCCCGCCGACGTGGATAATCTTCCTCGTCTATAAGGTGCAGCAGCTTTTTTCTCTATCCTGATAAATGCCGATTTAGTCCTTGCTTTGTCCTGCTTTATGCTCTCGATAAGTTCCTTATCCTCGCCCGTAGTTTCATCCGCAACTCTACCCAAATTTCCGCCCGTATTTACATCCATTGATTTAACGCTAACCTCGAAGATCCGTGATAATAACCACGCTGAACCGTGATGAAAAACCTCGCCCTGCTACCAAAAAATGTTCACTTGTTGAACATTTTATTATTAACTTGAACTAAGTATGAATAACAAAGTTAAACTGAGCACAAAATGACCGATCTCGAACGAACTAATCTTGAACGACCTCGAATAAATTCGAACACGACTTCGAATAAACTTGAACGAATTACACAAAACATGTTTTTTTTTACAATTATAGAACAAACGAAGCATAAAAAAACCTACAAATTATCTTGCAAAACAAAAGACGCTACATAACAAAAACCTACAATACGACGAAATAAATTTTAAAAATACGTAAGGTTAAATAAGCACGATCCATAAATTAAATGTTCTTTAGTCCATTAACCTTGTTTTTTATTTCGATCTTAAGTTTGTTTGCCTTGAGATCGAAGTTTGTTAACTAGTTACGCAAAATTTTAATTCAAAGGTTCATGTACTGTTCAAACATAGACTGTGTCTGTGCGAAGATTTGAACATGCATGACTAACATCACCCCCTATGATTGTTTTCATTGCCTCGAAGGGGAAAATCTTTCATTTTTTTTTCGCTTTTGTGAAGCTTTGGAATTGTTACACTGTTCGTTTGCAAAACTAGAGTGATATGCCACGAAACTTTTGGTGTGCGTGACCCAGGTGCTGAAATCTTTAGTCAAGTAACCTATTAAACGAGTTTCTACCTCACAGTCTTTGCAGCTAACATCCTTACACAACATCGTTGGACAATAGGATCGCCATCGCTGACACAATCTGCCTAGCGATGCAGGTATTTACTTAGCCATACTGTTTAGCACGGGAAAATAGCAAAATTTTCCATTTTAATTCAAATTTGATTTACAGAGAAGGTAAACAATAAAAACGAAATATAGACCCAGGCGTAAGATGAGTTACTGCCCACTACCTAACTTTTGCCTCTGAAGCTAACGAGAAACCTGTGGGCGTTTACCCAACTGGGCAGAGGAGCGGTTCCCCTGAAGTGACAAAATTCATCCCAGAGGCAGACTTAGACATGTCTCGGTAAGTCCGCTTAACTCGCATTTCAACTGCGTCGCCCTCTATGGCTTTTCGGTCGTTGTCCTTTGAATAATTTTCTTGTCAGCAATGCAAAACGGATAGTTAATAAAATGAAAACAAAACTAAACAAGTTTGAAATTATTCTTACCCCTCGTACGTTCCAGTAGCCGAGAATCGGAGCCATTATTGTCACTTTAAGATTTTAACACGGACAACTTATCAACCTAGAAGTGACGTCTAGACGCTAGCCACTGGCGACAGCGCGTCACCCAAGCCGAAAATGCACTGGACACTAATCAAAATACTCTAAAGGGGTTGGTACCTTATACTAGTAACGCCTGCTGATTCTTTAAGCTAATTCTTGCCTCTTGTTAGTATGTATACCGAAATGAATCCCTGAATTACGCCGAAGAAAAACGCCTGACGTATAAAGGAACTGGTTGGCTGGTTCGAGAGAGGATTTCACCGACCCAAAACAAGGCTTGAAATTTCGACATTTTCTAATCGATTCATATGTCTCCCACGGTCAAAAGACACTGAGAATTTGTAGTGAAATAGTAGCGCCTGTTTATTTCGACAGTTAATCTTGTTGTTTACCTGTATTTTCCTTCAAGTGAGGCAAAGTGGAACGTATTTGTGGTAAAATTTCCGCACAGTCCTATACTAAAACAAATCTGTTTTCCCAATGGCAATGTATTGTTTTTGTCATTGTTTTCTCTATCCAAGAACTAAATGCATAATGTAGTATAGGGCTGTGCGGAAATTTTACCGTATTTGCCACGAAGGGTCTACAAGAAAGGTTTAAGCTACCAAGACAGTAATGTTTGAGTAACAAAGTATGATGGCTAAAGCACACCAGTTGTGCTATTGAATATCATTGAACATTAATGGCCAAGTGGATCATCAAATGGACTACCTAGATGACTCCAGCCTGCAACATAAGGGTAACTTTCCTGAAATGTACTCATTTGACGTTAAGTCCTTTATCAACAATAAGTTCAGATTTAATATTGATTACAATAATCTTAATAAACAGACTTATTGTTGATAAACAATGATTGTTTCATAAGTCATATTACAACTTAGTATTTTAACCTGTGTTTATTGTCAAGCCCAAAACAATTGAAACGCTCAATCCCTCTAAAAATAACATACTCCGAAAATTAGCTTACCCGAAAATAAGTGTATCAAAAAAACCTTAGAACAAATATAAACCATGGGCTTATTATAGGAATTTTACAGTATCTCTGTTTTTTAAAGTTTAACTCAAAATGTATGGTAAAGTGATGATATCTGTGAATCGAATCAAAAGGAAATTTCACAAGAATCTGCTTTCAGAGACAATTGATTGGAAGTCAAGATCAAAGTGATTGAGAAAATCATTTATTGATCGATTTCTGTTTCATGGTGGCTTTGGTGGCTTTGGACACATGATAGACAGAGAAGATAGTCAATGTCATGTGCTTGCTGGGTGGTGTAATGTTACATTCCCTTAAACTTTCTGCTCGGTCTCATTTATGTTGAAGCATGACCATACAACATACAACTGCTTGTATTTTGAAATGCTTGCTTATTTATTTCTATATCATCTGGGTAATAAACTATTCTAAATATATGTTCAAGTTTCGTAATCGATCAGAATGTTCAAATGACATAATCTTTTTTCTTTTTTACAACAAAATCCACTGTACAGTAACTGGATAAGAAAAACTAAAAAATAAAAAAGTATTTAAAAAAAATAGCGTAAGATCCGACGTGAATTTAACAGAACGTGGAAAATTCACCTTGGAAATAATACAGTAAACTGTTTAAACTATACCTAATCTGCAATTCATTTGATTTTCAAACTTAGCGGCAGAGAACTTTACAATATACTTAACAAAAAAAATTGTATAAACGATGATCGAGACTACTTTTATACAATTCACAGTATATACCCATTTCCTATTTATTGCATAGCTAATTTTCTATGAATTATCACATTTACAATTTAAAACAATAAAAATTTCAAAGTTCTTTTTCAGGCTAGCACACTTGTAATTAACTTTTTCTTGGAAAATATCTACTCTAGCTGAAGGCTTGGTAATCCATTACCACTGTCGAGAAGCTTAAACAAAATCCTGTAACTAACAGCTTTCGGGGCATGACATCTGGCACACTTACATTAGGAAACGACGTTACAAGTTGGAAACAGATGCGCACTTTCGCTTTGTTAACCTCATTAACTTTGTCAGTTCAGTCCTTTATAATCTTCTCCATACTTGCCAATCCTCGTTTCTTTCTACTTCATTAGTGGTAGCTCTGGTTTTTTTTCCAGCAACCTTACTAAACTAAAATACTAAAGATCCCGATTTTCCAAAATCAAAATCGACATGATCCATTATTTTCCACCTCAGCCATTTATTTCTTTTTCTTTACACGACTTTAACCCAAAAGTTGAAGTCACACAAGATGTAAGGAACAGTCAGCTTCGATATACTCCACCAGTGTATCATAACAGAACTCGTACTGCCCCTGTAAACAACACATGTGCCTTTATTATAAATATTGTTCAAGACATGTTTGAAACAATTATTTTGTAACGTGCTTTGGTAGCTTTAGTGTTAAAGAAAAATGTGTTTCACTTTGAGCACGACGAACGCTTCATTGAAAGCGAATGTCTATCTAGAAATTAATTTTCTATGAAGTTGCGTTTTGTTTTGATACATTAATTGGAACACTTTGTAACATCAAAGAAGAGGCGTTAAAATCATGAACCGTCTAACAGTATTTTAGTGTTGAACTGCTGATGCAAACGGACAATATTCGCATTTTTTAGACGGTTGCAAATCAGGGTCAATAGCGGCGACAGACTCGCGATTTCAGCCAGAAAATGGGATGAGCCTCTGTCACTGAGATACTCACGAGGCCCACGAGCCAACAACCTTTTGAAAACGTTCGCAATCGCACTTTCTCAAAGGACATCCGGCTTCCATCCCAGCATAGAATAACTTGTAAAGTAACCAACCTTCTCAGGCGCTTTGGTAAAAAAAAAAAAAAAAAAAAGATCTATTCCATGTTCTTACCAGAGTTGATACACAGCGAGGTCTCTGATGATTGTATAGGCGAGCTATTTGATAGATGGAGACACTCTTCTCGCGTTCAATCTGATGGTACATTGTATGCAGTAGACAGTAAGCACCTGTCCGTCCTACTCCATAGCTGAGAAGGAACAACAAAGCATTGATTATTGTACTCCTATCAACTTACTGTTACGACATATAACATCATCTTAAGTAGTCATTCAGTAACGAACTCATTTCCTCCTCATTTTTATCACTCTATCGGTACTTTCCTTCATTCTCAACATATTTTCAAAAATGCTTGCTAGGACATTCTAAGTGAATTTGACATGAACAATCTTTCGTAAAAGTCAAAGAGTAAACCAAACACCATCTGACAAATTTCTTACTTGCAGTGCACCACAACTGGTCCGATCACTTCAAATGGTTTGGCATTAAGTCGCACTTCCCTCTCCCAGCTGTCCACTTTACAGATCAGTTGAAGAATAGTCTGACCAGACCATGGATTGTCATCTTCAGGCCAGTGAAGAAAGTGAAAATGTTGGATATTTCTGTACTCACTAGGGTCCTGCAAGCCCGAAAAAATAGAGTTGATTAGAGCTTGCTAATCCTCTCCTCTCCTCCACCCACCCCTCCCTTCACATGAAAAAAATGACATGGAGTTTAATTTAGAAATAATGCATAAGCATGATGTGAGTGGAAACGAAAGAACTTTTATATGGTGTACCTTGATGGAGACCATTCTTAGTTCTGTGATCAAAATGTCACCACGTGTAGCCTCGGAGTCAGCGGTCACCTCATAGTCACCGAACCTGGTTGTTTCATTTAAAGGCGGTAGATACCTATGGTAAAAACCCTGAAACAGAAAAAAAAAGTTAGTACAAACCTACAGTTATATCATGGCGTTATCGCTTAGTGTTCACAACATCTAGAACAAAAAAAATTATGAATAAATTAATTTGAAATAATATCAACAGTGTCGATCATAAACAATACAGACAAAAGAAGAATAACTCCCTGTAAAACTCAACACCCTGGATTGTGAGGGAAATACCAATTGGCTTACGCAGACTGTAAGCAAGAAGCACAAATCCAATTTGCAAAGCACTGTATAACACGCTACCTTCAATTCTACAAATCAGGTAAGCACGCAGTTGTTACGCCCCTTGGTTTATAACGATTTAAATTGCTGAAAATTACTTCATAATAAAACCAAAGTAACAAAATTAATCTACTCATATGGATCAAAAGGTCTCTAAAAACAAAAAGGAAAACAAAAGTACGCTTAGCGACACTCCACTATGCCCTGAGGCGAATTCTTTATGTAATTGGCTGCTTTCTTCATGTTACCCACCTTTGTCCTCTTTTTTTTTAAGAAGTGTCGATTCAAAAGTTGGTTAAAATGAGTAGGCTAAGAAAATGCAAGAGTTGGATGAAAAAGAAAACAACATTGCTGGATTCCACATTGAACAGGAAACTGACGCAGTGTAGAAGCATAAAAGGTATCACCAAACCGTTGAATGTTCTGTTTAGGTATAGTACCTCTTCCATCTCTGCTTTGCTGAGCAGCATGACAAGTGAGCGACAGTTCTCCTGCCAAACCATCCTCCAAAAGTCGTCCGTAGTCTCCGCCAGAGGATACTGAGTTGCTATGTAAGCTTCGGACTTCCAGAAACCCTGCAAGACATAATAGGCACACATGTACATTAAAAGCAATAAAGCAATTTTGAAGAAATTTTAGAATCCTTGCGAGGCTACAAGTATGTTACGCTTTATTAACTGAACAAAGACTGTACTCTGCCTCCCTGCATCCTAGCTCATTTTTTTTCATTTTGGTTTTTGTCTTCCCCAACTAGTCATCATTTTAATGCTTTTTACATAATTTAGGTCCTGAGGAAGTTTATCTACTTTTGTTCTTTTCAAATAAATGTATCCAAATCCTTCCTCTACCAAAGAGTTGCTAGATACGTGTTCTTGCACTTTACATCCAGCTCATTTCTAATCTATAATCTTCACAAATAAAATGGACTGATTCTTACCGCAAGGTAAGTTGCATTGATGTAATCTGAACCCTCCTCTCTCGGGCGAGGATACAACTCAACTCTGGAACTGTCAGCTAAGAAGGTAAGAACCAGTAATATGTTATCATTACCATTTAAGATAATTAACAAAACTCGTCACTTAACTGATTGATAGGTGCAGAGTAAGCTCACTGATTAATCTTTATAAAATACCAAAGATACTATGAGTGCCCTGATTGGTCAAAAACCTGTGGTTTCTGTAGCGGTAAACCTATAGGAAAAAGCACTCGAAAACTATGAAAATCTCTTGCCTCCGGTTCATGATTTATATAGTTTTCTCTTGTTCGCCTAACATCCTGCGCTGGTTAATTCGTCGGTTAAACGAAAGAAAGTGCAGTTTATTGATTAAAATAAATCATATAGCCTTAAGACTCAAATGTTACCTGGAATATAATCTACTGATCTATTCTTTGCTAAATTGCACCCACGCTTAGCTTGCTTCAAATTGTAGTATCTCACTTGAATTGCACTCAAGTCCTAAAGTAAACAAAATGAACACAGTGATCAGGGAAAAGGCTTCTGAGCTTTCTGCAATAGAAACATCAATCAGTCTAAACAACTAAATCTTAGATTACAAAATATGGTAAATTTTGAATTCGATCCTGGAATATGCGTCTTGTCACGAGCGCGAGACAAAAATAAAGTCTAAGTTCCCATGACACATCGAGCCCCAAACCATCAGATTCCAATCTCTGTTGCTCTACTTCTGAAGCACAAAAAATTCGTCAGTCAGTTAGGTCATTGCTTGCGCACTAGATACCGCTACAGTCAGAAATATCAAAAGCTTCGTGAGTGTAAATGTATTGAGAAAGATGTTTTTTTAGCTGTAGAGTTGATGACATGATTCCAGTAGCAGTACTTGTCATTCCGCAGTTCAGTCGACCAAAACTCCACACCAAGAAATTAGAATCACGATAATCATTTGTAAAATCATAAGAAAACAAACAAACAAACAAACAAAACAAACAAAAAACAAACCAAAAAAAAACAACAACTTCCACCCAGAATTGTGACCGGACCGTTCTATTACCCATGCAATTCTCTCACACTTAAGAGACGTTTCAACAAGTTTGCGACAAGTCTCAGCCACAAAACCAACTTGACATCAAGAGAATTTAAAGCACTGCCACGTATCTTCCCAAAACAAATAACAATACATAGAAATGAACAAACTAATACCAGCTTAGTACGGCTGCAATAAATAATAAAGTATTTTTTGACGGAAAGTATATACACTGACACGAAAAAGTCTGTTAACACATCAAAAAATATTAATAACAATTTCAAGTAGTCCAATTACTGTGAACATAATGTAATAACATGTTCAACATATACGAAAACATTTAGTGATTCTTAATAACTAAAGACTTGGGAGGAAATTAAGACAAAGAAAAACCTCCTTGCAGCAAATTGGTTTATGCACCACCCCTTCCCCTCCCCTCCCCTCCTGCCTCTGAATGATGAACGCTAACCTCAAATTCCACTTCAAGTCCGCTTGTACTCGAGCAGTTCTTCCTCAACTTCTGTACATGATCTTTCAGTTCATCTATGGGGATTGACAGCTGAAACCCACTTTCAATGAAATGTAGCAAGGCATCATGTACAAAAATGTATTGACACTGAAACAAGAACAAAAGATGTGTTCATGTCTAACTTCAACAGCTTCCAACATAAACTCATGAGGGCACGAAAACAGATGACTCAGACAATACAGGGTAGTAATACTGAGAGCGCTTTTGGATTGGGTGTCGTAACAGTAAAACCAAATTAATGACAACGGCCAATCGGAGGGAGGGACAAAACCCTCAACAGCCAATGAAAACTCAAAGTAAAAACATGTAAACTGCTTAAAACGCGGGAAAATGCGGGCGACCAAGTTGTGATTGGATTAAGTTTTTCCATGTGATTGGTTTAAAGAGTGGCGCGAGTTTTTTGGACCAATCACAGAGCTAAGTAAAGCAAACCCAATGCTACACCGGATGATTTTCGACACTCTAAGATCCTCTAAGACAACTCAGGTAATGTACTCAGACAAAGGGAAGAAATAAGAAGAAATAACTTTCACAAGGTCAGGTTTTAAGGGTTATGAAATTTTGGGGTAAAAAAGGTGGAAGAAACTTTTGTGGCATTACATGTTTGCGGCAACAATTGTGGTTAAAAAAACTATCGATAGTAATGTAGAGCGAAATGCCAAAAGTACAATATACATGTACGAGCCGACAGCCGGCATACATAAAGTTCACTGTAATGTATTATTGCATTGTGTTTTATTACGGACTGTTGCCATGGACCAGTCTTGTGAAGATTGTGAATTGAAGCTGCACATGACTCAGGTTTCTATACCTCAAGATAAAACACGACAAATGAATAGCGGGGATAAAGATCCTCGCAATACGAATAATTCAAATCAGTTGATTCAGTTTTTAACTTATTCATTTTTCCATTTCCTTTGGAATCCGGAGTAATCCACAAAGGAATGCGAGTCGACTGGTTTTAACTACCATGAACATTTTTAAAATTGCCACCCTGTAATGGTGGCTTCACCAACCTCCTCTTGTACAAGATGATTTCTCTGTTGACGTATCTGAGCAACAAAGTCAAAGATGTTAACATCCCTCATCTCTATCATTCTTTTCATCATGCTGTGGATAACAATATATGCCCCACTTCGACCAACACCCGCACTGAAACAGAAATGGAATCCACATCTCAGAACAAGAAGTGTTTTTAATCTTTTCACTCCTAGGATCTCACTAGTAATTCTCCTTACTGTCTGCCATACAATTCTCATTCTGTTACTTTGGATACTTTTAAATTGGATCGACTAATTATACCCTAAGTGATATTTTTCTTTATTCTCATGACTTGTCTGTGTGACACTGTATTGATATTGCAAGGAGAAATTCTGCTTTGGTCAGTAATGGAAGTTACAGGGTTGAATCAATTTTGATTTTTTTTTTCTGGTCAAAAAAATTAAATGGTACTTAAATTAGCCAAATATCAGATGCCATTCAAAGTTGTAAAACAGATTAATTAAAAAGACTGTTTCATATGGCAATGACCACTGCCTGAAAGTCTTATTCAACCTGAAACAAAAACACATTTCTAATTCAAAACAGAGCACTTACTCAAATATGAGAAAGCTGGATTGCAGATTCATGCAAAATAAATTCCTCATTCATTTTTAAATGTCATGGAATGTCAGGTACATTCTAAAGCCACAAAGTAAATTCATTTGCTGTTTAATTAATGTCATCAGTCTATGGCCAATGTTTAACACCAGAAGTTTCAATAAAAGCTGGTTACTGGCCATCTATCATCACCTATAACACCTCTTACCACCATCTGTTTGGGTTTCAACTTACTGCCCCTTTTTGGGCACAGTCACTTCCCACACCATCAGCAGCTGCTTTTGAAAAAAGTTACTGAAACCCCTAAAATTTTAGCACTGATAATTTTTCAGTATTTGAGAAAAGTTATTGAAACCTCTAAAACTTTAGCACTGATAGTTTTTCAGTAGCAATTATCACCTGCAGTGAACAATAATGGGACCTGCCCCTTCTTGACTAGCAGCACTTGACTTGAATATAAAGTCCAGAGCTGGGTACTCACAGCCATGATCTGGAGCACCATGGTCTGGCCAACCAGTGAAATGGTACTGACACACAATCATTGGTTTGACTTCGTCTTCTGTTGCATCCTGCCCAGAAAAAAAGAGAGAAAAATCAAGAATTAAATATACAGCCATGAGGAACTAGTTGATAATAGTATGTAATTCTTATAATAGGTTTTTTTTACATCTCAGAAAACGGTACATGGAATACATCTTTAGTAAATTAGTAAATTGTTATAATCATGAAAATATTACATGTCTTTTTATTACAATTTAAGGCATAATTTTAACACATCATCATAACACAATTAATCATGGTACAATTTTGAGCAGGGCCACCCAATTAAAAGAAAGGTTATATGTAAAAAAATCACAGTTTGTTCTATATAAGATCAATCATGGCCATGGCACTTGATTCCATACTTCATACATATGAACAAGTAGCTAGTTTTAAATTGCCAGGCATATACCAGTATTTATGTTTTGTCCACTTTTATGTATTGCAGAAATCTGTTAAAAAACATGGCCTTAAGTTTTGTTCATATTTTAATGAAAACAAAAAAGCCAATTTGTGTCAACCTTGAAGGTAAAATGGCAATAAAGCACTTATTTCCTTTTTTTCTGGGTGAATAATTATTTAACAAAAAGAGACTTTCACATAAACTTGACACTTGCTGCCATAGTTGAGTTTGAATCAAACTCAGATTCTCAAAAATTTAAGGTGGCTCATCATGAACTTGTTGTACTTGTTGCAATTAACCTTGTTTCAAAATAAGATTTTAAATTCAGTTTGCCTGCAATCAATGGATTTATCAAAAGTGTTATTAATTATTCTAAATCAAGTGCCTGGGTAAACAAGTTTGTTGAATTAAATTCAAGTAGTAAACTAACAATTTTCACCAAATATACACGTCAAAAATTTAAGATATTTGATGAAAGTTCACCTTGTAAATTTTAAATTTTTCAATTTTGCTTTGATGTACTATATTACCATTTTTCAGTTTTACTTTGGGGTTCTTTATCATAAAAGCAACTTTGAAAAATAATTACTTAATGAATCATCAATAGCTTATCAAAGGCTAATAGGGAGGTATTTCATTTTAAAACTGTAACATTTCATTTTCTTTCGTGCCCTCTCTGTTTACATGGCTCAAGATTCCTCTTGGCAAATGTTTGTTCATTTATTTTATTATTTGTTCATTGTTTTGTTGTTTTAATTTTATTTACTTCCTTGTTTGGCTGAGATGAACAAGAATATTACTGCAAAGGAGTCTTACCCAGTTTATGCCGATGGTAACCATCCTAGATGAATATTTATACTTTGCATGCAAGATAAACAACAGTATAAAAAAGTTAATTTTAAAACAACTGTTGTTCTAATTTATTAGACATAAGTTGAAGTGGACATAAAGGTGATATGTTGTACAATATACTGTGAGCTTACTGAGCTTCATGAATACTTATAATAGTGATAAGTTTTAAAATGACATTTGATGTTATAGTGAGTGACATCCATGTCATTGTACTGCAAGCATCCAAAGCAATGTTTCAAGCCTTAGTATTTGAAAGCCACCATTTGGTGATCATTTCAATAAGAAAAGCTTTGATTGCCAGAAAAAAAGAGAAAATAAGTGGCATATTGCACATGAACTTGTCACTGACCATATCACAGGTCTTTGGAATGAACGATATGACTGGCAATTGTTTTTTAAACTTTCCTTCCACAAAAAAGGCTTACAGCTCAAACAACCAAGGAGAAAGGAGCAAATCATAATGAACAAAAACAAAATAGCGTAAGAATGATATTTCAAGCCAAAATTCATCACACTTCAGCCCAAGACCATGAAAACTTCCTAATGAAAACACTGCACCTTGCTGTGTGACTGTCAAACACAAGTTGCAGAATTAGTGACTCTCACACCAAAATTTTTAAGACTTACCATGCATGGGTATAGGTACTGCCTTGTTGAATATAAAGTCAATTTTACTCTAATCGTACATGTTTATCTCATATCTGCTCAAAAATGTAAACTTCAAACATACCTGACTATAGTGTGTGCTGTGTTCAACTGGTTTTACTTCAAATCGACGCAAAGTGTAATGAGCAAAAGCCTCCTCATCTAAGTAGGTTACTCTTAGGGGACCATGAGCTTCACTCTTAGCTTGTTTAGAAGGCCAGTACATTGCACATTTATGCTGAGAGGAAATGTAAGGAATCTCAATCTCAATTCAAATGATTCATCATTATGATAGTATATTTGATTTACAACTTACAAATAGTAGTCAAATTTTAAAATTCCATAAAATCACAAGCAGAAATGTGTGCACCAAGTCAACACTGATCAAGGGCACCATTTGGCTTTAAGAGAATTTCACATCCCTATGGTACATTTTGTGATAAAAATAAACAAAAAAATAATTTTGACAAGCATGACTTACCCTTCCTTTTTCTATGATATTCGTGATCATGACCACAACTGTACAGTTTTGTTCCCAGACCATCCTCCAAAAATCTTTGATTGTGTTAGCCATGGGTCCTTCAAAAGACCAAAAATAAATGGGACTTAAGATGTTGTATAATTTCTTGTTAACTACAAGGTTTCCAGCAAAAGATCAATGCCTTTATTACTTGGAAGAAACATGAATATCTCCTTAAATAATTAAAGTAGTTCTTGAAACTTTAGCATATTTTTAGATGATAGTAATAGCATCAGAAAAGCATAAGGTAAAGTACCATTAATCAATTAACAATTTTTCAATAAAAAGAAACATGTGCAAACAAACACTGATTGAGGGAGATGAATTTTAAACTGTAGCAAATTCCTAGCTGGTATAAAAAAATTAAAATTAATTACCAAGGATGTTGCCAAAGAGCCCTTCCCTGCACAATGCCTCCTTTACAATCTCATAAATTAACCTTACAAATGCTACACTTTCCATACTTTACTTTCAAAAATTGTCACCTGATCTAAATTTAACAATTGGTTCATATCTCAGCATGCATTCATCGAGATATGAAGCATGTGGGAAATTTGGAGAGCACAAAAGATGTGTAAGAGTTGCTCGAGGCGTAGCCAAGAGCAACTCTAGCTTCTTGAGTGCTCTCCAAACTTCCCAAGTGCTTCATATCTTTATGAACGCACAGCTGACACATGAACCAATTGTTTTATAACATTTTCAACCCAATGGAAAATTTTTTTTTCGAGGGATTTGTTTGCTGACATCATGAGCGTGCACAATAGGAATATGAAGCATGTTTGTGCGATTGAATTTGATTAGACAAATTTACTCACTATGTTATGATGAAAGGTAGTAATTATGATAATTTTGTGTAACATCAAAAAACAATGTGAATGGATAAAACATAACAAAGTGATGATGGCGTATATCATTATGAGTATTATAGTGAGCTTGAAAATTATTTTAATTGTAATAGTCATAATCATTGTACATCAAAATGTCAACCTTACCTTGAGTTGCAATGTAAGCATTTACTTTCTTGAAGCTCTAGAAATCAAATAAAAAAAATAGTTATCAATAAAATGGAGAGATGTGTGCACTCTGATTGGTCAGGGATTGTAGCATATCTTGCTATAATCACCTCATGCAAGGTGATTATAGCAAGAGGGCTAAATTTCAAAATGGCTGCCTCACGTTTGGTCGATGTTTCCGAGAAAGTAGTACACTCAATAGAATAAAACTTGATTCATTTGCAAAGAGCACAAAAGATATTAAAGATTTAAAAACACTTTTTGAAAGAAAGATATGAAATTTTAGCTACCAACAGCTTACTACTAAATCACACTTACATCAACATAGTTTCCATTGATATAGTGTGAATCTGGTTCATTTTCTGTCAAAGACAGAATCACCCTTGAATGGTCATCTGTTCAAAGAGAAAAAAATTATGTTTATGCACACATGCATAAACATGCTTTCCTGATTCCAAGTGAGCAGTGGAATAAAAATTAAAAATGATGATAACAGTCAACAAAAAAGATGATAACAGAAATGTGTTACATATTATGGTCATGTCACTTAAAGAAGAATTGTTCTTCTCACTTGATCTAATGTTGTTCAAGGCCAAAATAAAACATGTAAGCTGTTACCTCAATGTCAAAAACAATTTTTTTTAAGGATTTTTAATAAAAAAAAAATCCATCCTTTAAAGATCATGTTCCAATCAAGAAAGCTGGATCTTATGGCAACAGTGACAACTGCCCACACCAAGACAGACATCAGCAAAATGTACTTCTATCACTTATGTAACAAACGTTCATGAAAATATGCTACTATAATTGCCAACATGGCAGTCTTGTTAAATAGCAACATGGCTACTCCATTTAGAAGCTCTAAAATACTTAATAGCAGACTCTCCAGTATCATGTTCGACATTATCATTCAAGACCCATGACTGTGCAACAAGTTTAGGACAAAAAATTGTTACTTACAAGCTACAATATTATTATATCTATTTTTGGATTGGTTCTCTGGTTTTTCACTGTTTATCCATGTCTTGCTCTTGACATGAACACTTTGCAATGACTAGAAAGAGAAAAACAATACTTAAATTATTGACTTCATCCAATTCAAATTGCAAGTATTTATTTTGCCCTCCAGACTTCACAAAATACAAAAAGGCAATTCATCATTCTTCTACTACCCTGTTTTACCATTATAGGGCAATAAAAGGTGTGAAATATGCCACAATATTACAGTATATGGACAAAAAGCTAAAAGCTGGGCAGACAGAAGGATCCTAACTTTCGATTATTTAAGCTTCACTTTTCACTATGAAAGAGCTTTTATTAAGTGCATCAAATTTTTTGTCCGTCAAACTGGTTTTTGTTTGTGTGTGTATTTGTTAACCCATGTCTAAGATAGTTTTTATATACTTCTGCACTTCAAATCTCATCTTGTCTATAATATAATTCACAATTAATTCTTATCAGAAGCATTAAATCCAGATGTATTTCTTAGTGTGAATTTGCTCTCCTCGACAAAATCTCATCTTATCTTCTCTCACCAGCACTATTCCCTAATCTGGGACAAAACTTTTTCATTGCAAACTTTGTAGCATTGCCATTACCAGAGATCATTGTTTCTGTCATCAACTGAAAAAAACTATAAACCAAGTTATTCTGAATCAAGATTAAAACCTAATTGTAATGATCTCAAACATTGTTCCCTTGTACCTTCCAGTTGAAATCTTTCTGTACAGAGACCTACACTTTTTTCAAAATAAAAAATTGCATTCCCAATTTAGCTACCTTCTGTCCACGTGTTTTCTTAACTTGCTGAATCATTGAAAGGAGGATAACCAAGCTTAAACAAATAGAGAAAACAGATAATATGAAAATGATCAACTTTACCTCAAATTCCTGATTGAATCTGTAGTCGCCATCTGTATGCATGAGTTTCACATGAGCAGCAAAATTTTCCACAGGTATAGCTCCATGTTTATATTCTGAAACAGAGCAATGAATTAGCTTTTATCCTGGATGAAAAGTTAAAAGAAAAGAACGAAATGCTGCTGAAAATACCCATAATAATTGTTCACAGTGTTAAGAGTCTTAAATATTTAATAGCAACAGCCATAAGTTCAGCTAATAAGTTCTAAGCCCTTTTTCCTTATGAAATACACCCTTGTCATATGAATCACCAACACCATCACCCACACACACCTTGATGCATCTTTTCTCATCCCAATTGTGAAGAGAAAATTTTAAAACTAAAACTTATCTTAAAGTTAAACTGATGAATATGCTATATGTGGCAAGTATGTCTATATTATCTGATTAGCATTTCCACATCACCAGAAAAAAATAAAGCTAAAGTAAATAAGTCATTGTGCTTATTCCTTCTAAAATACAACAGATTGATCAAATCAGTTCATGTAAAAAAAAAACCAAGTATTTTTTACAGAATGACAAATGGATTAAAACTGCTTAGATTTAAAAATCCTTGAAGAAATGTGAATTCAACCATCCAAAACAATAGGAATAATTTGCATACAGAATGTATCTATAGACCACAAAAAGTACAACAAATGATATAATCTGAGACAAAATATACAGCAACTTTGATTCTTGGGATTTCTTAAGAAAAATATATAATCTAAAGCTGTACAGTGCTGCAAAATCTAGAAAGTAACAGACAGTTCATAAGCTTTATATGGACCTGATGTTTGTGCGGCTGAAACTCTCCCCTCCATCTCTAGCTGAATTCAAAATTCATACAGATATCAAGATTTGTGCATAGAAACTACCACACAGGTAGAAAATGAAAAATGCTGGTAGACTTCAAGGAAATAAAAATTTCATTTTCCATCAAATTACTAGTGAGGCTGTTTATTTTTAAAAGTGATCCATCCTCCTAATTTTCTGGGTGTCATTTAGAGCTGAGAAATATGCCTTATGAACTTCTAATATCATGAACAGGTATTTCTCAATAAGAAATGATTGCCTTGGATTGTTAATAATTTATTTCAACCAATTACTAGATAAGATGAAAAGAGGAAACCATAATTAGCCCTTTTGGTGGCATTTGTGGCAAATACAGGTATGAACAGATTTATGAAATAACTTATAGTGTGGGGGAGATGATTTCAACCATGTATAACCCAAGGTAAAAAAAAAGACATTTTTTGAGTATCATCATCTACAGTTTCAAATACAATTACTTCACAGCACATGGAACCAAATGGAGTTGCACAAATACACATCGTGCAAGAAACCAATTAGCCTCTTACGTAGGCAGAACATGACAATAGTCTTCATCCATAATTTGGGATATTACAACTTGAAACAGAATAAAGATAACCCAACTGATATGATAAAACTGCCGAATGACAACATTCACTTGTCAGACAATGTACTGTTCAAGAAACCACAATGGCAGATAATTCGCTAAATATCACAGAGCCACAAGTCAAATATTAAGTAAGTATATTGTCTGTGAAAAGTCAAGAATATAAACTGTGAAATTATTATCAAAAAGTTTCAATCAATATTTAAACGATTCATTATTAGTATTATAATACATTTTGTCAATCTGCTAAAACAAACTAAAGGTCTACTGTAAAGTAAGAGAGATCTAAGAACAAAACACCTATGACATGAGATAGCTTTACTCTAACTCGTTCTCATAGAAAACCTACAACACTAGTAAACCTTGTGAACTAGAAAGTATGGTCAGGCTTACCCAGGGTAAATGACTGTGATATATTGTATTGTAAGTTACATAATACACATTGTTAACATTACACAGCTAATAAGATTAAAAAGCAACCTTACCATAACAAAAAGCATTCATTACGTTCAAAGTGCTCAAAGTCTAAAACACTGCTTTTTGTGGTTAAAACCCATGTACACTTTATACAAAATAAAAATACTATAACATGACTTAGCCCTTTAATTCCTATGAGTGACCAATACAGAATTTTCCTTACAATATCAATACAATATCAACCAGATAAGTGATGAGAATAAAGAAAAATATCAATTTGGGGATAATTAGTTGATCCAATACTAAATTCTCTGATTTAACATTATAAGAATTGTATTGTTGACAGTAAGGAGAATTGCAAATTTGATCTGGGAGGTAAAGGGTTAACAAAACTAAGTTAACATTTTCAAGCTAAGATCTTACTTGAATACCCAACAAGGCTTGGTCTTCGTGGCTTAGTTGGTGTGTCAGGAGGTATAGGGTCACTTGGAAAGAATACATTACAGTACTTCTTACAACAGCATTGGCATCTCCTGTACCTGATAAAAGAGAGAAAGAATGATTGAATTAGTTCAGCCAGAAGCTTTAAGTTCAGCTTATTTAGAATTAAAAAAAGGAAACTTCTACATGCTGCTATTGTGTTTGGGATGCTTCTTTGCCAATGCAAGTGCCTTAAAAAACTAATTTTGGCAAAAAACACTGCTTGGTCAAGCACAATGGATTCAAATAGTTTTCTTTGCTAGTATATAGCTCTAATTTGCCATTTTAAGTTAGCTGGCCCACTTCAAACAGCCAAGTGATTTGCATTGCAAAGTTTCCACATTAACATAGTGACAGACAAGATGACACAGCTTACAATGAGCCTTTTAATGGCAAACGGGGGTAAGCATTCACTCTGAGGAAGGGCTAATGATTGAAAGGTCAGCTTAAGGTCAAATTAGAATAAAAACCACTTGATAAAACCAAATTTGTTGATTGTTTTTAGTTGCAGTTTACCTGTCAGAATCAATCCTCTCCTCATCACCCGCAGATCAAGATATTATTTATTTTATACTTTAATTATTTAACTTATCTAATTTAACTTTGGCTGAAAAATTCTCTATGGGGAGTAAAGAGCCCAGTGAGATCTGCCCAGCTGCTAACCCTTTACATCCTAACATCAGTATGCATATTCTCCATACTGTTCTCTATACATGTTCTAAGGTGGCGACAAGGAGAATTAGTTGAACAATCAAGAGCACCTTCTGTAGGGGATCATTTCCTTTACTCTCATGACCTTAATGCCTGAATCAGGGGTGATATTGTAAGGAGAAATTAGATTTTGGTCACTCTTAGGGGTCAAAGGATTAACATATATATATAACTCTATGGCTCATAAGCTGGACATATGCCAAATTAACCTTTAACTCAACAATTTGAATAAGATTGAGTGACATTTCAACTTATTTCAAATAAAGTTACTAGGATATCATATCACTAACAATTCAGGTCATATTAAGCCTGTTTCAAAGGGTCAATGACTCTCCTCTCCTACACTGTCAGTGCTTAATTGTATATGAGGTAACAAAGTGTCAAATGATGGCAGCCACTTGACTTGGGTTGTGCAAACTGAGATTTATACTTAGTGAACCATGCTACAGAGCAGGAATCAGGCAAGCACACTGTAAGTAATGAAATCAATGGGCTCATTTTCTCTTCACTTTGCACCACTAAATACCTTTTTTTGTGTGTGTCTTTTTTTTTTAAATGTACATTACAGCAGAACTGGAAATAGTTGCTTCAACAACCTCTCTCCTTTAGCCCTTTAACTCCCACAATCTGATTGTTAATTCTCCCATCTAACTGCTACACATTTTCTTGTAAAGTAGCTGGGAGAATTTGGTGTTAGATCAAGATAACAACTTTTACCTAATAAGTCTGAGTATTCTCATTACCTGTTTGTAGGATAATGTATGGATATTATGGGGAGAAGTTACATGTTAATCACTTCTGGGAGTTAAAGGGTTAAGTCCAATATGGTTTTTAGGATTATTAAAAGATATACTAAATGAAATAGAAAAGCAGGTGAACCTCACCTCAGCCACAAAAATGCTCCCACAGCAGCAGCAACAACAAGTACCCCAACGAAAACTCCAAGAATAACAATACCTGCTGCATGTTTATCTGATTTTGTGGGTGTGGGTGTGGTGCTGTCACTTGCTGAGACAGTAGTACTGCTAACTGGACAACCTACAATAATAATAATTTCATGTAATCAAAGGTTATTATTAAATAAATATGAAGGCCTTCTAGTATCACCTACTGATTTTCAAAACTGGCATAAAATCTTGTTCAACCATAATTATAATTAACAAAAATCAAATATTTGCTAAAAAGTTGTTCAAGTTCATATAGAACAATGAACCAGGCCTAACTATGATCACAAGGTTTCCCATGTACCTTTGAAAATTTGTTTATAACAAAAAACAGCCAAACAACATATTTGCCAAATTTGTTTGCAGTTGTTGGTGAACATGAAGCAGCCACAGTCAACAACAACAACCTCTTTATTTGTAACCTAGATTAATTAACATGACACAAAAAACATATATTACATGAAAAATGAAGACAGTTCAGGCTGCCTATAACAACCGTGGAAGGCTAAAAGATAGGGCAGCCTTACTTAAGTTATTAACCCTTTACACCCTAACATCAGTATGTAAACTCTCTGTACTGTTCTATAAGCATTTCCTAAGGTGCTGATAAGGAGAATTTGTCTAACAATCAAGAGCTTTTATTGTAGGTGATCACTACCTTCATTCCCCTAACCTTAATGTTTTATTCAGGGGTGATGTGGTAAGGAGAAATTAGATGCCATTCATTCTTAGGGGTTAAAAGGTTAATAAACTATTATATTAAAGGGTGGAGTACCACACACACACACACACTACACAAAACACAAAAAGAAAATGCTCCCACAGCAGCAGCAACAACAAGTACCCCAACGAAAACTCCAAGAGTAATACCTAGTGTTGAATGTGTGGGTGTGGGTGTGGTGCTGTCACTTGCTGAGACAGTAGTACTGCTAACTGGACAACCTACAATAATAATAATTTCATGTAATCAAAGGTTATTATTAAATAAATATGAAGGCCTTCTAGTATCACCTACTGATTTTCAAAACTGGCATAAAATCTTGTTCAATCATAATTATAATTAACAAAAATCAAATATTTGCTAAAAAGTTGTTTGAGTTCATATAGAACAATGAACTTGGCCTAACTATGATCACAAGGTTTCCCATGTACTTTTGAAAATTTGTTTATAACAAAAAACAGCCAAACAACATATTTGCCAAATTTGTTTTCAGTTGTTGGTGATCATGAAGCAGCCACAGTCAATAACAACAACCTCTTTATTTGTAACCTAAATTAATTAACATGACACAAAAAGCATATATTACATGAAAAATGAAGACAGTTTAGGCTGCCTATAACAACCGTGGAAGGCTAAAAGATAGGGCAGCCTTACTTAAGTTATTAACCCTTTACACCCTAACATCAGTATGTAAACTCTCTGTACTGTTCTATAAGCATTTCCTAAGGTGCTGATAAGGAGAATTTGTCTAACAATCAAGAGCTTTTATTGTAGGTGATCACTACCTTCATTCCCCTAACCTTAATGTTTAATTCTGGGGTGATATGGTAAGGAGAAATTAGATGCCATTCATTCTTAGGGGTTAAAAGGTTAATAAACTATTATATTAAAGGGTGGAGTACCACACACACACACACACTACACAAAACACAAAAAGAAAATGCTCCCACAGCAGCAGCAACAACAAGTACCCCAACGAAAACTCCAAGAGTAATACCTAGTGTTGAATGTGTGGGTGTGGGTGTGGTGCTGTCACTTGCTGAGACAGTAGTACTGCTAACTGGACAACCTACAATAATAATAATTTCATGTAATCAAAGGTTATTATTAAATAAATATGAAGGCCTTCTAGTATCACCTACTGATTTTCAAAACTGGCATAAAATCTTGTTCAATCATAATTATAATTAACAAAAATCAAATATTTGCTAAAAAGTTGTTCAAGTTCATATAGAACAATGAACCAGGCCTAACTATGATCACAAGGTTTCCCATGTACTTTTGAAAATTTGTTTATAACAAAAAACAGCCAAACAACATATTTGTCAAATTTGTTTTCAGTTGTTGGTGATCATGAAGCAGCCACAGTCAACAACAACAACCTCTTTATTTGTAACCTAAATTAATTAACATGACACAAAAAAAATATATTACATGAAAAATGAAGACAGTTTAGGCTGCCTATAATAACCGTGGAAGGCTAAAAGATAGGGCAGCCTTACTTAAGTTATTAACCCTTTACACCCTAACATCAGTATGTAAACTCTCTGTACTGTTCTATAAGCATTTCCTAAGGTGCTGATAAGGAGAATTTGTCTAACAATCAAGAGCTTTTATTGTAGGTGATCACTACCTTCATTCCCCTAACCTTAATGTTTAATTCTGGGGTGATATGGTAAGGAGAAATTAGATGCCATTCATTCTTAGGGGTTAAAAGGTTAATAAATTATTATATTAAAGGGTCGAGTACCACACACACACACACTACACAAAACACAAAAAGAAAAAGTGAAAAAAGCTGGTAGAAAAAGAAAGACAACAAAACAAAGCAAAGTATACCAGTATTTAATATTATGGAAAACCAGAAAAAATATAATAGTTTGGGTAAATGTGCAATTAATATTTAGCAATAAGAATTGACTTTTCCTTAAAACATTTGAGAGAGAGAAGCATAATTATATCATCACTTGTATCATTCCAAACTTTAGCATCCTGGAACCTTATGTTGAAATTCCATAATTTGTTCTGGCTTTTGGGATGTCAGAAATAATGTAACCAAATGATCACATGTGAGTTCTGTCCCAGCCATTTTGGTAATTGAAAAGGCAAGCGGTGTGCTCAGAGGAATAACCATTGGGTGAGACCTTCCAATGGGGTTTTTGATGTCGTTTTGGTGCTCAATATCAGTATCTGGGCAACTGCCCACCTACCCCTCCCCTAACTCAACAACAGTCAATTGACAACAAGGTAAGGTTAATGTTGGGTTAGGGGAGGAGTAGGTGGGCAGTTGCCCAGATATTGATCCCACCCCTGTTGCTTATTTGGTTTGGGACAGATGTCTCTGTTACTTTTTCACTAGAATAGGATGTCCCTGTTGTACTAAATTAGTAAAATAGTAATGTCTGACTTGTGCTAGTGTCTGTAAGTGTTGTCTTTTTAACGTAAGATTAACCGCACATTAATTTCTATTGGCTTGAAAAGAAGTTCAGTTGAACCCTAGAGACTTGAACTGCCAACCAAAGTTAAAATTACCTTGAGTTATCAGGGTTTTGAACAAAAAGACCAGAAACACTTGATTTAAGAGGTTTTATGCTTATAAATGTTTTAATGTAACATTTCTAGCAATGTAAGGGTATAAAAATGAAAAAACAAAACCATGAAAACTACAAGTAAATGACATTAAAATGCAATCTTCTTGGGCAAAATGTTATGGCTCATTAGTTTGCAAAAGTAAAAATCAACTTCAAGTTATCAAGGGTAAAATTACAAAGAAAGTACAGGTACCCAATTACAGCCAATTGCCAGACTACATCAATACTAATTACTACTAATTCTTTTTGAACAAAAAGACCAGAAACACTTGATTTAAGAGGTTTTATGCTTATTAATGTTTTAATGTAACATTTCTAGCAATGTAAGAGTGTAAAAACAAAAAAACAAATCAAAATCATGAAAACCACAAATAAATGATATTAAAATGCAATCTTCTGGTGCAAAATATTATGGTACAGGTGCCCAATTACAGCCAATTGCCAGACTACATTGTCTACAGAATAACAAGTGAAAAATTGAGCAGCTAGTGCACCAGTCATATTTGGGTAAATTGTGATGATTATGATTAGAGTAGTTTACCCATGAACATAATATTTGACATGATAGGAAAAGCTTTCTCACCTTTAACATGCACAATTGTGGACCCATTTCGTGCAGTAAATCCAGGATTTTCCTTTAGTGTGTTCCTGGGAGAGCAAGTATAATTGCCTTGAAGATCACAACTTGCATTTCTGTATTTCAGTCGTGAGATGTTTCCTTATGAAAATAAATAACAAGTTAAATGTAATTTTCAACATTACAACACAATAAGAAAATTCTAGAAATTCTACCTTAACTCCAGGGCACACATCCATATATCTGGCTCAAGATACTAAATTTTTAAATTCACTAGGAGCTTGAGATACAAAAATCCAAAGGCTAATACAAAGTTTGAGTTACTTGGATTATACACAATAAGTAGAGTGTACTGTCAGTCATTGTGAGGGAGAGATGGAAAAGCCTTTGGTCACTTTAAAGTGCCAGTTCTCTCTGTAATTTCACTGTGGAAGTTTCAGTTCAGAATCTAACAAATTTGGTGACCCACTTCTGGGGAAAAAAAAAAGGGCAATAATGTTTTATTCCATTGAATGGGTTAGCCTAATAAAAAGGAATAAAAATGAGATACTAAAGATACTGCCAGTATTAAAGGTGTTTAATTCATAGATCTCTTAGTGTGTATATTTTACTTCCTGGAATAAGCACCCATGCTCTAATAAGCCCCCCCCCCCCCCACATAAGCACCCACCCCCTCCTCCCTCACTTTCTTAAATAGTAGGGATGCAAAGAAAACCAGCTTCTATTACCACTTAATTTATAACTTTTTGAGCTTCAAATACAACAAAATCAGTACAGGTTAATAATTTCTTAATAAGTGCACTCCACAATTAAGCACCTCTTCTTTAAGAACCCAGGCACTTATTCTAGTAAACACCCTAGTCATTATTCCTTTATGCTGTTAGAAAGGTGTTCAGGAGAAAAACTATATATCAAACAGTGAATATTGTTTTAAATAGCTTAAGAAACATAACCATTAATGACAGATAAAATTGAAATCTAGTCTGTGATGTCTCACCTGAAATGTTAGAGCAGCTATCATCTATGCTTCTGTTCCTAAAAAACCAGACTACTTCAGAAACTGGTGGTACACCATCAATTTGGCAAGAAATTTCAATTTTCTGACCAAATGTAAAATTTGTCGTCTTTGATGAAATGTCCCCTTCAGCCCCATCTAATCAAAAGAAAAAAAAACTCTCTATATGTTAGATTCCATAATATACAACTGAATGCAGTAATATTGTAATAAAAAGGCAAAAAGAAAAAAGAAAAACAACAAATTTTGAATTACTAAGTACATTCGAACTTGATAATCCAGACCTCGATAATCCAGATTTTTCAATTATTCAGACTCACTTCTCTGGTCCCATTTTTTCACAAGTATTAATTGGTCACATTGGAGTTTCCCATCAAACAAAAACACAGGGGAATAGGTTTTTACTACAGAAAACTAAGAGTGAGTCTTGCCACTGAAAGGTAAATTTTGCCATAGCAGACGAGAGGTAATGTAGTTTCTACAAGCTTTTCTGAAAAATTTTTTCTCAAAAATTATGTACATTGCTTATCAAAATTATTTACCAACCAAGTAGAAGGTCAGTATAGGAGAATCTTTCATTTAGCAATTATAACAACAGGAACAAGCCAAGTTTTCCTTTTTTTTTTTTTTGTATGTAACTTTTTGTGGACAGTCTTTTTAGGGCAACTTGATTGATCTTGATCCTGGTTTAAATGGAAAAATCTATAATACCCTCAATTTTTAATTAAGCTGATCAAATCCTCGAATTTGGTCATTTTGAGCTCTTTCAGGAAAAGCCATGCATATGATAAATGTCCCTAACCAGAGGAATATCATATAACCAACTGACTAAAGATAACTGGTAATCCAGGTTTTGTAATTAAATGGCTGGAATCTATCATAAAGAGCACAAAAAAATGATACTTTTCTCATTCTTAGAACTTACAACCCATGAAAAACCAACTAAATGTAACTTACATTGGACTATCACATTAAAAGAATGTTCTGATGAACTAGAATTCCGACACTTGTAGATTCCACTCATATTCCGCTTGATACTTGACTTAGAGAAATTCTGACCAGTATGGAGATGTTCCCCTTTGTTTCCTGTCCAATTGATGCTGGCATTTAAGGCAACCAGAGGGCACTTCAATGTCATATTATCAAACTCAATGAATGTAAGATCTAAAAATGAATCAAAAGGTTTAAAATCAATAAATTAAAAAATCAAAACTAAATCTTCTTCTAGTGTCAAGGAATTAAAAATAATTGTTCAGTTTAAGTGAGGTCTGAAAATTCAGGGTGTGAAATTAATTTTTTTTCTGATAACCACTTGGCTCCTAAATTTTTCAAAGTGGTAGCCAATTCAAAAAAAGTTGGTCACCATTTTTATAGACAAACAAAACCCTTTTTTTTATGCTGTCAGCATACTAGATAGACCCTCCAAAATTAAATTCTACAAAGTTCTACAAAGTGGACACTACGATGGCTGATATACAACATTCAAGCTCACCTCAATCCTAGATGGCGTCTTGTTATCAATCAAGATGCATTTGCCACATTTTGGAAACAAACTTAACAAGGAAATTTGCCGCAGAATTATCTTTGCAAATCTATTTAATTCACTATATCTCTAGGTATGGTCATGATGAAGCATTCTAGTCACCAATTTGGCCACTACTTTTGAGGATTCGGTCGCCAAAGTGAAAAATTTAGTCACATTGGTGCCTGTATTAGGCGCAATTTCACACCCTGAAATTGTTCCAAGCAAGATGGTTATTTTTTTTTAAAGAATTGTGTTTATAGCTTTCAGCTTGAAAAATTGACTTAAGTCTGCCATAATACAAACAGGGGTTTCATTAACCCTTTAACTCCCAGATCAAATTTGTAATTCTCCTTACTGTCAATCATACAATTCTCACAATGTTAGTTCAGAGAATTTAGTATTGGATCAACTAATTATCCCCAAATTGATA
This sequence comes from Pocillopora verrucosa, assembly GCF_036669915.1. Lineage (NCBI taxonomy): Eukaryota > Metazoa > Cnidaria > Anthozoa > Scleractinia > Pocilloporidae > Pocillopora > Pocillopora verrucosa. The sequence goes on along the minus strand of NC_089322.1, from coordinate 12,980,009 downwards.
TCTGTCTTTATTCTCATCACTTATCTGGTTTATGTTGTATTGATATTGTAGGAAACAATTCTGTCCTGGTCACTCATGAGAGTTAAAGGGTTAAGGACCAGGCAGCAGGAGGATTGAATAGCCGTCAGAGAAAATCTGACAAAGGACTAATGCTTGAAACATCAGCTTTAGAAACTCTTTACAGTGGCCAATCCATGTTATCAATTCAGCTGATAAAACCAAATTATCTTGGAATTCATCAATTAATTATGTATCAAATCATGATTCAATTATCTTAAGAAATGGCTACTGACACATGTTAGTTTCTGCTTAAAACTTTAGAAAATTTATCTCTGAAATTGAAAAAAATTCCAAATTGTGCCAGGAAGCACATCTCCACCTGGTGGGGGGGGGGGGGGAAGGGGGAAGGGGGAAGGGGGGAGGGGTAGGCTCTAAGCCTTCCATGAAATATGCGTGAGGGCCAAATCCAGTTACCTGCAGCTTGAAACCTAGTCAAACCCCTTACATTGCTATCTGATCTTAATGCTGCGGTGTAGATAAAAGTAAGTAACAGGGCTCTATTACCTCAAAGATCCCTTAACCCTTTAACTCACAGAAGTGATTAACATAAAACTTCTCCCTACAATATCCATACATTCTTCAACAAACAGGTAATGAGAATATTCAAACTTATCAGGTAGAAACTGCTATCCTGATCTAGCACCAAGTTCTCATAACTAATTTACAAGGAAATGTGTAGCAGCTACAGGGGAGATTTAACAATCAGATCTTGGGAGTTAAAGGGTTAATTTGAAGTCAGTATGACATAAATGGCATATACATTTTAAAACAATTTTAAAAAAAAGATTAGCCTCTATTATCCTAGAAAAGAATGAAAATTTGGTCTTTTCAAGCACCACACAATTTAATTTATTTGAGGGTGAGTTAACATGTTGCTGAGTAGAACATTGGAATGCCACCTGTCTAACAAAAATTGAGTTACCCACTACTGTCAAATAAAGATCAAAACAGATGGGCAGAGAAACACTGATATCACAATTTCACACTAACATAATTCAAGACTAGGTATAATTGCAATGCAATGACATCTTTATCAATTCCGTAGCATGACTTGTCAACAGAAAAGCTCTCAAGACAAAGATAAAAACAAAAGGATATGAAACTCTGTGGTTGATCTATTACCCAGTAAACCACAGAATCATAGAATATTTATCATGCGGATTTAAGGGAAAATAAGGCATAGGAAGATGGCTTAGCAAAGTCCCTATAATCTTCAAGAGTAGCGGGGCAAACAAATCTCTCACGATTTACTTCGCGACATAATCAAAAAGGAGGAACGTAAAAAATTTGATCATGAATTCTAAACCAATGATGAACAGTTTCACAATATCTCATGTAGTAACACGAATCTTTCTTAGGATGCACTTGTGTTCGTGTCCATGTTCAAAAGTTAAATTAAACGTAAATAAAGGAGGTAGAAAAAAGGAAAGAAAGACTGAAATACAAACATACTCAACTGGGGTCAATACGTCAAATAAACCATTTACTTGACTACCTCTTGAACAATCACGGAAGCTCATAGCTACTTGAACAAAATTAATCGACCACAGTCAACCCCAGAGGCGGAAACGAGAAAGAAAGCAAAAAAGAAAAGGTTTTGAGACAACTTACTTTCGGAAAGTGCGTTAAGACTACCCACAAACAGCCATAGCAACATAAAAACATTCACTAAGATCGCTGGAATAAACTTGACAGGTTGCCTCGCGCTGAAGCCATCCGGTGGTTTCACGCGATTTGAAGCCGCAACTAGTCCATGCATCGCTCTTGCTTCGAAGATTTTATCAAAATAATACCACACAGACCATATTGATGAATGACTTAGAGAAACAACGAAAACTGACGAAAACGTGCCGCACTCTTTGGAACTTCACTTCAGCGGCTTCCTTCACTTCCTCTAACGCCTGCCGCCATCTTCTTGAGGTCACGTGACACAATAATGGGAAGTGAATTAATTGTAATTCTGTTGAGGGTTGATGGTCTGAGACAAACGCAAATCTGTTCGATTCTGCTTACCTTAACTTGACCCAAAAATATTTATCCTTACATGAATCAAGAGGAATATCCCGAATCACAGTTCTGTTGCACGAGAAGATCAGCTAATTATACTGCTATTTAGAAAATTAATGACTTTGAAATAGTGATTTTGAGTTTCCCACTTGGATAACTTGTTTCATTTTGACACTGCACAATCCAAATCTAATTTCAAAATCATTAACCTTTCTATATTCTGAAGATTGCAGTGTCCGGTCGTTCCTTTTCTCGTTGTCATCTATATTGACATTCAAATAACATTGTATTTTGTCCATTATATTGCACTCAGACAAAAGAAACTTTTCTCAAATTTTGCCGACCATACAAACATATGAAGGGATGCAGGACTTTAGAAAAAAAAATGGAAACATACAATGGGTTTGTAGTGCTTTTCCCTTATAATTAACCACATCCTTGTTGGGTAACTTTCTTTTTGAAAGCTTTTCATTCACAAAACAGATGCACAAACAATTTCTTTGATCTTTTAAGAAAATATTGTTGCTGCTCTTTTCCTTTGTTTCTCTTTTGTTAAATTTTTCGTTTTGTTTGAATTTTCATCTCCTTTTTTTCCTGAGGATTACTACCAACACCACCACCACCCCCACCCCCAGCAATTCTGGTGGACAGCATTTTAATTAAAGACAAGAGACAAAGGGAGAATGAGGAATAACAAATTTTAACATTTCCTTTATATTAACTACAAGCATGTAACTGAAAACCAACTTATTCAATTTGGCTTTTTCTACTTGATTAATATCCACAGAAACACAAAAGTCATAATACTCCGTTAGAAAATTGATGTCAAATTATCAGATTTAATAGAATTAAGTAATAGGAAAATTGAAATACAACAGATTAAGAAAAAAAGGGCAGTGAAACTGAAAAGACCAAAGCAGTGCTGGCTTCAGCGAGAACAACAAAATAAATGTTGATTACGAAACAGGAAATTTTGAGTTCACTCATCCAGAAACGGGAACTTCACGTTGCAAAATTGCTTAAAAAACCCGACATTTAATATTAAAAAACATACGACTGCGATTTGCTACCTAGAATGCAATATACAGATGCAAAGAGAATAAGTAAAGAAGACATACACAGATTTCGTTTTTTTTTTACGTGTAGGGCGATATAATTTGTGCTCAAATAGCTAGAAAAATATACTTAATCGAAGGAATTCTCTTTCCGTAGCCGTCTGATAGAAATTATACTTCTACTATGTTTCTTCTCAAAAGAAAGAATTCTTCGTTCTTATTATATTGATAACAATATAAATTAATGGATCACCAAAAATTCCATAGCGACGAATTCAAGGGTTGTCCTCAATTCGCTGATAACCGGACGATCCAGGCCGAAGGCCGTACTTCTTTCTGATTTCATCTCTCTTGATTTCCCTTTCGCTTCGTTTCTGAGCATGAAGGGCCGTCATTTCTTCTCGTTTACGCTTCAATTTTGCGTCTTCCTTATCCATTCGGTTTTTCTTGCATTTGTTGCACTGGCGACAACAACAACAGTAGATACAACATCCGAGAAATAACAAGAAGGCACCGACCAAGGAAGGGACTAAAATGATGAGGACATAGCCTGATATTCGACACTGGCCATAAAACCATTTCTTGCTCGGGCAATTTCGAGGAACAATCTTCGTCCATCCAGGATACTTTATACAAGCCTCTGTTGAAGAACACCAGTAACATTGCGAATGCCCAGTGCAATCGCTGCAAGACTTGTTGAAATTCGTGCAATCTTCTCCCGCGGCTGCGGAATATGGGAAGGTGAAACAAACAACAAACGCAATCGCCCACAATAAAACGAACACACACTGGTCTACCTTCATGGTCAGAGTTGAAGCTTTCTCAGCTCAGTTTAAGACAATCGTTTAGACCTTTCTTACTATCGTTTCTACTCAACTCTATCCACTACGGCTGATCTTTTCGACGAATTACCGTGATTTTTCAACTCCAAGCGTATAATATAATCCCTTTCAAACGAATGTTTACTTAGTTCTTGAGAAATCTACGAGATTTGTCCCCGTGAAAGCCCTTACCAGCTATAGATCGGTGGCAGCTACCAGTGATCCGTTAAACGACTCCGTTCTTGAAAAATGTGATGAATTAGCTCCTGAGTTCCAGAAATTCTGAACGAGAGGAATTTATCGCGGCGCCTCACGATAGAAATCAAAAGTGTAACTGACAGCACTGATACGTCATAATTACTTCAAAACACATGGTCAACTAACGAGTGGAGGGAGGACTAGAAGGGCAACTATTAACACAAAACTTACGGAAAGGTGATATCTTTCACATTTCTATCCTTCTTATAAAAATCAATTTTAACTTAATAACTTGGTAGAATAATGGAAATTGTGAAATTAAACAAAGAATCTGAGCAACAACAAAATCAAAATACACCCTACCCCCTCCACCCAAGTAGCTCTTCAACGCTTGAGTTGTTAAAGGAACGCGAAATTCTAGCAGGCGGCAGGAGGTTAATTGAAGTGTATTTTAAACAAATCAAAAAGGAAAAAATCTAGTTTTTCTCGAGTAAATTTGCAATTCAAATGAATATGTTTGTCATCCTGTGGTCCTGGACTGCTCGGTTAACTTTCTTATACGTTTTGACTGATTTGGTTTTTATTTGCTTTGTTTCTTCCGTTTTCGTCCCTTTTGCTTCCTGGGCGCTGTTTTCTTTCCGCTTTCCTTTTTCTTTAGTCCTTTTCCTTTTGAAATATCTCAACGGAACAGGAGTTTCGAAAAACTTTCTATAAAGTAAAACCAAATGGTAGAATAGTATGCAGTCACTGAATGATTCCAATGCACAATGCATCTTTCAATCTTTTCGTCAAAGTTAAAAACAAGAGGCAATATATCCGAATTCTAGCAAAGGGAAGGATTTACAATATTTGAGACTACATACTTCTGTAGCTAACCAAAATTCGGTGGAAGAGGGGGTTAGGGGGAGAGGAGGGGAAGTAAGAGCTCTCGGAACTCGACAACAACAACAACAACAACCTTTATTTATGTGTCAAATCTAAAATAGCAGTTATACAACCACTAACTGGGGACACTAAATACTACCTAAAAATTTGAGAAATTTAAAAATAAAACAATATATATGTACAATTTAAAATCTAACCTAAGTCTTACATAAAAGGCAGTTTTCACATTTACTATCAGTCAATTTAGAAACAAGGTCTATTCTACGTATGTTACATTTAAAAGATGATATGGATGTCAGTTCTCTTACATTTCTTGGTACAATTGCCCATATTTTGGGTCCCATATATCTAAGCGAATGTTTTCCAAAAGTGACAGTATTAAATCTAGGTATACCAAAATCATTATTACGCAGTGTGTACCTAAGTTGTGGAATTTGAAAAAGGCTACATATGTAATTAGGAGATAAATTGTTCTTTACCTTATACATAAGAATGGCTATGTCCTGTAGTCTTCTGTTCTGCAGTGTACTTAGGTTAGCCATGTCTAATAATTTATCATAACTACTCCCCTTATCACAGTAAACTGCCCTAAGTGCCCTTTCTTGAATACGTTCCAATTTTCTAGTATCACTCGCCCTACAAAAATGCCAGACAAGATGGCTGTATGTTAAATACGGAAGAATGGCTGCCTTAAACAACTTCAGCTTGGTGTCTGTTGGTATCATATTCCTGAGCCTCATCAGGACTCCAACACGCTGGCTACTCCTCTTACAAATGTTAGCAATGTGTTCATCAAATTGAAGCCTATTGTCTATATATACCCCAAGAAGTTTTAAACACTTGGTAGATTTAACTTCATTGTCATCAATTATAATACTATCCATATCATTATTTTTATTCCCAAGTGTCATTGTCTGATACTTGTCATAGTTCCCTTTTAAGAAATTCGATCTATACCATCTGGAGGCTAATTCGGCACTTGCTATTAACTTATCATGCACCTCAGTAACATTACTGCCTGCAGCATGGAACTGGTGGTCGTCTGCATACATATTGATATTAGAATTAGAATTTACACTGTATGTCAGATCATTTTGGAACATGTTCCATATCAATGGTCCAAATGCGGAGCCCTGTGGACATCCCCTTGACCCCCTCTCCCACTCACTCACTGTGGATCCCAACTTCACCCTATTGTACCGATCAGTGAAGTAGGAGTCCAACAATTTTAGACTGTTCCCCCGAATACCATAAGCCTTTAATTTAGCAAGTGTGAGTGGATAGTAGAGGGAATCAAAGGCTTTACTCATGTCCGTAGAAAGAACACCTACCACTTTATGTTCATCTAAAGATATCTTCCAATTCTCTGTCATAGCCAGTAGAGCTGTTTCGCAGCTATGATTTTTCCTGTAGGCTGTCAGTTTATCACATAATTTATCATTGAAACTATAATTAAGCTGTTTACTAAGTAACTGTTCAAAAATCTTATTTATAGTAACTTGTACAGTTATGGGCCTATAGTTCTTTTTCTCATGGGGGTCCTCTTTCTTAAATACTGGTGTCCACTCTCCTTTCTTCCATACCGCAGGCCACTCACCCAATGTTATACATGAATTGTATAATGCTGTCAGAGGCCCTGATAGTTCTCTAGCACCCAGCTTAAATGCTTTGGGGGGGACACCATCCCAACCAGTACTCTTTCTGGGGTTAATACTTTCCAGTGCGGTCTCCACCTCAAGTATCTCCAGATTCCGAAACTGGAAGTCTTGATGGCCTATCATATTCTCTGTGATATTCCGAACACTTGAATGAGTCACAAAAGAAGAGTCAGTAATGCCTTCTGTGTCACCAATACCATCAGCAATGGTAGAAAAATAGTGACATAGATGATTTGCAATCTTACTTTGATCATGACTTATCGCTCCTTCAATGTTTAAGCTCAACTCATTAGTGGTACCCTTATTCCTCTTTTCACTCAAGAAGGGCATAAATGTTTTATAGAACTCACCAGGCTTACATTTCAATTTAGTAGTTTGATCTTTCCAATACTCCCTTATCGCCTTTCTCCTGAGTCTAGTGGCCTCGTTTCTTGCTTTACGTTTAGCCTCCCAATTCTCTCTGTTTTGCACCTTCAGATATTTCTTTGCTGCTCTTCCCTTAGCCCTAATGGCTTTTTTCCATTCGTTTGTCATATAAGGGACATCTTGAGTCCTCACTCTCATTTTCTTTTCCGGAAGATGCTCATCAACAATACTAGATAACAATGTTTCCAAAAAACTGGTCTTATCATCAGCAGTATCAAAAATTTCACCTACATGCCAGGGAGCCTGCATCAGTTCGTCCTTATACTTTTCTGCGTCAAGATGTTTAAATGATCTAAATTTAACAATCTTGCCTTTTTGAGGTTTTACCTTCTCATTCAAGAACCCATATACAAGTGCATGATCACTGATCTCTGGGTTATATACTCCACAGTCACCAAACAATTGTGGTTGGTTGGTGAGAATAACATCTATCAGACTGTGTGTAGTAATTGATCCTTGCATTTGTATCCTTGTAGGTGTGGTTATCATACAGTCAAATCCCTGTTCCACTTCAAGGTCAAGCAGTAGTTTACCCTCAGTGCTATCTGGCTTAAGCCTGTTCAAATTCAAGTCACCAGTCATTATAACAGTTGAGTACTGCAATCCAGCCCAGTTGGAAATATGGCTCAGTTCTTCTTCTAGCAATAGTTGATAACTTCCAGTGACTTTCTTTGGTGGCCTATAGATAGCCACGACTATTGCATTTCTTGATTTAAGGCCAATCTCTAGTGCCAGAGGCTCGATTGTTTTGTATTTCCTTTCAATGGATATCCTCTTAGATTGTATCTTGGAAGAAACAAACATGAGAACTCCACCACCTCCTTTCTTCCTATCATTCCGGTGTAAATAATAACCCGGTATGAGAAACTGACAATCTGGGTACGATCCATCAATTTTTGTCTCACTTACAGCCATAATTTGCACAGTTGATTTGAGAATAATATCCTTCAATTCCTCAAATTTATTCTGGATACTGTTTATATTTAAATGACACACCAATAAATCCTTGCCATTCTTTTGTCTGGCAGTTTGAAGTGGGTCAATCATCAGTGTAGCGTCCTCCTGTTCCAAGTCAGTCTCCACTACCTCCTCCGAAATTGCCAACGATTCAGTAATATAATTGCTCACATCATAGAATGGTAGCTGTTCCATTAAATGTCTAGAAATACACATTGGGCAGATCCAAACTTGGTTTGCAAACTGCTGCATGCGTTTGTACTCGAAAGGCTTCACACCACCACATTTAATGTGGTACTCACTTGAACATGAAGCACAGCATAATACACGATGATTACGAGCGATAGATCTTAAGCATGTGCTGCATTTATCAGGCCCTGGATTTGGTGAAATATCGCCACTGACTGCTAACCTTTCCAGCTGAAAAGTCGACTCTGAGTTCGAATATCGCTTGACCCTTGCTGCAAAGTAAGCGGTTGATGGTTTGTAAAATCCAATATGGCGGATAGCCATGTGGCGACGAATGTCGAAGAATATCACCAAATTCACGTTAAATGAAGCGAGAGTCGGCCGAGTTTCGAAGCCATTAGATTCACTGATGACTCTGCCAGCGAAATATACATCTGGCCAGAGTAAATGTGTGCAAAATACGCCAAGAAAGTACAGACTTACTGGGACTATCAAAGACACAGCCGCCATTACGCGTTATTGATGAAACGCCGAGGGAAAAATGGACATCTGGATGCTCAACTTTGCTGATGTTCTTAATCAATATCGCTAATTACTCCGCGGGAGGAATAGGTCTGAAGATCTTATTAATTACGTTGTGCGGATCTATATTTTTCAAAGGGACTAGTCAAATTTAGTAAGGCGATAATTGCAATTCGATCAAGACGATCAAAAGACTAGCATCATTTTTTTTTATTATTTTAGTTTATTGTCAAGGTACATTTTGCTCAATTCCTGAAATAAATATTACCTATGAACAAATGCTGCAAATGAGAAAACTTAAATAATACTTTCACATTGTAAAATCATATAACTCTGGGACTATTGTTAAACTGGTGACCATGCATAAACTTATTTTAACTACATATTGTATATAAATATATAAATATATATTGAGCAACAAAAGAGAACTTAATTATGTTTGCTGCTGTGGGTTAAATCTCATATTTTGACCAATTTACATCACTTTGTGGTAACTCTAGGGGTTAAGCTCTGCAATATATACAGATAAGAATGAAAAGCCTGAATTTATGGCTAAATCAAGATATTCCAATAACCCAAAACAGAAGTGCAAGTTTCACTGAAAAAAGAAGAGCTGACTTCACAAATCTTCCCTAAATAACACAAATACTTTATTTGACAGTTTACTTTTAAGATTAGTAATTGTCAGTAGACACTGTACACCTTCCATTAATTGAAGAAGCTTATCTTGAGAACCAACTTCTGCTTAAAGCAAAATTTCAAGGTGTAATTTCCCCACTAGTTTCTACCCATTCCAACAGTCATATCTATTTTTACAATGCAAAACATACCAAAACCCACAGGCTAACATTTGTTCTTATATACAATGATCACTAAAATAACAACTTCTGCACTAATAACAAATTTACTTAATGCAAAACCTGTTTGCAGACATTTTAGGAATCAACCCAAAACAGAAAAGAAATCAATTTGTGAAATTTCAGCAATCATTAAAAATAGCTTAAATAACGCCTTAACATAGGATAACATTTCATAGAAAGTAAGATCTCCAAGGAGAAAAAGAAGATGCTTACAGCCACGAAATAACATGTATACAATAAATAGATAAATAAATAAATACTTTCTATAAATTCAAAAGCACCAACAACTTAAAGGAGACTCTAAAGAAATAGCAATAGAGCAACTTTTCTCACAACATTGGGACAATATTGTGAGACAAGTAGCAGTAAATATTCCCTTATGCCTCGCATCACCCATGTTTAACCCTTTAACTCCCAAAAGTGATTAACATGTCACTTCTCCCTATAATATCCATACATTATCCAGCAAACAGATAATGAGAATACTCAAACTTATCAGGTAGAAGTTGATATCCTGATCTAACCCCAAATTCTTGTTTCTTATGCATGAGGAAATGTGTAGCAGCTAAAAGTGAGAATCAAAAATCAGATCTTGAGAGTTTAAGGGTTAACTCCATTCCTCTGTTCTTTACAAAAGTAAAATCTCTCAATGGGGACTGCAAATTACTTCTCAAAAATTCATCAATTATTCCCTGATGATAAATATCCAATACCCTTATCTCATCAGAGCACTTAAACAGCTGTATTCACCAGAATAATATTATAATAATACCCACGAATCAAGACTAAAAGTAGACTGGACTCATAAAATGACTGCATGAATGTGATTAAAAGAAAAAGAAAAAAAAAATGAAAATGATCACCACAAAATATGCACTTTATGCAACTTAAAAAATTGATTTACATACAGACCCTTGCATATTGGCAGAGTACCCCATAAGTAATTTAATTACATGCTAAAAAGGAAAAGAGCAAAAATAAAGAGCTCTGCCATGCTTTGTCTAAAGCAAGACAGGAAATTAAACAGCTACTGGAAGTACCTTGACATATAAATAATATGATTAATTTCATCCTTTTGTTACTGCAACATGCATGCCCTCAGTCTTTCATGTCTCTCAATTGAAGATGGCAAATCCTTATTTCCTATCTGCAAGTGCATGGTCATTGGACTACTGAAGCCTATTGGTACATGCCTAAATTGCAAAGAGATTACAATGAAGAAGTCCTCAAGTTTCCAGGTCTTAAGTTAAGAACACCAAGGTGATCAAATTTTGAAACTTCAGCCATTGGTCTTTTCACTTCAATTCTCTGACAAATTTGAGAAATTCACCACTTTTGCCATCTTGTATAGCAATTACAGAGTAACTTGCCTTGAAGGCTAAATGTAAAAGGCATCTGTCTGGCCTTGATCTGTAACATTGCATTTTGTCTTGTGAGCAGCCTGCCATGTATGCAGCTGATGAGGTTCCTTGTGCAATAATCAGCTGGTAATGACAATTAAACAGAGAAACTAGGTATCTCCTTTCCACTCCATTTGTACCTATGCCACATTCTTCTGAACTACTGACCCTGAGAACAGCTGCCAGCTGGTTGTACAAGCTTGTTCCACTAGAGTCAACTCTACTTCAGAACTAACATTCATAGTTTCCTGACTGGACGGAAAGATCAACAGTCCTGATGACACAAGAATTGTATATCCAAAAATTGGTACATAAGACAATCAGGTCCTATTAGATCCATATGATTGCTTATGTTTCTGTGCTTGTCACATTGGTATCTCCTTGACCTACACCACAACTATTTCCTTTAGCAGATGCAATATGTTTCCACTTATCAGTTGAAGTGTTCTGTAACTCAGTCATACAAGGTTGGGTGAAGCCGGGTCAGTCCGTGATCCTTTTCAATCTTGATTATCTGTACTTATAAATAGTCTCATAATCCGCTGACTTTGTAGAAAATATGTCTTCAGAATTCAACTTTTGTTTAAATATCATTGACGACTGTGCGCCCATAGCAAGAACTGTGCACTGCACATTCTGGTTTAAATGACACTTTGTTGAATTTGGTAAAAAGGTCACCAAAACTTTCCATTTGAAAAAGATGGACCAATCGTTTAAAGCTGCCACTGAATTTTGTGGCACTAAAACACCACTCTAAAAAACATTTTTAAATATCAATTTTTGCAGCTGTAGTAGACGATAATAAATTGTTTTTTTTAAATATCCAGAAAATTTCCAACTAATATTTGTAATAATTTTGAATCTCTTTGTCAGTAAATACATTGTAAGGCCAGAAGGTGAGCAAAACTTCTCATTCATCATATGTAACAAAGCTGATCAGGAACAACTTCTTGCCAAGATTTAACTTGCACACTACCTAATTCACTTTGGAATTTCATTTTACTTCATGAGCATCGATTTAAATAACTGTATGAGACCCTTTACGATTATTGCAATTTTCATATCTGCGATTGGCACCTCCCTCATGAATATTGTTTGGAACTGCCACAGTTTCAAAATCTGGGAGGGTCACAATAGCTGATGTGGTGACATTCATTGGTTGTTTATCATTGTGTGGTTTAGAATTCACTTTGTTCTTGCTTTTTACATCATTCATTTCCAGATGATCTGGGAAAAAAGCATTTTCATGCTGATGTGCTGGTTCTGAGAAAGATCTTGTTCGCTTCATGCATTTCCCTGTGTAGCTGTTTCGGTTATAGCAGGCATTGTCACACACTGCTGCTAGTGAAACAGATGAGGAAATCGGTGAACCAGATGGAGTACAAATAGGAGATGACAACTTGGGAGTCTTCCTCACTGGTTCTCCTTTGTATGAGTACTCCATTTCAACAAATTGCCGTGCCTGAAAAACACCAGCCAAAAAAGTAAAGAACATTGTTGATTTTACAATGTGCCAATCAATTTAAAGCTTCAACATTCCCCCACCTCCCCAAGCAACCCACAGGAATTTGACTGTCACAGGTGCCTGGGAAGCAGTGTTCTTGAACCTTGCCTGGCTGGGGTGGGCAATTTGAACTGCAAGTGTCAAGTCTTTACAGTGGAATATAATTGTTTTATCTTTAAAGTTAAGGTTAAGACTTCACATTTGTGAGCAAAATGCTCAGAAGAAAAGGTCTACACAGCTAGTCTAGGTTTTAAAGCTTGATCAGTGAGTAGAAATTGACTAGCACTAGCACTAGCACTTGGGTAGGGCATTTGAACACAATTTTAACCCACACCGCTGAAAATTTGAACAGAGGGATCTTCAAAAGTTCAAATGCATAGGACGTTGCACAGTAAGGGTGGGGGATGTTAAAGCTTTGAAATAATGAACATAATTTTTGTCCGAACATTCAACTACTTTAACCAATAGAGCCACACAATCAAAATAGTGAGATTATCTTGGATATAGAGATTTCCACAGAGAGTGTGGAATAACAGCAAGGACAGAAACAATTATAACAGCTGTACCTATGATTCCCTTTTCAAAACTCTCAACCCTTTCCTATCCAACAATGTTGTTTGACTGATAAAATCTTTTTTTCTTTTTTTGGCTAATGATTTAATTTTTAAAATTCTCTTTTAATCAACCAAGCAAAGAAAGAAAAATACATGTGTAGGGATGTGAATCATTATTCTTGGAGAAACTAACCAAGGGTAGCATAAAATTAGTTTGGGGGAGCGAATAAGTGTTGGAAATCTGTGAAAGTCCTTCAGAGACTATGCAACTGAAGCTCATGTAATAATTTCCTAACTTTAGACATAACTTCTTTAAATGAAGAGAAGGCTCTAGGGAACTTTTCACTGTTGAAGTTTTATGTGATACTACTACCACTATTTTGACCCTTTAAAAACTAGGAGTAACCAACATCTAATTTTTCCTTGCAGGAAAACTGCTGAACCATTCATTAAGATCATGAGTTGGTCTAAAGGAAAGATCACAAACAAAAGAGGCTTTGATCATGAAACAAATTCTGCTTGTCAGTACCAAAGGAAGTATAGATACTATATATAGAATACTACTGCTATGGTGTAAAGGGTTCACTGGCTTATAACTACATACCGTAGCCTTTTCCAGGCACTGAAGTAGATGAGTATGCTGTTCATCAAGATAGTTTTTCTCTTTATTGCTAACTGGAATTTGTGTCAACTCTAGGCCAGCACCCTAAGCAAAATAAATAGTGAAATGATTAAATAAAATGGTTTATTATGGATTAAGAGATGGTAAAGCTTTAAGAAGAGGCTAAATTAGTTTATAATTATACTTGTAGTTTCATTGAACAGAGCTTCTAATATTTATATATTCAGGAAAAAAAATATTTCCACAGCGTGTTTGCACAGTTGTGGTGCATAATTGCCAAACAGAGACTAGTAACCAAATTCAAACACCCACTCATAACTTTTTTACCAAAAACCAAAAACAAAAAAAAAGAGAAAAAAAGTGCAAACCATAACAGAAAAAAAAACCCATAAAAACCAGAGAGTTTTGATGCTATTACCACAAAGCCAATCCATAAATGGCCAAAACTCCCAACACAGCCCTGAAAATAATGAATCCTTGAATAATTGCCCAACCCCTAAATTACACGCTGCAGATAAAGGTAAAGCTATGAACAAACACCACACCCAACCATTAGAAGCCAAAACATTTATCTGAGGATTATGAAAAAAAATGTTTGAAACAAAAAGTAAGTAAAACTAATAATATTTCTTGGAATTTCAATGGGAAGACAATGAAACTTGACGTACATCTCTAGTTTATGTAACAATTACTGCTGTTATTAATTACTGCTAATTAATAATTACTGCTGTTATTATCCATGATGATTTTGGTTAAAAATTTAATTTGTACATAAATGCTACCCTTAATTAAATCTTGTGGGGGTTACACATAACATTAAATAAATGTTGTGGCATTAAATGCAGTAAATAGGTAACTCAAAAAAGACCACACATCTGATGAAAACGACATTCACTGGAAGGGTCACCTCATGAGGACATTTTTCCAAAATCAAAACAAAAAATTAACCCTTTAACTCCCAAGATCTCTGTAGTAATTCTCCTCACTGTCTGTCATACAGTTCTTGTGGCGTCAATTTTGAGAATCTGGTATTTGATCAATTTATAATCCCTTAATTGATATTTTTCTTTTTTCTCATCACCTGTCTGCCTGATATTGTATTGATATTGTGGGGAGAAATTCTGTCTTCGTCACTCATGGGAGTTAAAGGGTTAAAATATTATAAGTAAGAGTTAGAATCAACCAAAATTGTTCAAATGCTTGACTTGCCAGAGGAACATTTTCTTTATCAGGTGGGGAGACCAAAGCAGTACCAGCCATTGTCTTGGAAATGGACACACGTGCTTTCTGGAAAAAAAAAAAAAAAAAAAAAAAAAAAAAAAGTTGACATCTGAATACATACTCATGCAACAAAATACCAAATGTTTTTCTCTGATTAGTCTGGTAACAAACCCTTGGCATGATGTAATCCTTTCACTCTCAAAATCTCATTAGTAATTCTCCTTACTGTCTGCCATACAATTCTCATGATGTTTTGTATGGAGAATTTGGCATTGAATTCACCCCTAACTGATGTCTTTCTTTGTTCACATTACAGGTCAGCTTAATATTGTGCACAGTTCTAAATTGTAATTTTCTTTATGAAAGAGCATACCAAATCTATTTGTTACCTTGTGAGCTTTCCTTTTATCTGCTCTTTGGTTTTGCAAGTAAATTCTACTAAAATTTGACACAATCACTGGAACAGGCAGGGCAATCACAAGAACACCACTGAGTGAACACAGGCTACCCACAATCTTTCCAGGAGTAGTTTCAGGTACCATGTCACCATAACTAGAAACAGAAAATAATGTTAAAAGTATGTTATCCAGATCAAAAGCAGCAGGAACAAATAGGTGTAAAAGCAAAAATCCTTAAAAAATTTATTGTATAGAAGAAAACTACTAGCTTTTAAGTGTAAAATACAGTATGGACACTTGAAAACTAAGGTTACCTCCCTCCCATTTCTTTGCCTCTGAACCCCAGAGTTAATTTTTGCTGGGTTTGTGCCACTGGCCTCTCAGAGTCCCAACCCCATCATCAGTGGCCAATTATAGACCCCATCTTAGTCACTTTTGGAAATAACACTACACCTTTTTCACTGCAAATCCCAATCCGGCAGCAAATTCCTATTAGTCTATTACTAGGAATTACCATGCATTAAGAACAAACCTACACAATTGTGTACATAAATATGTGCTGCCAAATCACATTTTATGAAAAATATTCATGAATAATGTATCCTCAAAATCAAAAACAATTCCTTTTGCCTTTCATATCTTTGCTATCTTGTTTAATCAAGGGAAGTAGTTTGACTTTGTTTTAATATTAATTGCCTCTGTATTACTGAGTGACCATCTCCCTCAGAACTTAGAGCTGGATCACACAAGAGTATTTTTCGTTTGTTTCCATGAAAAGTCTGTCCACAGTAGCATAAAATAGGTGCAAATTTTGTGGGTTGCAAAAATTTTGTAAATCTTAAAAGGAGCTGATTTCCTGCTTCTGGGGCTTCCAAATTTTGGCACAACAAACAGTCACCTTTTTCAACCATTTAGCTGTCTTGTGAAGTAAGTCATGCCTGAATAAAATTTCAGTGGGAAACAATAATACTTTGGTCTGCCAGTCTTGTTTGGCACCAACAATGGCAGGATAAAAAAAAATTGTTCATGCTCATGTTGCACAGCTGGTAACCAAAATGCAAAAGATAAGTAGGAAAAAAAAGATCCATTTTCACATAGTAATTTGTGCAATATTTTTTCTTTGCCTTTTAAGAGCGAGATGTGTCTGTGATCTATGTAGATGGTAATCACTAAAGTTTTGATCAAAGGATGCATGACTGTGATGTCACCAAAATTTGGACAATGCTACATTTTTGCCAATTTGTGAAAATTGGAAAACATTAGAATTCACTCTGCTGCAACCTGGCCCATAGTACTGAACAGTAAACATTAACTTAATTTGGAGAATTTGAGGGATTTTCAAAAAAACTCATCAATTTTCAGATTTGCCAAATAGCCATTACTTTCAATCCCCATGATAATAACAGATCTTTAAGACATGCAATGACAAAAACAATTTGTACTTCATCAAAGGCATTAGGTTATTATTAAAATTACATACTTAAAAATTGGTCCATGAACAGCTCATGAAAAGGAAGCACTATAATAAGTGCAAATTACACCACAAAGATAAGCACTTCTTTACTATCTAAGAGTTTGATTTAAGTGTGACATTTTCAAGTGTTCTTTTGTCTGATCCTTTCTCACTGAAAAGGCAAGACGAAAAAAGACAAGCATAACAAACAGATTTGTTGAGCAATTTAAATCATACATTGTCATATTCAATCATTAAAACCAAAGAGAGTCTATTAATAACATGGTGTTAGTGAATTATCTCAAAGATAGAAAAACCACTTAATTCTCAAATTTTGACATTTCTCCATTCCTGAGACCAACAGGCTCTCAGAATGTATTTAGTTTAAAAATGAGGAGATAAAGGCCAAATTAGGGAAATTCATCCCATTATGTCGTAATAAATGATAAGAAAAAAGCTGACAACACAAATCTATTATACTTATGCATGCAGTTGGTAATTGTGCAGCAAATAAAGAGAACAAATAGAACAAAGTCCCATATCAAACTGTGGAGACCGCTATAAGATGTGAACAGCAAGCAAATAAAAGGAAAATACAGCATCTGACTGATGAATATAGTTCAGAATCATCCAAGGAAAGATGGTTGAATTTATTTACCAATTAGCTAGCCCGAAACACATGAATCTTTTTAGTGACTTAATGATGAGAAGGTACAACATTTGCTGATCAATCTTTGTCAGTAGGTTGTGAACAAGCAGGAACTTCTATAACATACAGAATTTCTTAATAAATAAATTGATTGGTAAATGAGTTGAATTTACATAAATGTAATTACTCTACTGGCTATTTAACATATGTGGTTGCTGGTTCAAAAAAGAAAACAATATAACAGATGTTTTTCCAAGCAAAATTATTACAAACAACATGAATGAAACAGTTGTGAATAAACAAAGATATTATTTCTTTCAATATTTATAATCACCTGAAAAACGAAAAGAAAAAATGATAAAATGTCTTGCTCTTTCCATAATAAAGAAATATTCACAGCCAATAAAATATTCATAAAGGTGAACTGTCCAGCCTTGCATTCTAAATGAGATAAAAACAGTGACAGACTCAAGGACAGTTTGGATCAGTGAACTTTGAAAACGAAAAATTGTGACAAGTCACAAATGCAAAGTTATGATCTAATGATACACATAGTGAACAAAAAGAGCTAGATAACTTAACTACATTTCTGTTGTCTAATGGTGACTTAAAAACCATTAATTACACAAAATTCGCGTATTGTTTTCAAGGTTTAAGGAACACTCACAAGCCCTATTGACTCTTATTTCATGCAAGAATGATCTCCTGACAGCAAATGCTTCCTTTTTACTTTAAATGTTAACAAATGAATAGAACTTGTGAGAAAGATGCTTCCTAGACTTGCGCTGATCTCAAACTCGTCATGTGAAAAGGAAATACACTATGTTTATAGTTGCTTTGCTTTGTATCTATCCAGCAAAAATCCTGAAAAAATTTTACTGAACTGTGCATTTTTATTACAGCGTAAACAATTTCCACCAGCTGTTAAATTTTTCCCTGTAAATTCTCGTCTATTCCTTATTAATTTACCACATACAGGGAGCCTGAATCTTCTGATTCTTAAGATCCTTTTTGCTACAAGTATTTTGTACACATATTCCGCAACAGAGGAAGACATAACTCAGTTATATTAACACGGGGGGTTATTATTGGCGTTCAAAATAACGCAACCAGGAAAGTGCATAGAGTAGAAACGTCTGTTTTCTAAGAAACAGTTGTTCAAAGACCCCACAAGTCTGGCCGTTTTATGAACGAAGAGCTTCGTCATTCCTCAAAACACAAAAAAGTGAACTTTTTGTACAGTCGTGTTTATAAGTAACTTATTTCAGGAAAGATAACAGAACCTTCTCCTAAATCGCGCGACATTGAAAATCAACAAAAATATAAATATGCAAAATTTTAGAATATCCTTACGGCAGATTTTAAAGCTGTTAAATTTTATTTTACAGATTTTAAAGAGTGACATCTCCAGCAAAAACACTGATGTAAGCTTAATTCATTTAAGAATTATCGCAACGTTATCAAGTTGAAGACCACAAATACACCGTGTGATGTCGACTCAAGTTTCTCTTCACCAGAAAAACGGAAACTGTGTAGTTATCCGAAATCGTCCACTTGAGAATTAAGTGTAAACATACACCAACAGCAGACATAGCAATATTGTTGTTGTAAAAGTATCTAGCTCAATTCATATCAGAATAAAGAAAAATCTTCTAATACAACATTTTTAACAAAGGGAATTTTTTTCCTTTCGCCACGGAAGTAAAAACTGGCGGGAAAAACGGCTTCAAGCGTAGCTCAAGGCATTGAACAACATGTTCTTAGTTTAAGATCGCAGAGTCATCAATAAGAAATGGCCGAAAGCAGAAAGAAAGAAATATACACATATGCAACCTAAATAAATGTTTTCTATGGTGAATTGAAGATTCGTTCGAACCCAATACTAGGATGTAAACAAAAGTTTAAATGAAAGCAGATTTGAGAGGAGATCTGTGATAGCCTGCGATAAATATGCACGTTCGACCCGGCATACGACTGTGTCAGTGCACAAAACTGTTAGATACTTGATAACTGCATTCCGATTAAACTCCAAGATTACGTCCCGTGCAAAAAATATAACGAACATACAAAAGGCATCTTCGAACGAACACTGTAGCTGTTAATTCATAAATTAATACAAAGTTCTCTCACAGAAGAGCTTTCCCTCTCAGGATAAGGCATAAAATGTTCTGAACAAACTTTTATATGTACATGGATTATCTAAGTTAACATAGCATTAGAAATAGAATTGAACTTACCCTAGTGTAGTCATTGTAACAATCGTGTACCAAAAACTCGCAGGAATACTTGTAAACTTGGTATTAGGGACTACCTTTTCTACATAGTACATAACTGTCGCAAAAATTATTACTGCCATCGACAACGAAAACAACAGGAAGCCCAACTCAGACGCGCAACTCTTCAGTGTATAACCCAAGATGCGGAGTCCTCTTGAATGCCTTGAAAATTTGAATATTCTGAAGATCCTAAATACTCTCAGGGTCACAAATGCTCCACTTATAGAATTATTTGGCATAAAGAGTCCAACATAGAAAGGCAAAATAGCTACCACATCTATTATGCTCATTAGATCTCGAGCGAACTTGAATCGGTTAGGAGCTGCATACAAACGCGCCATATACTCAACAGTAAACACTATAACACAAGCTGTTTCCATCGAGAAAAAAATCTGTTGATTGGCCTCCCCAAAAGTTTTCCCATCGTCTGTTGGAAGAGTTTCTACCACCGTGCTGATCACACTAACAGCAATAAAGAAACCTGTTATGTAGTATGCCAAAGTGGCTGGCCGCGAGCTTTGCGGATTTTGAAAAGCGGTCCACATCTTCTCGCGAATTGTAGAATCAGTGTTTTCTTCCCCATTCTGTGAACCATCTTCCAGTTTATCAGGTTCGAAAATTCTTTCTTCACACTCTTTCTTCCTTTCACGAAAATCCTCCCAACAACAATCGTGTACCACATCTTCAGAAATGCCGAAGAAACAAAGTTCGTCTTCAAAGGAAGACACACATTCTCCCCGCGGGTAGTGCAGCTTTCCATTGCGATAATAATTCAAGACATGGCGGAACAGGTCCGGATCTCGATCGAAGAAGTATTCTTTTGTTTCCGAATCGAAAAAATAGTCCTTTTCGTCACTTCCAAGCAGAGTTTCCGGGAATCGCGCCAACGTATTTTGCCATGTTTCAAACCGCCTCCCACTAACATTGATGGTAACTCGCTCGTCGTTTTTTGGCGATTCTGGCGGAGGTGGCATCGTAGACGTTGCTAAAGGAGCCAAACCGACAGCGGCCGCCCTCGCGAATGGCAGCCATGCTCCTAAATCGGTGGCCATGATTGATTGCGACGGCCTTACATCGAAGGAAGTGATCCAAGCTCACTTGTGAGTCGCGCATCTACTCTGAGCTTAAGAGACAGGTGTATAATGTTGTCGCTCTGCTGACAAACAACCACTTTAATTTATGCCAGCGCATCCACGGATTGATTGAGACTTCGATCTATTTGCACCATTTGTTCGAACGCTACCTCGATTATTCACCTGGGACGCGTTTGGGTTCAGGTTGACAGATGAATGGTAATTTCGATCAAATCTTCGATTTCTCGGGTGCTTCGAAATGTGGAAACAAATCGCCTTTAAAATCAATCAAATGTTGCAGCACACCGGGCTCAAATTGCGGCACAGTATTGAGAACCAAGAACCATGAAATTAGTCTTAATCCCCATCTTTTGTTCAGAAGTGAAGTACATAGAGCATTAAATTGAAATAGCTTTAGCACTCGAAGCCTTTGTACTTGTCTAACATCCCTCGCCAGAAAACAAAGTGAAGCACGCTAAAAACACAATTTTTCATCACATACAGATTGATGTGGTACTAAATTCCTCTTATATGTTTCAGAGAAGAGATACCTAATTGTAAAGGATATCGTTAATTAGCATTGGATTAAACAAATTTAAAGTCAGTAGCCAATGAATTTCGAGAAAGATGACTGTTTGATTGATAGTTTATCAAACATCAACAGGACATCTATTGTTCGCCTGTCAAACGTTCGCGCCAAATTTGCAAACGGTGCAGGCAAAAATTCTTTATTTTAAAATTTTTTTCCTCGTTACGGTAATAAATTGCGGGAAAAATATAATATCTCGTGAGAAGAGAAGAATATAAGTTTAGAGGATACTTGTAAAGGGGCCTCACCGAAAAATTGACACAAAACCCCGCTTTTGTAATTTTATTTCGATTCGTTTTCGCTTTCGAAGACGCCGTCCTGGTTTTCTGTACTTATAAATAATGGAGAAACCTAAAAACCCAACTATGTCGTGTATGAATTTTAAAATAAAGGAAGCATTACATGTAAAGCTTTTTATTTTTTAGCCTCCCCTTTTTCGGCAAAATACTGAAACGGCTCTGAAACGCATTTTCTTATCAACTCTAAAGAAAGCCACCGAAAACATGCAGTGACCTATTGTTCAAAATTATATTATTTTTAAGACACTCTTCGGTTTCGTCGAAAAATACTCATCGCTTTGGTTTCAATTTGTCTCTTTTTGCGATGTCATTAGACAATACCCTGGACTTTCCAACAGTTAAGATACACAACGTTATCGGAGACTGTAATTGTCTACTACGACTTCACAGTAATTTGGTTCCATTACCGACAATGTTTAGTTACCCGGCAAACCAACATTAGCAGCTTGTTCACTTCTGATAGTTTATGGCCCGAGATAAATTTGCTTTGCAAATAGCAACAAGAATTGGGGCTACGTACATTAACTTCTTCATCCTTTCAAATTACTACCAGATCACCATATTGCGCATTTATTGGCGCATGAAAAGTTTCATCTTTTAATGTTCGCATAAAATGAAAAATATAATTTAAATGGTTCTGGAACGACCTGGATGGTCAATGTCTGTCTAGGTGCCCAACCATTCTGGGTGACACTTTCAAGATACAAGTCGATTTGAAAATTTTAAAACAAAGGAAATCCACTCGAAAAAAAGTCTTTATGGCTATCGTTGTTAAAACTGCTCTCTTTCATACGACAACGGCATCTGTATGGGTGTTTTTACGATATATGTGGTTAAATTCATGTTCTTACTATCAATATACAGAAAGTAAAGAAAGAAAGAGCCTTAGTTTATGAGAAAGAATCATTGTGAATTTTTTTCTCGTAGACCCGTTTTTGAATTGGTTTAATGCCAGAGACGCTGGTACAAAAAGCTTATGTACTGACCGGAAATGAAATGTCACACCTGCTCTCCATAGACTTTTAGATGTATTTAGCATAAGAATCTTTAAACAAAACGAAAGGTGTTAATCGGTTTTACAAATATGCCACAACAAAGACTTATGTGGCGAAAGACCTGAGATAATAAGAACCAGGAGCTATTCAACTCTAACGGTGAATCCTTACCACCAAAGATGACATTAGAATTTTTTATTTTTATTTTACCGAATTCAGTTCCCGTGTAACTCATTTCCAAAGTTAGCAGAATCGTCATGTTCCTGTTTTAGGAATTCAGCGTTCATTATAAAGATGAAATCTTGAAACTTTTGCTTATTAATTAAGCCGGGACATTTCTGTCGTTGCTCAGAAAAGATATGCTCAGGGAAGTTTTCGTAATCTTCACATCGAAACACCAGGTGGGTACGCCGGCAATTTCTGTCAGTGCAGGAGTGTGAATATACATCAAAAGAAACATATCGCCTTTTGTTAAGGTGCTGCGTAAAGCTTTGGATTTTTATGGAAACAGGTATAAATTACGACCCGCAAGCATCAAATATTTCAATTTCGACTTTCGCAGTTTATTTCACCACGCCCTATATTTTTAGTTTCTTACAAACCCTCAAGGGCAAATTTAGATCACAATAGACGAGACTGAGTTAGACACTAACGGACGCTTTTACTTTCGTCGCTATCTCCTAATGAGCTGCTTAATGATTAGCACCTGAAATCGATCCTTTGGAAAATAGAAGAAGTTAACAAAAGTTGGAAATTCTACAATTTACTCTTTTGTAATTTAATACTCTTGTTTAAAAATACTGATGTGGGATTCCTAAAAATTCGCCTGACACATTTCTTATTTGGGAACATCGATGCATTTTCATGAGGGTTTTTATCATCTCGATAAAATTGGCATAATGAAGAGTCGCAATTTGTAGCTTTCAAAACTAATATGTGGTTCGAACGTGACCAAAGATGTTGAAGTCAGTCAACAAACAAAGCGATAAAATATTAAGAGAAATTTGCATTAGTACGTGAATTGTTAGCGCATGACTGCCACTTTTAGTAATAAGTTATTTCTGCAGCAACCCTTACGACAGAAAAGAATTCTTTATGGTTAAAACTACAATTATTTCAAGCTATACCTGTTACTGTTTTGTTTTATTTCTTTCCATTTTTTTTTCTTTTTGTTTGTTATTTTAGTTATGACGTCAAGATGACGTTCAGCGTAGGAGTGAAATTAATGCAAGCAAAATGTGCGGTTTTTAATGGGGTTCTTTACCTTTGAAATTTGCATTAGAGATAATTAAACCCAAATTGAAGGTTTTACAGCTCGGCAGGTGGATAGGTAAGGACAATTAATAATCATATCATGTCTTGCCATGGTCGCATTTTGACTTTTCATTTCCTTAATTAAGAGTTTAATTGATTCAACCCAGAAATGTTCTGATGCAAAGGTGTTGCGGTGCTACGAAATGAACAGGAACAATGGCGGTGTTATCGAGGCACGTACTTCATCTTGGATGATATACAAATTGTTTATTACATTTGATTAGAAGAGGATCTGTATGCAATGAAGAAATACCAATTCTTTGATATAAAGGGAACAATTTTGTAATCCCTTCGAATGACGCTCTTGAGAATCCATAGCTTGGTCATGCTGTTTATAGGTGACGCTATTACCCCCTTCTCCTCCTTCACCCCATTCCCCCCTCGGATTTCCTCATAACTGCCATCCCCAGTTCCGTATGAGAATATTCAACTCGCCCACGTTAGGATGAGGGTATGGTAAATTAGTGGGTTTATTAGAACTTGTTTCAACTATTGTTCTCATAATGAATTTCAGGTGTTATTTCAAAACTTGTTGTCTATGCAATATAGTAAAACCAAGAGATAACAAACAGCTTATAATCTCTTGACCGATGATAAGTTGCTGTTGCTGTATTTGATTTATAAGGAAAATGGAACTGAACTAAACTATGAAACTAATATAAAGTAAAGGAATGACGGAGAAAATAAATTATAGTTACCTCCTCTTAGTTCGCTTCTAAAGTAAATGAGTGTATAAACAAAGAAAGCAGACGAACAGCGAGTTATTAAAACATTAGTTGGGGAAACTCACTCGCTTCAAGAAAAATCGATCCGCGAATGCTTATAGTCTGTATAAAGTTCTGTAATAATCCATGAAACTCTCTCCAGTAATCACTCATTCCTTTCCCACTTTTAATCTGAAGGAATTGCGAAATGTAAAATACAACAGCGTTAAACTCAACTGCTTATGTGAAGATCCAACAGTGATGTTGTTTAAAGACGAGACCTCAGTTGTCTTGATTCATCTTCAAGAGTGTTCAATCAACTTGTTACCTTGAATAGGATCCGTATGTCTAGAAAAGCGTAACATTTCGGATCTGTATGAAGCTGCCTGAACAGGCATTTCCAAGCACTCATGATGGTGTCGCGCGGGTGCACAATATTTTTCCCGCACTGTTTCTAGGGCAAAAGTAACAACAATGAGGGAGGAGTGGGACAGTAGAAAGTCCCTGTTTTTTTTTTGTTTTGTTTTGAATTAATTACTATAAAATTTTGCCGGAGTTAGCGTATTTTAAAAGGGGCAATATCCATCCAGTTGCGTAGCTCTGAATCAAGGATAAAAGAATAAGAGAACTGGGCACATCGTGTACAAAGCTGGTCTGTGCCTGAAATAAAGAATAGATCTTGTTTCTCAGAAAGTTGTCCTAGCTTTGAGCCCCCCCCCCCCAGTCCCTCCCACACAGTTTGACCTACTCTAGGTAGCCATGTATTACCCCTTTACTCCATAAAACTAGTATTTATGTTCTCCAAACAGCTCTCTCTACATTCCATATAGTATCAACAAGAAGAATTTGTTTGAAAATCAGGAGTTTCTGAATAAAATTAGCAGTCATTCCTCTATCCTCATGAGCTTTATATTTAATTCAAGGGTGATCATGTAAGGAGAAGTTAGATTCAAGTCAGGGGTAATAAGGTAAAACTAAACAACATAGCAATTCAATCTAGCATTTAAGTCAGAATGCTCATAGAAAGGATCTGATCCAAATGTTCCTGAATCTTAAAGCTACTAAAATACCAGTTGTAAGGGCTACACCCTTCACCTTAGCAAGGTTTTGCTGACAAGTCACCACCATGCTACTCTCAGTTAGGTACTTAGAGGGCATCAAGCCAGACTTAAATGTTGAACCAAGACATCACATTGACCTTCTACACTTGGGAGGGTAAGTCACAGTAGTGAAAGTTCAAGCTATCTAATCAAGTTTACCCCATAAAATTGTCAACTAGGTTTAGATAGTGACTACTTTATTGAACAATAGCATTACAAATAAATTATACAAGCCAGGAAGCACTAGACAAGTTAAAAAAATAGAAAATTATTACAAAATTTATTAGATACCTGTGAGTTTGCAGCTGATAAATCCCAATAGGAACTAACTAAGAACTCAGTTCAGAATAAAATAAATATTACAATTGATGTTGCAAAGCTGAATAAATATAGTAAATTAAATTACACCAGCTTGGATGGACCTGTCTACAAATTCAAATACTAAAAGTTGTTTTGTCAGCTTACACTCATCTGGGCTAGTGATAAAATTTTTTGTTAGACTTCTCTTTCAGCATCACTGAATGATTCATCACATAAAACTGAGAGAAAATATGCCAAACTGTATAGACAGTCATCGAATTTTAGCCATAAGTTTTCATAAAAATTAAATACATGTTGAAATACCATAGGAAAGAGTCAGCAAAAATGTTGTTTTGGGTAAGTTGATGAAAAAGCTGATATTTGAGTTTGAACATCAAGTAAGATATCTAGACATTGCTCGTGTTTTCCATCCTCTTATAAATCGGTTATCACTAAATTGTTAGCCTTATAACTTTGCATCTTTCCAGGAAAAAATAAACCATAAATTTGGTATGGAATCGTACACAAATCAAAGTTTTGCTTTATTGCTTTGCGAAAATATAATCATGCTGCCTGTTTTGGAAAGACCCCGTGATTAGGAATAAGGAAGCGACAATAATTCTCACCAGTCAGAAATAAAGTAATGGTAAAATCGTTTGTTCCATACTCCTTGTGTAAATATCACTAATTGATTTCGGCGAGCACCTTAGTGCAACGGAGATGTCCATTACATAAGTTTGTCTTTGCAGATATTGTGAATGGCATTTTCAGCTCGACATGATAACTAAAAATTCTCAAGCGTTAGGTTAGTTTTGCGCTGATCTAAGGATTTAGTGAGAAATATAGTGCATAGGATTGGTATTCAAATGTCGACTTTACTGAGTGGATGGGACTTGTCCGTTAATAAGATGAATGGTAGCGGTTGGAGGTACTGATATTGCAGCAGGACTTGATGGTTCATGCTTCTTTAAAAACTTTATAGCCTGTACTTTTTTTTCTGTTTTTCCTTTAGGACTTTCAAAAACCAACTGAAACGAGACAGAAACAAAGACAAATTACATTGTTGCATAGAGCAAGGTCAAATAGACTTCCCGCGTAAATAACAACAAGCCTACCTCTCCTACGCCAGAAACTGCTCCGACATCTGACACATAATTTCCTTCAGGAATAGCCAAACTCACTATTTGAGCTGGTGGAGCATGAGTGCTAGCAACAGCAATTTCCGTCTGGTTTTCGGAGGGAAACTGATGATGGACTTTTGGTACGACTGCAGCGTTCACTGGAACTGCTGCCACCTCATTCCACGAATGTCCTGGAGAGAACGAATATGGCGTAGGCTGGAGATAAGAGTTTCCTAACACAGCTGTTGTTGTGTAGATCGGTTGAGAAGCTGAATGGGAAGGCTGAGGATACGGACTCTGCGACTGGTAGTGCATCTGTGGGGAATAGGCCGGGACCAAAACAAAGTGAGGCTGTTGATTCATCTGAGAATAGTACATGCTTCCATCGGATGTCGAAAATGCGTAATAGCTACCATGACTTGACGTGTCATGCACGTCTTGTCGATGGTAATAGTACTTGCCAAAACTTCTTTTGCTCTTTCTACGGACCGCTTTGCCAATGTTCAAGCTTTTCCCCTCAAATTCAAGGCTTTCTTGGTCGCGGACTTTGTCAGCCACCTCTTGCGATTCGAATGTAATGAAAGCGTATCCTTTGCTAAATCCGTTGCGGTCTCGAACGACTTTACTTTCCTTGACCGCGCCAAATCTCTCAAAATAAGATCTGAGCTCGTTTTCGGTCGTTTCCGGAGAAAATCCTTTGACGAAAATTCGCTTTCCAATGTCAATGTCACTCATAATGTCGCTCAACATAAAGAACAGGAGAAAGAAGGGAAACTTACAGTTCAGTCAACAGCGGAAAATGGATTTGTGGAAAGCGTGGTAAGGGCGTTTTCCTCTCTTTGCATCCTGGGAAACGAGATCACGTGCTACGTTCTGATATAAATTTTCGCCTAATCTTTCTAGGTTGCTTTACCATCTTTCAGTTGTGAATATATTTGACGAGAAATTGTGATACATCCCGATCATTTTCACTAGCATTTTAGTCAGAGCAGTTGTTTGTTTATAAAGCTGCGGAGACACGCAGTCTGAAACCGTCAAACCTCTTCATATTTCAGTTGCCAATCAAGGGGAATTTCACTGGATTTCTACGCTGTGGTTTGTCTGTCAAGCGAAAGGTCTTTACGCCGATACGTGTAAAAGGTCTGTAACATGTGAAGCTGGCTGATTCTTTGAACTACTTCCCTGTTTGAGATAACTAACTTTAATAAAGAAAAGTGTTTTTACTTCTTGTGATATGGGGAACTTCCATTAACGAAAGAAGATTTAGCTTATGTTATGATGAGGTACTCATGAAAAGAAGCCAGCACAATTAATACTTTTTCGTATTTTGTTCCGCTCAGTCGATTTGCGTTAAAACGATTAGGAGCGTTTAGGCGTTTGGTTCTTTGTATCATAATCCGTTTTCGGCAATGTTTTCAAGCACATTTTCTGGCGACAGAATGTCAAGATTTAACCGTACAAGCTGATCAAGAGCTTAACTTGATAAGAAGATAAGACTGAAGATTTGTTTGGTTGAAAACGAATCTAAACTTTTTGTGAAAGTTCTCGCAAGAATCTCTAATGCTATTATCTAGCCAAATTCTCGAGCAAATAAATGATGTCTAGAATCATTCAATCTGATTCTACTAAGCTTGAGATTCGGTGAAGATCAGCGGCCCACAGCAATAAGTGAATTCACAATAAGAGGCCAGTTGATACGCTGATGTTGATTTTTTTTACTTCCTGTCACAGGAAAGCCGCAATACTTTGAGGGACTGACTGTGTAAGATTATCCTGAAAATTAATTCTGTATTAAACAAAGGCAGGTCACGATGTTGCTCACGAAACACAACGACAGAAACAACCAAATTCAAATAGGGTATAAGTAGTTTACGATGGAACTCAGCACAGCGGTTTAAAAAGTTTTGAAGAGAGTATGAAATATTTAGAAACAGCATATTGTAATCAATGGCGATCTTTCATGTTGTGCAACTGAAAATCTACCTGTCGCTTTAAATGTGACAGTAAACTGGAAAGCCATTTTCTCGTGTTCTTAGCGCGAAGGTAAGAGATCCTTTATACTCTTAACAACTGTCCCGCGTGATTGAATTGTTTTCTTAATTAAAATAGTACAGTACATGACGATTACAAGGTTTGCGATATTTCGTAATTGGAGTGTTAATGTCAATCTGCAGGAAGTCGAAGGAAGTGAAGCGAAGTGATTGAAGCGAGGCGGGAAGAAGCCGTGGAAAAAACCTACAAATTCCAATTGTGTAAGTACACTGAATAAAACGATTGTTTCTAAATTTGCAATTAGCTTAAGTGAAAGGAATAAAAAATGTTGGGATTTAGATAACGATCGCTTGTCGATTGCCTCGCTTTTTCAACGGCATATCTCGAGGACAGTGACGCAAGCCTCCAACCATCACTTTTAATTTCACCAGTGAGAATCCTCGCTAAAGGTATTAAACAGCATGTACCTGGCTACCTTACTATAAAATAGTAAGACCTGTGTTTTTTGTCACTTTCTATAATTTTTTGTAGTAAATAATTTATCGTATATCTGTCGCCTATCGTCTTTATTAGAGACGACGAAAATTTTAGAAGCAGAGCAAACGCTGGTCTCTCCGTGTCAAATTCGATTGTTGGTAAACTCCACAGCCACTCTCCATGTCAAACTTCCTTGAATTCGATCGAGTAAAATAACTGAGGAATAATAGGACTTTGTTACTTTCATTTTCTATATTAAGCCTCAGAATAATCAACACATTTGAAATTAAATTCAGGCTTAGTTCGACGCAGTCGTACTGTGGCTGCGCTATGAATGGCTATCAGATGTGAAGTGAGTAACCGCTGCCGCTGAGAAACACGCACTATTCTCGAATCTTCTAGTACAAACAAAGCATTGAACAAATAGGATAATATTTGAAACTGCTCTTAATTTCATTATAACAATACGGTAATGGCTGACTCCTAAGCTGAGATCTCAGTCTTTCAATGAAAGTCATATAATTGATTGCCTTGATAGTAACATGAAAATAGTTTTTCTTAATCTTGTCATAAATTGCACCGAGTTTTTCACTGGCAGATACGATAATCAGACTGAAGGATACAACAGCCAATCACACCGAGTTTTAGAAGACAAAGGCAAAAAAAAAGGAACAAACAGCTTCCCAATGACATAAGGCGCTTTGTCGAAAGCGTGCAAAATACCTCAGATGTTCGGGAAGTGAAAGAGATATTTTGAACCTTGGCAACGACAACTAACAAAGGAAAGGAAAATTAAAGAGAAAACAGCTGAGAGATGTTTTCTCCTTAAGAAAGTTTTCTTTTCTCATCAACAAAGCTGACAAAACTTAACATTTCTGGCGTCCTATTGTCTTCATTTTGGTTTAGTTAATTTACTTCTATTTACCTTGGGCACCTTCAATGTCGATTTACTTGAGCGAATTTAATTTAACTTGTTAGCTGCTGTTAGTTTACTTATGTGACTAATAACCTCATTCGATCAATTTCATATTTTGTTCGCTTTTGGTTTAATGTGACTAGCATGAACTCTGTGCAGTTTTAGCTGTGTACAGAATAATTCCTGGAGTTCAGAGCGCGTGCTTTTTTTAATATCATAGTTTGGGGAAAAACATCCTTTGCAATAAAATTTTTATAAGGTGCTGGTTAGCGAAGAGCCACTTTTTTCATTCAGCTTAGTTAAGTCAGAATCAAATACAGTTCCAAGCTTGTTTTCATTTCAACTTATTTCAATAACCAAGGGAAAAATATCTCATTTCCTCTTATATAAATCAAATCGCAAACCAGATTTTCTTCTGAGAAACCCCGAAAAATAAAATTTGTCAAGAGAGGGAATCAGAGGCAGAGTTGAACAGGTTGATGGTGTTTTGGGCAATTTCCTTTTTTTCAGTCGATATCTCGAGTCTTTTGATCAAACAGTGCACAGTACTACAAGCTGGCTAAACAAACGCTTTTATTAACTTACTTAACTTTATCTTTGCACGAGAATTAATGCGATCAGAGGGAGTAGATATGGCGGAGCCTGTCACGGTTAGGCATGAAAGCTTCGCCTCCCCTCACTGATACCTCCACAAACCATTAATTTTCGAAGTTTATCATGAATCTTTTTTTTTTTTTTGAACTTACAGTCAAATTCATATTCTTTGTGGGATTTAAAGGCGACTCTTTGTCTAATCAAGAAAATATTAATCTGCAATTGATATTTCCGCCCTTCCCCCTCCCTCCCTCTCTTAAACCCCTACAGTGGTAGATAATGCGAAATGGGATGAAATATGATTTTGTCATCTGGAAGCTTCTCATTTTATGTAACATTTTAGTGTAATTCTGTCGAAATGTTTTGGTTTCTCAATCACATGAGCTTAAAAGCCGCTTGAGGCCAAATAACCAAAATTAATCAATATTTCCCGAAAGCTTGTGATAAATTTAGTTGAATCTTTATTTCTGACATCTTTTACGTGATAAACACAGTATCAATAACTTTAATTCTTTTCAGTTTTAATTCTGATCAAGAAATTTCTCAAAATTGGCTTATTAATTTTTTATAATGCAAGGTAACTCCAAAACAAATAGAAAATTGTGTCATTTTTTCTCGGAGAAGACATCCACCTCTGTACGTGAGCTGACTTCCCACTCAACGATGGAGAGTGGTATGTTTATTAAAGGTAAGTCTTTCACACGAATAATTCTAAGGAGAATTGAATTATTTTATTCATTTATCTTCACAGCAAGGATTAAAAAAGTGTTTGACTTTTCATCTTCACTAAGGTCTACAATCTTTGCCGCTTGTTAATTAGTAAAGTACAAAAGAACTTGATGTTTCTCAGTCTCTGACAACCTCTGTCAGGTAAAATAGGAAAAAAACTGACTCAGTAATAAAACTGCAATCCGACGAAAACTGTGCTGACAGCTTGGAGCGATGAAAATCTTTAATTTTTTTTGGTACTTTCATGCCAATTAACCCAGAGAAAGTAATACGGCTTATTTACATTTGATCAATCAAGACATCACAATAGGCTTAAGATTATTTTGTATCAGCCATTACTACATCTTAGCTTAAAAAAAATCAGTATAAATTTTCCATCCCCGATAAGATGTTTTTTGCAGTTGTGACAAGTGTCGTGTTCTGCTTTGCCAAACAAAAGATGAATATCTTCTATAAAAAATATAAAAAACTGACCCCCTCCGGTTGAAAGGTTATCTGAAAAGTTATCAAAATATTTCCTCTTTGTATAGACGTGCTTGTGAATTACAATTATCCTTAATGTGTTTTCCTGTGAGGTAAAGCTTGGAAAGTCTAAAAAATTTGCATAACATAATTTTTTTTTCCGACTTCTTGGGTAAGGTGCCCTACAGCCGAAAAACCTCAAGAGGAGGAAAGTCAAACTTGAATGTAATCCTGTTGTTTTACAGAAGTGGAAGGGAATAGAAGAAGCATTATCGGTTATATTCAGACTAAAAACTGCGTAGACAAACTTGATATCCGCTAAATGGGAAACACCGACTTTTTATTCTACGAGTACCATATCCTAAGTTCCTGAAAGCGTATGGGCTCAGTTCAGGAATTTTTAGCGGGCAGATCCCGACAAACTGAGCAACAAAGACACTGGGTAACAGAAAGTTTAAACCCTTCGTTCAAATTTTTTTGCAGCAAACTTGTAAAAAGCGGTGGCTACTATTTGTTGTAGTTGTTTTTTTTTAACTAAACCAAAATAAAAAAATCTGTTTTTGTGCACAGGTAAGACACGGAACTGTGATATAGTAAATATTTATGACGCTGACATGAGGATTCACGAAACGATCATTAAGTAGTGGGATAGCCTGTTATGAGGTTACGTTCACTGATTACAAGGGAATCCAGCCGGCGTGTTTATCAGTGAAGGATGTTTGTTCACTGAAATCCAAATTTCAACGAAGGACGCATGAAAGAATGACGCAATATTTATTGAAAATCCACAACAAAACGATGCAATAAACTCTTAGAATGAACTTCACCGATTGAATCAAGACTTTGCTTAACAATGCATTTGAAAGACTCATATAAAAAAATCATCTTTGAATTTTACGCTCGCAATAAGCAAACCATGAAACAGAAAACCTAAGATATTTCTCTTTCGGAGATGATTGACCCTCATCTCGTCAAAACAATTTTCAAAAATTAATGCTAATTTATATGAATATTACGTCTTCAATCTATCTCCCTCTTTTAGTGAGATACCAACAGAACTTCATAAATTTATAACTTAGATTTCGGACGAGATGTGGTATGGCTAAAAATTAATAGTGTTTTCACCATTTTGTGAATAAATACAAACAAAAGCCCAAATTTCGTCTCGAAAGGTACAGTGTGTGTCAGGTGGAGACTTCACACTGAGGTTGACACTCGACTGTCGTAAGCGTATAAGTAATGCATGGCTGCCTTGGTAACATTTGAATCTAAAGACACCCTCAGTGACACTCAGTGAAGAGTGTTCCATACAGACGTAGTATTTCAGTGATATTCCTGAATAGAAAGCCTTCCCAAGAAAAGTCTACATCGATAGTCATTAGGCAGTGTGCTCTGCATGCGTTATTCAATGACATACTCAATAGATAGTCTTTTTCAAAGTCTGTAGGGACAATTAGTAAAAAGAGGAGACAATTCGACTTTCAATTTGCCATTTACTGAAAAATGTGACGCATTTATCAGAACATTATCGATTATAACACTCTGCTTATTTAATTGATTTAGTCTTCTTGCGCCCGGAGTCGATAACTCAAACCAATATCTTTGTGAAACAATACACATAACAAAACAGTTACCCTGCTTAACATAAATTTCTTTTAAAAACACATCGCGAACGAGACCCTCAACCAAAAATATAAAAACTGATGTATTATTCCTCGTTCCTCGTGCTTTCATCATACGACCCATACGGCCCCGCACGCGTTTTGCTTATAAAAACATTAGAAAATATTTCCAGCATGACAGCTGTGCGCGATGGTGTGAACAGGGCCGCACAAAGCCGTACAGCACCGTGAGCTACGAGCCAAAAGAAGAAGGGAAGAAAAAGAAAGAATTACGTTCATACGATTAAATACTTATTGACTGAGTTTGGTCGGCCGAACGGGAAAATATTTGGCTCTTGGTCATGACGCACGGACCTCGCAGCGCCCAGCAAACCGAGCGCAGCGAGGTCCGTGCCGAGGTCCGTGCTTAAGCCAAATATTCTCCCGTCCAGCCCTCCCTTTCAGTCAATAAGTATTTTATCGCATAAAAGAAGCAGAAATTATGAAAGAATTACTCACATCTATTGAAGATAACAGAAGGACGCTGTTATCTTTTCGAACTGTTAAAGAGGCTCATACCACTTATACCATTAGAACATTTAGGGCAAACGAAACAAGGGCATTGAAAAAAAAGCAACAACTCCGTGCCTTCGAAAAATATTGTCAAAAAGCTCGTTTTGTTTTACAGTCCATTTCATTAATGAAAATTTTTACGCCGGAAATAATTAGTCGGTCCGTTTGAATCTCTTTTGAAACAGCGGATACAATGGTTTGGATGTCGTTTTAACGATATAGGAGTTCTCGGCAGGTGCAACTGATAATTTAATGGCACAATTTTGAATTTCTAATCAGCTTTGCGGGATGCTAGCTAATATATTTTTCACAAACCGCAAGTTTCCTTGGAATTAAATTCAACTTAGACCTCAAGCAGAAAGCAATAGTTTTGTAAACAAAAAGAACTCGAAATCACCAGCTAAGGTTTTGTAACCATGAGATAAAACAGTTTTTCTTCGAATGAATCAGAGATGGGACGGGGATTGCTGAAAACGCCAATGGAAACCTTGCTAGTTAACATTCATATCAAGTGAGACTATTGTGTTTTGCAATATTACAGGTGACTCCGCAATGGCCGTGAACGGGATTAGAGGAAACGGTCAGACTCAACCGAACGCTCGAAGAACAACCGTCCGACCACGAGTGACTTTCAAAAAGAATTGTAAAGGTGACTTCATAACTATCAATGTAAGCGGTCGGATATTTGAAGCAGACAATTCTATCTTCAAACAGCATCCAGGTAAAACACAGATTTCAGTTACTGAGAAAAAACGCTTAGTCGAACCGATTTACTTTTGTAACTTTCGATATGTTTCGTAGGAAGAAAGAAGAAAAAAACAGTCCTTCTTTTTATAATCGTACATTGTTTTACTTATTCATGTACTGGGGTATTTTTTAAGTATTTCCAAAACATCTACGAAAATTTACCACAAAAATATAAACAAAAATGACAAAATAAAAACCCGTCAATGACGTATTTCGGCACGAAAGTACACAATATTTCGCCTTGGCAAGAAATAATTGACCGATCGTTTTATAAATGCATATGAAAGATAAAACAAGTGATTTGCTTCTTGACAACAAAATTATGCTACCGAGCTCAACGTTATGATCCTCTGTTGATAACCGATGAGGCTTCATAAATTTAATAGATCAGTAGGTGACAACAAATTCAGTGTAAGATGTTTTGTAGTCAATACCATATTTCTTTTCTTGATTCAAATATCATCATAACATTAGTATGTCCTTTGAGTTTTACAAAGAAAATGAGGCGCACTTTATTTAAGCTTTAAAATGAGAGCTCATAAAATGTTTTTTTGTAATTCCAATGTCTGACTAAATTTTCCATAAGGATTATTCAAATAAGAATGAAATTAGCGGTGTTTTCAATACTAGGCCACCCAAAGGTTGTACTCGTGAAAAAAGAACCCTTCAATGGCACTCTAATGGAACTTTACCAAATGGTTGTTTATCTTCCAAGATTTTGAGTTCTAGTATCCTGAAATCGTATCATATTCATGCGATAAATTTTCTGTTTCTCGTAAAGTCGGAGCGATTTATGCAGGATAAAGGTTATTACTCAACGGCTCAAAATAATGATAGGTCACTGTGCTCGTTCTCGACGGAAGGATTACTCATCTATCTGGTGTGTTCCGTCTGCTACGGCCTCTCAAAATGAGGCGCAACTGATTCATCGATGTGCTTGCGCAGCTAGCAGTGGACATGCGGCGTGAAGTAATATTTAAGAACTGATATATCGACATAATAAGTGGGACTTTAAAAGTGATAAAGACTTAAGGAACAATGTTTTACCCAGTAGTCGACTGTCAATAACCGTTAATGATGCAATGCTGGCTTACCTTCCGAACGAGCATCCTGGCGCTGAAGGAAACCATTTCACAAGCCTTAATAAGCCATAACAACGAGAAATTACTGAAAAGGTCTTCAGGCTATAGTTTGAATATCCTTTAGGAGACAATGTGTCGGTACAATTTTTCTCGCCGCACAAAACAAGAACTAAGCACATAAAAATCAAAATATCTCAGGCTGAGGCAACAGTTACATCGATCGGAAAACGTCTCAGATCATGACACTCGTGTCAATAATTTTCAACATTTTTTAGAATGACAACAATAATTTCAGGTGTGTTCAAGATGGTGATTCGTTGCTAACGGACGTGTCTGGAACACCAAACACTGAAAATCGTTTCATTTTTTTGTTCATTACCATTTAACTTTTTACGATTTGATCGGTTTTTTTCAAGACGGGATTGACCTGCCTATTTTCTCCGCATCTTAACACTCGCGCACGCTCCTCTGTTGGATTGATGGTGGAAATGTGACGCAAGAAAGTCTCAGAATTATCGTCAGCATCGTCGAAACTTTTTCGAACGCCGAACGCAAAATAATCGTAATTTTTTCATCATCTGCATGAAATTTTTTGGATTTAACCGCTTCCTTTATTCAGGGAATAAGGCTCCCTAATTTCTTAGTATCTAAACATTACTACCCGTTCTTCTGTGAGACAGATGGTGGAGCAGTTACGCAAGTGAGTCTCTAAGCAATTCATCAGCTATTCAATGAATAAAAGAATCCAAATTGGATCTCGTCCAGATAATTCAAAATTTATTTTTATGTTGAAGTAGCGGTACCGTTGCGTGTTAAAACTGACACATTTCGTGCTGTGCAGCTCTCCCGTTCAATTACTTATTGATGTTGGTCACCAAACGTTATAAACAGGAAAGCCACTGAATCATGAAGTAGCTTTATACGTTAATCATTCAGCAGTGACTGGTTGCAAACCATTAAAACACTGCATCTTTTAGACACCCCTTCGGTTATAGCGCTTTTTGTGAATCCGAATCTAAACTTATGGGCTCGTTATATGACAAAACTTGCCACAATTCGACCTCTTAAAGCAGAATAAGAGAAGTGGATCCCAACAACGCTGTGCAACATCACAAGGAGGCGATGAAAATGAGGAGTTTGGTAAAGGCTAAATGACATTAACGCCACCTGCAACTCATTTGCATACTCCCCTATTAAGCTCAATGAATTCAAAGATTGAAAACAGGAAGACTGTACTTGAGGATTAATTTCAGTGTTACTCTGACTCTTTGATTGAGCCTCTTATCTTAATGCGATGTTCTGAGGTAATTTTTCGAGAGGAATTTTGGGGAAAAATAATAAAGAATATGTAAAAAAAGAGGCATAATAACTGAGTCTATCTATTTAGAGTACATTGAGCCATCATTCCAGTGGTTTACTTCTCGTCATCAGTAGGGATTGGCTGATTGGACGTAAACCTCTCTCCCCACCCCGAGACTCTTTGAGCCTGATTCCAAGTAAGAATGTCTTTTACTTTTGTAAAACGAATGTCTCTCAACTGTCTTTATTTCAGATACTCTTCTTGGAAGCACAAGACGCGATATGTTTTTTGACAGGAGTAAGAATGAATACTTTTTCGATAGAGACCCTGATCTGTTCTCTTACATCATCCAGTTTTACCGTAAAGGAACTCTTCACTATCCTGAAGACGAATGCGCCTGCTGCTTTGCCGGAGAACTCGACTTCTTTGGAATTGTTAGAAATCACTTAAGCGACTGCTGCTATGAAGTGTTCCAAGA
Organism: Pocillopora verrucosa; assembly: GCF_036669915.1. Classification (NCBI taxonomy): domain Eukaryota; kingdom Metazoa; phylum Cnidaria; class Anthozoa; order Scleractinia; family Pocilloporidae; genus Pocillopora; species Pocillopora verrucosa. Next base: position 12,941,848 of record NC_089322.1, on the reverse strand, counting down.
AAAACATGAGGAGTTCATAGACTATCAAAAGCGTCATGCAAAACCAGAAGAAGAGGAGTTCGTTCCCACTACGATAAGGCAAAAAATGTGGCAGTTATTTGAAGATCCAGCTCAAAATGTCTTTGGACTATTAATACATTATGTCTCCGCAATTTTGATCGTTGTAAGTGTTGCTGCATCAACTGTCGAGACTTTACCTTGTGGGGAAATCCCCTGTGGTGACAAATACTCTGAACAATTTTACATTGTGGAGTCTATGTGCGTCATAGCATTCACTGTGGAGTACTTGGCCAGATTGTTTGCTGCACCTGTCAGACTTCAGTTTATGAAACAATTCTTAAGCATTATTGACGTCGTGGCCATCATACCTTATTATGTAGCACTGATTTTTCCCGAAGCAGTGGGAGGCCCATTCACTGTTCTTCGTGTTTTCAGAATCTTTCGCATCGTTAAAATGTCTCGCCATAACACGAAGGTCCGGGAGGCTGGCTCGTCACTGTTAGCCAGTCTTTCTGAACTCAGTTTTGTGTTTGTTGTACTCATTACTCTCGTCATATTATTTTCAACCATTATATATTATGCTGAGATGGGAGACAAAAATACAAACTTCGTCAGCATTCCAGCTACGTTTTGGTATACTATCGTTACCATGACGACGCTAGGGTAAGTCTTTCTCCGTTGCTAACCCAATAGTAATAGAGAGTTTGAGGTGGGGATGGTGATTACAGAAATGGCCAAAATGAACTCGCCTAGCAATAAAATAGTAGAAAAATTATAATACCAACAATCTGATTGCAATCATAATTGTCTTGAACATGACAAAGTCCCTTAACAGTATAAGAAATATGGTAAATTTTGAGCTCGTTGGTGAAGTAAAAAATTTATTATTCATTTTTGAAAAGGGTGTGGGACAAGAAAAAAAAAACGTACACGCGATGAACCATACCCAATGATTTGTTTTCCAAGAAAAATTTTTTAGCTCTGTTTTGTCACGAGCGCGGCACAAACAAAAACATTGGGTCCTACATAAGGAATCAAGTCCCAATTTAGACCAATAGATTCTGCCCTTCTTTTCTCCACTACTGAGCAACAGGGAATCCAGTCACAAGTGTGATTTCAGACCAAAATTGCATGACACAAAATTCAATCACCACTTTATTAGATCCACTTCGCCATCACAAAATTCAGTGACTCAACTACGGGATCTTTTAGTCTGTAAAAATGTTTTATTAATCCAGTACTGAGCTGGTGTGTAACAAGTTGCAAAGTTGTCTTCCATTTTCCTGCCATTTGGTCAGTTACTTCAAACAAGCCTTGAAATCTGTTTGGTTGTCATGTTTTAGTAAAGCTTTCTCATTGGCCAGGAAAGAGGTGTGACTTAGCGCAATGTAATTCATATGTAAATCGCACTAGTGAGAACCAATCAGATTGCAGGGATCACTGAGGATTTTTTAATGTTTTGTCATTCTCACTTGTCCAATCATATTACACTTTATAGATATGGTGATATGACCCCATTGAGCATATTTGGACGCATAACAGGCGTCATTTGTTCTTTGAGTGGCATTATGGTGGTTGCTTTACCGGCTCCTGTCTTGGAAAAGAACTTTAGTCGGAAGAAGGAGGAAGGAAGACCAGATCGTGATACCACAAATGAAAAAACCCGTGCGAGAACCATAAGCCACAGTCACAGCCACAGTCACAAGAAGTCAACTGAAATCTGAAGTATGACATCAAGTAAAGTGTGAGGGGCTGGTCTATTTCATCAATTGTCAAGCCAATGGAACAAACGAGACGCATAGTTATTGAATCTTTCAGAAAATGTTTGGTTGATAAGCAACTGATGTGATTGGCACATCAGAGGACAAGACTTAAGACTAAAAGATCAACCCAAGATTTGGAGAAAAATCTGAAAACCAGGGGCTGCATGAAGAACATTTGATTCATTTAACACATCTTGACAACCATATAATTTCTTGTCAGAAGCTGGTTATCCTAGTTGCTTAGCCACAAAAGATGACTAAATCTCTCTGCAATTGAAAGACAGCAGAAAAAGTTATGTGACTTCATAAGCTCACACATATGCAGTTCAAAAATCTTTTCCTTTCAAGGTTTCAGTTCATTTTCCACTTTCTCTGATTACATTGCATTTTACCCAGATTACACTAAACATTGAAAACCAGTATATTTGTTTGTATGTCAGTACAGTTACAGCTCAAAGCAATTTGTTAAAAATGACTGTGAATAACTGTTATGGAAAAAAATTTAACTTCACCACAAGTTAAAGGTTGACTATCCAAGGGAGGGCCATTTACAAAGCATTTCTGTGTGCGATTGTTCAAGTTGGATTTGAACCAGTTCGCTGAGTTGTTTCCAACACCATAGGCTTTTAATTTAGATAGCAATATAGAGTGATCAATGGTGTCAAAAGCTTTCTTCAGATCTAGAAAAATCACTGCATAAACATTACCTTTATTATCTGTGGCTTCAAGTGATGTGGTAGCAGTGGAGTGAAGGGAATGAAACCTTGACTGATTACAGGAAATTAGATTATTATCAGTTAAATATTCATAATATTGATTGTATACAATTCTCTCAAAGACCTTAGCCACAACAGGAATTATAGAAATAGGGCAGTAATTATTTAAATCAGAATGTTCTCTCTGTATAAATACAGGAACTACTCTTATACTTATGCAGCATTAGAACTGTTCGATCACATAATATCGCTCATGATTGGGCAGAGAATTTTAAAGTTGCCATTCCATATCATTGTTATCATTATTATTATCATTATTATTAAAGAGCTTCATTCAAAACTCAGTCACACTACTTGTAGATGGATATAGAACAAAAACAAATTGTGCTTTATGTGCAAAAATGTATATTTCCTGCAAAGAACTTGCATAGCTAAAGCAAAATAAAGGTTCACTCGTAAAATTATCAAAATAAAAAGCAACTATTTAAAGTTCAACCTTTCAAATACCCGTTCATGATAAACAGTCTAAAATTCAATATTTATTATTATTATTATAACTATTATTATTATTATTATTATTATTATACCTTAGGATCATAGCTAGAAAAACACCCATATTTATAATACCATCTTAAACGAATTTTACAAGATTCAGATTACTTTGAAAATTACTTATCATTGAACTACTTCAGAAATGTTCTAACCCAATACGTACAAAACACTTGGTTGATCAGATTAAAAGCTCTGTAACAAATTTTGGCGTTTTTTCAACCTCTTTCCTCTGCGCCTGCTTGGAGTCAAAATAGTCAATTGGTGTTATGCTTGTATCCTCCCAGTGCCTCTCTTCATCCAAGGAAATGAGCGAAGTATCAGGGAAACCTGAGAAAATTTGGGATTGGGAAGGGAAAACACAATCTGGGATAAAATGGCATTTTCAGTCACACCTTCACAAACCCTACAAGCACAGAAAGTCGCGAATTTCAGTTTCTCTCAGTGTCACATGGTTGATTTTCCATCCTGTTGCTTCGCGGCGATGTTTGCCTTGCTACTTTTCTTTCCTAGAGCAACCTCGAAAAACTCTGTACACCCCTAAAATTTTCGTCTTCGAAACACTGAAAATTGGAAAATGCATTCGATGACACCAAAATGCGTCGGTTTTAAACGCCAGCCCCTTTCGCTGCGATTATCGCGTAATTATAATCCTCGCACGCTTGAGTTCGCGTTGTTGACCGCATACCTGTGACGTAGTATTTCCTTATTCAGCTCTGCTCTTGCGAGGACCATTTGTGGCGTCGGTGAAGAAGACAACGTCTGAGACAGTGAATAACCCATTTGTCTTTTGGAATTCGCAGCAGAGGAGTGAAGGTAATCTTCTTGTGGCTTTGATGTCTTCTAGAGAGTCAAAAAGGAGCATACTAAATCGAAACAAAGCGCAATATCGTGTTCAAGGTTTGTGGAAGAACTATTCTACTGTTCGATGAAACCGTTGGCGACTTTTCCGCCTTATTTTGAGTCGATGGCAGAAGTGTAATAACTCCGCGAAATCCTTTTATTCCAAATTTTGATGTTACTTCTCGGAGAGTGTTAAGGGCTTAATCGACATCTGTCGACGTACGGATTGTTGTTAACTTCAAAGAGCTATTCGAGGAAAGGTATTTTCTCTTAGTCAATTCCTGACTCAACTACATTAGTTTTTTACTATTTTCTGCAGCTGAGTTGTGCAAATGAATGCTGAGGTTGAATTTTTTGCAACAACTTGACGAAATCAAACAACCAAACAGTCGGAAATACTGAAATCCGTTTGTAGCGCAGTGTCGTAAATTTGTGCGAACCAGATTCTATTGTTTTTTTTTTTTAATTTCTCTTATTTGGGAAATCGTTGATCACGAGTGTATCTTTTTGTCAAGGCTTCGCTCTCCTGATGTATTTTTTTTGTCTAAATTAATCTTTTGGCGAAACTTCTACTTTTCTCCAAGCTCTCCTCAGAAGAAATATTCCTTTTACATCGCAATTGGCCAGCTTGTGGAAAAAGGCGTTGTTCTGATCATTGTATTAATTTGAGGCCGCCATTGTTGTTTATAACTCGCGCCGCGCAATATCGCGGGAGGATCGCGCGTGGGGTACAGAATTCAAAACAAGTCGATAAAGCTCAGAACCGTTGGAGACATAGTTAGCAGCTTATGTGTATTCAACTTCAGAAAATCAGTATAATCAAAATCGAAAGTAACTACCCCTGATTTTTTCTGCCTGATCTTGTCATCATTTTGGGATTAAAAGAGGTGGTTGCTTAGCCATAGCTGATCAAGTAGAATTGCAATATATGGCTTTGTCACCAATGAAAAAAACTATCAAAACAGTCTTATACTTTTCCACCATGTACTAGCCAGGCTGTGACTTGTCCATGAGTAAATTGTGCCTCTGATGCTTGAAGAGATAACTTCACACTTTCTTCCTGTACATATTTTACTTTGTCAGGCAGTGTTGTAAATGGTCATTTGTCTTTGTTGGCTTTCCTTTGGAACTTGTGGGGCTCACTGAGTTTGAATTTGAGCTTCTTTATCTCTTTCTTTTGCATTTTGTACCAACAATTTCCTGTAAAAATCCTTCTAAAGACTTCATCAATTCCCTGGTTATCAGAGTATAGGAGGTCCGAGACCTTGTCTTCGGAATTTGATATGGCAAAAAAGAGAGAAAAGCTGATTTAAAAGAAACAGAGCTCTGACCAGGGTTGACTCAGAGGTCTAGATAACTATAACTTGCTACACTCCTTCTTATATACCTTGGTTTCCTTCCCATGATGTACCACCATGGTACCTAGACCAAGCAGTGTCTGTGCTGACAAAATTTTTGTCAAATTACATCTTAATTCAGTTGTGAGGAGGCCTTTTGGTCATTCATAATAACTTAAGTAAGCTTTTATGCAGAAGACCCAAACATATATATATGTTATTTGCCGGCTGGGAGGTCCATATGGTGAAAAACTGTGACCGAGGTCTTGAAAATACTGCCCGAGGCCGTAGGCCGAGGGCAGCATTTTCAAGACCAAGGTCACAGTTTTTCACCATACGGACCGACCCTTAGCTGGTAAATAACATATTTATTGTTTTTAAACTTGACGAAATTCTTTCCGAAAGAACCTGAATGATTTATGGCCGTAAATACGGCAAGATCTTCCATAAACTGAAGAATTTTTGAGTAGGTAAATGGTAGTTAAAATAGAGGTGATGCAAATTTAAGAGAGATGCCTCAGCGAAACATTTTCATTTCTGTAACGATAAAGGTGATTTAAAAGGCTTCCAAACAAACTTTGAAACATTATTTTTACAAGTATCTGTCACAATCTGACACCTGTCAATTAGAGAGCGCGCAAGAAAAAGAAAAGCGAAGGAACATTTGAAAACCAACAGAACTAGTTTGGCAAGGACTGTCATGACAATGTTTTCTTCAAAATCAGTTAATGATCTAACGGAAAGTATTATTCACTCTCATCGACGATTCATTCATGTACGAAGATTTACCTCTGTTCATTAAGTAAACGGCGAGGAAATTAATTGTGAGTAAATTCAATCTTTTTATTTTGAAGTTGTGAGAGTTTGCTCGTTTGTTTGCTGTAATGGCGTGTTTAACTCTGATCTTTCCTTCACAAAAACTAAATTCGAACGGCACACTCCAACGAGACACAAGGGAATGTAATGCGGCCTTTTCTTAAAAAATTCCTTCAATTTCTGTTGTGCAATTTAAGGTACAAATGTCCAAATTGAACGGAATTGGAAAGACTCACCAGGAGCGTATATTTATTGTAGAACTTAAATTAAAACGTCGCTCGCTCTTTCACTATGAACAAATTGCTCGAGAAAATTCAGATATTAAATGAATGAAAGTTCCATCGTTCAGTTTAACTGTAACCAAATACCTCACGTTCCAACTTTCTGGGTACTTTTTGTGAACGATTAAAATTAATTGCAGAAGGTTTTTAGGCCGCTTGTCAACCAACGTAATGACACTATTGTTTATACAAATTCATTCTGAAACCAATATTTTTCTGTCAACCAAAGTGATTTGATAGAGAGAAAAGAGAGGATTCATAAGTTATTTATTGGCTTGAGGTAGTGACCGACGTGTTTGCTTAAAAATACTGCCCAGCCGGAAAACGAGGTATATTTATGAAAAATGACAACAAAAGTTGGGATGTACTCGGCGACTCACGAAAGCGTTACCGTGGCCCGTGGGCAGAGATAGAAAAATACTGACCGGGTAAAGAACCAATCAGATTGCAAGATTCATTACCGTGCCCTCTAAAAAAACAATAAAATTAAGAATCAGACCAGTTAGGTTATATTCTTTGTTTATTTTGGTGGTGTTTCAACTAGGCCTTATTTCACCACCCACTGTATCATTATCTTGAGTGTTTTTTCGGCTTTGATGTAAATTTTTGTGGATTTCCTGTTATTCTCTTGAGCTGTCAATGCTAAATCAAGAAGTTGACAACACTGCAATGAAAATTAAATGCTCCCACTTAATTTAAGACAAAATTATAAAGTTTTTAGAGAATTAATTATGTAAACAAGAAAACACCCTAACCAAAAGTGATGAATACATAGTGATTTATTTTTAATCACGATGTTTATTGTCAAGGATTTTGGCAGAAGTATTTTCAAACCTTGAGACAGATTTGTTGAATATTTCAAAAAAAGAACAAACAGTGTGAAACTGAACTCCAGTAAGAATTTATTCCAAAAAGTTTTTTCCAAAATGAGATTTTCCTTGTATGAATAATGGGTAGTTTTTCAGTTCACAAATATTGTGGATTTTGATATTCAAAATATCTGTTTTATTAACAGTTGGTGCATTATGGCCCAGTTACCACTCGTTTTGTACCCACAGTTTTTTTGTTTTGTACCCACAGTTGTTCTATACCCAGTCATCTTGTACCCAGTTAGGTTGTTTTGCATCCATTCAAAGGCAGATTATGAAAGGGGCGAATTGAAACCTATTCTGGGCCAAGAATACATAAGTCAAGAGGAAATGTGAACCAGCTATAAAACCTATTGCTGATACAGCAAAGCAAAGAAATGATATGTCTCCTTCTCTTGCAAGCTTGCTGGGTCATACTCCAACTAATTGTCATCAAGAAACACCAACAGAGATTGAAAACATTCTAAAGCTACAAAATGTCCAAGCCCCAGTGTAAGACATTTTGTGGAGGAAACCAAGAGCAAGGTTTTGTCTCAATGAAAGAACCCCAATTAACAGCAAAATGAAATAACCTGCATTTCTATCAAAACATGATAATACATAAACTCTGATTGATAAATATGTATGGAGAACAGTACAAAAAAAAATTGTTTATTAACACCTTTTGCAATGTTGAAAATCATCTAATTCAGATTATGTAAATAATCACATGAAAGGCAGTACTTTGTTTTCACCAAATGCCATGATCAGAGTAGTTACAGTTTCATGTAAGATTAACAAAGATGGAAATGATGACCCAGATGTGCAGAAGGAAATTTACAGTGACTGTACATAAACTTCATAATCATGATCACCCTCAATAAAAGTTCCTGTTCATTGTTCATATCTTGTTTGAGTTCATTCACACACATGAAAAACAAAGAGGAAATTTTTTTTTTTAAGAGAAAATTTCCATTCAAATTATTATGTTTAATTTGAAGCACAGCCTTGACATCTTCATTAGAAACAAGTTTCATTTCTTCTCTGATCTATGGAGATTCTCTATCATTTAGTGGCATTCTTGATGTCCTCCCCCTGAACTCTGTCTTTCACAGTTGTATACAAAGATTCTACATGAATTTCAGGTCTTGGCTTTCCTTCCACAAAGTCTGCAAGTAGCAAATCTTGTCTGTTTTCCTCCAGTACAAAGGTGTTTGTCTTGCCCTTTGCCACTTGAGAAATTTGAAGGTGCTACATTGGGGCCTCCTGTGAAATATCTGCAAAGATTTATGTAGGATTTATGAAAATGAAACAATAGACTATCCAAAATAAACTAGACAATCCAAAACAGTAACATAATATGATATAATATGATAACAAATCATATATAATGTTTTCAGTTAACTTTGAGACAGAAGTATGTACAACATAGTTGCTACAGCCCAATTACAATTTCCCAAATTAGCTCTAGCGATGACCTCCAACCAACCCCACAGCCATCCTCTTCCCAAATTATTTTTGCGTAACACTTGCATCTCATTTATTTTTATGAAATGATATTTAACAATTAATCCTGCATATTTTTTGTCTGCTTTTCCTAAATTACATTCAATCTGGAAATTTGATAGATGAGCTACTATTCGTGGTAACCCAATTTATTTTACATTTCATGTCTATAAAAACTTACCGAAGTATCTGACATGATAAAAAAAATCCACTTTTCCCTTACCTCTCTGAGAATCATAAATTTCCCCTACCTTGAAGAATCTTTTTTTTTCCTTAAGAATTTTCCTGACCTGGCAACCATGTAAAGTAAAATCTGTACTTGAGCTAACTGGCCCATCCAACAAACAGAAAGATTGAAAGCATCATTGAAACCTCAAAATGGCGGTTGGCGACTGAATTAGACGTAAATCAAAACCACCCCATGCACTTTTTTCCTGCAGTTTGCATCATGATAACAGTTGCATCAATAGAAAATAGATTGAAGTTTAGTTTCATAATTTCTTTTGTCTGAAAATTTTATTTACAGACCTAAACGTAAAGATTAAGTCGGAACACACCACAATCAAACGTGCTCATTCAACTGCCCAGTGACTGCTCTGCCCAAAATTTCGCCTCTATCACCCCTTCATGACCACCATCTTGAGTACGCGCAAAGAACGTTATCTTTTTTCTAATTTCCAATGTAATTGTTGGTACATACGGTGAGCGATAACGAATAAACGGCGAATATTTCGCCGTGATTAAGAAAATCTTCGATTTTCGAAATGGTTGCCATGTGGTGACGTCACGTGGTTATCAAATTTGATATGGTTATGTTTTTTTAGAATAAAAGCACTTCATTAAACGATACAGTTTTTTCAATTATATTAATAAACCTTTTTTCAGCCAAAATTCGTTGCCAGCAAATCCCTGAGGAAGATTGTATTACCTTGACCCGTCGGAAGGAAATATAACGCAATAACAACCCCGAAGAATATCTGACGTTCATCTGACCTCATCTGGATGTTGTTTTGAGTTGATATCGACCTAGACTTCTTCAAAGTTGTCATTTTTCAATATTCAAGTGTGTGTGAGTCTCACAAAGCTTTTCGAGGTAACTTAAAAACCTTTTCTTTTGTTTGTCTTTTTCTTTTTTTTTTTTTAGAACTTCAAGTTTGCAGCACGACGGTGAAAATCTCGTATTTTTGACAGTGGACGGTTAACCACAACCAGACCGTAATGTGCAGGAGCCGAATGTTGTTCAGATGAGTAAGCATGTCTTTAAATCAAGAGGAACAAGCAGGTATATTATGAGAGTAAATATTGTTAATTTGAAAATACAAGATTAGACTTACCGAAAGTGTATATTTAGTAGGACTGTAAACTTCGCCACAACGAAAAACTTCTTTGAGAGAATTCAGACATTAAATGAATGAAAGTTCCATCGATTAATTCAATTGTCAACAGATATCTAACAGTTTTAACTTTCTGAGTGACTTTTTTGTGAAGGATTAAAGTTATTCGAAAACTGTTTTTAGGCCGCATGTCAACCCATTCAATGACACATTTGCTACCACAAATTAATTTCGAAAACAACTATCTGCTGGCAACCAAAGTGATTTGAGAAGACACGACATTAAGTTATTAATCGGCTTGATTTGCTTAAAAATACTTTGCTTGAAAATAACTTCCAGCCGGCAAAACAAAATTTATTTTTGGAAATTAAAAACGAAGCTAGGCATGATCTCGGTGACTCACGGAAGCCCGTGGGCAGAAAAAAAATCTGGACCGCACTAGGAGCCAATCAGATTGCAGGATTCGTTACCGTGTCCTCTGAGAAAAAAATTATTTTTTATCATTAGTTATGCAAATCCCTAAAAAGTACCCCAACAGAGGTATATGACGAGCAGGTTAGAAATGTGTACATGGTTTCACTTTCCTACGAGGGTGTCTTTCATTTCCTCGCTGTTATGTCACGCTCCGCGAATACAAAAATGTCATATTGCAACCCTTAAGTTGGAAAAATAAAATTCAAGCCACCTGGTCACATTGGGAAGCTTTCATACTCGGTAAAAAGCCGTGGCCTTAATGGGCCGGGTATTTAAACCAAGTTTAGCCTTTGTTTGACAAAATCGCGTCCTAAACAATCCTCAATTTAGCTGAACCTTTTATCTTACTTTTATTTATTTTGTGAAAAGTGTCAAGAAGGCCGAAAGCCGAAAACTAACATTTCTTAAGTGACTGATTGCGTGAAACCGTGGTTTGGGTTAGACCTCGTGTAAATAACCGGCCCCAAAAGGTTTTCAATGACAATTCACAATTTCTTTTGTTGTTAGGCATTAAAACGTGCTCTTTGCCCTAGAAAGTGAAATTCCTCGTCATAATTGTAGTAGTTCCTTTGGCGCCTCTTTCAAAGACTTTTCATAGCATCTTACGCATTATGAAAATTTGACACAAGCAACTGATATCTGTCCTTTTTATTTTTCTGTTTCAGTTTCCGATATCAGGTTCTCGTGAAGTGGAGAAAATGACGGCTTGTGAAAACACATTACAGACAGGTGTACCTTTGCCGAGAGTTAAAAATTTCATTTTCGTCCGTAAATTAACTTAAATTCTGAAACAAGGAGTGACCGAGATCACAACTTAAGCTGTAGAGCATTCGAAAACAGTGGAAATTCAAACCGAGTCTTGAAATGATGAATTTTCTCAAGGAATTACTTGCGCCAAAAGCCTTCAACAAATCTAGTCATGTCCTAGTTTTAATTTGGTACGTGATGGGTGTAATTTTCCTTGGCATTTTTGGCGAAATAGGAAACAACGAGTCCACGCTTGATTTCCATTGTGGTGGAGTAACGAGTGAAAATATCGACCTCGTCCGGAAAAAATGTTTCGAGAAATACGATAAGCAGTACAACAAATACGGTCTTCCTATCTATGGCTTCATGCTCATCAATTTCTTCCTAATTGGAATTGTATGTGCTATTTACTCCAAACTAATGAGATCTACAATCGATCAACTGACGCCAAGCACTCGTAACAGTGATCCCGAGAGAGAGCCGCTTGGCCAAGAGAACCCATCAACAAATGGAGAGAAGCTTTTCATCGCTTACTGCTGTCAACTATTCGCAAAAATGGTTGTAGAAGTCCTCTTTATGGTCCTACAAACTCAGTTGCTTTATCCAACTAAGTTTTCCTCTAAGTTTGACTGTTATTTAACCTTTGAAACCAATCCGCCAGAGAATTTTCACGAATGTCACAATCAACGAGCGGATAGGAAATCCTTCTGGATGCGCGCTGTCCTTGCAGTGAATGGAATTTTCGTTGCTGTCATTCTGATGGAAATCATCTACATGTTGGCACGGGCATGTAAAGAAAGGAGTTTCTTAAAAAACTCGAAGTTTCTAAAATCCCATCTTAATCCCAGTCATGAGAAGTTGCATCAGGAACCTAAAAAACGAGGAGGAAGAGTAGAACACGGTTCACGACAGTCAAGAGTGCGTGAAAGCCGCCCGACCCAATTCGAGTTACACCGAGAACCTCAGAGGCAAAATGATTTTGTCCAACAACAGCCAGATTTAGGGTCAGATGGTAAGCCTGTACAGCTTCAACGATTCATCGCGCAAACAAAGAAAATAATTAAAGAAGACACCCATCGCCTCGTCGAACTCCTATCACCGTTTTTAGGTCCTCCAGGGGAACAAGCAGGAGCTAAATTTTTGACTCTGGATCAGATTTACACAAACTTTGTGGTCATCCCCAACAGGGTTATGTACGACTTTCCACCAGACAGACGAGAGCAACTCAAAGTTTATACAAGGTCGCGGGAGGAGTCACGGCCGAAAAGCATGGAAGATCTCCTCGATGGTAGAGAGAAAAAAGTTTTGATTGTTGGTCGACCCGGAATCGGCAAGACATTTGGTTTTACGAAATTTTTCAGAGACTGGGCACTTGATAAAGTTTTTAAAGGGACATCTGATGCCAAAATCCATTTTGATGCTGCTTTCCTCATGAAATTCAGGAGAATCAAATCGCTAAACGACCTTACTCTCAGGGAACTACTCACTCACGCAGAACATTCCCCTTCAGATCACCTGGATGATGAGGTCTGGAAATACATCCAGCAGCACCCGGAACGTGTTCTCATAGTTTTTGAAGGATTCGACCGATTCAAATACGACGCAAAAATGGCCATGCCTTCTTTTCGTTCCACAAGCATTGAAGAGAAAATGCCGCTCCAAGTCCTTTATCAGTGGCTCGTGACCGGGAAACTTCTTAAAGGTGCTACAGTTGTGACGACTACGAGGCCTAGGGCTTTATCAAGCATCGCACATCTTAAGTTCGACAAAATCTATGAAATCCTAGGGTTATCATCAGAACAAGTTAAAGAATATGTCTTCAAATACGCTGGAGATGACAAGCAAGTAGCCGAAACACTATGGCAACACATCAGCAGTAACACGAGCGTACTTTCGCTCTGTTATATCCCGGTGAACAGCTTCTTGATGTGCTCATGTTTATGGCAAATAATGCAGTTCCACAGGTCCACTGATATTGACTTTCCTTCCTATTTCACAAAGGTTTACCAGATTGCAGTGAAAGCGTTTTACCTTAAACACGCAAAAGGATTCCGCGATAAGCATTTCGGTCGCAAAGACTATGAATCAGATGATTTGCCCATAGAAGTGGAAGACCAATTCAGTATACTTGGAAGAGTAGCGTTTGAAGGAATCAAAGAAGGACAGCTGATCCTTGGAGAAAACGAAGCACATGGAGTGGAAGACAGCGTTCTTTTGCACCGTTTACCCGACCGTCTAACTGTTACGTCTGATCAAGAAGAACAATTCTGTTTTATTAATCTAACGATACAAGAGTTTTTCGCTGCACGGCACATAGCAAACACCATGAATGCAACAGAATTGAGGAACTTTGTGTCCGGGAACATGCAGAACGGCAGATGGCAACTGGTTTTTCATTTCCTATCAGGACTAATGTCTAACCAGTGAACGATAAAGATTATAGCTACCGAGCGCAATAATCACAAACCTTTTTCCTGTAGAAACTGCGTAGTTACTAAAAGAAGGAATGACCTAAAATGATCTACAATGACCTAAAATGATCTAAATCATTAGAATAATTGAAATGGAGAAAATAGAGTTTTTCCTGGTATTCACACAATTACAGCAAGAGGTTGAGAAAACTACCAAACGTTCACCAAAAACTAGTCTTTAGTTCGTCATCGGAAAGCTTTAAGAAACTACCATCGGTAATTTTCATCAACCGAAAGTCTTAAGAAACCTTCTACATTCATTTATTCGTGTTAAGTTCTCTCGGGAGTCAATTATCGTTACCATCAGAAATCCGATCGTTTATTTGAGTCGTCACGCCATGCTTCTGCCCAGAGAAACCCTTTATGACGACTGACAAACAACGGATGGTGGGAAGACAAACTTGCCTCTCAGGTCCCGCGTTGTTCATAGGGTGGGTAACCCTGTCCATTGAATAAATCTCTATCTGGTGGATAGCACAGTACGTTTTGTTACTACTTATCTGGCGCCGGATGGCGATTTATCCATTGGATAGCGTTACCCACCCTTAAATAACTGGGCCCTAGTGAGCATTCGTCCTATTGTAATTTGTAATTCGTGGTAGATTGCTGAGGGTAGATTTAATTGGGACCATCGTACTAAAGTTTGGTAATGTATTCAAGAACATTTGTCAAAAGTTTTACCCTTACATTTAGAATGCAGCAACACTAACGCTTCAGGTCGTAAACTACTTAGGATTCGAATAACTGCGTGGTAACCAGCTTAGATAGAACTACAACCTTACAAATAGACCATGAATGAAAGCAAACTAAATTTGTGAAACGCTTACAGCAGTGGGATAATTTGAACCGGCTCCAAAATTCGAAATGAAAAGTTAGCCAAGGAACATGTTTAGTAGGAGCATAGGATGTAAAACTTTTTAATTAAACTAAAATTGAAGGGAAAAAACAGCTGTTTTGTAGGGTATAGTTGAGATTGATCACATATATCAATTTGAACATTTTTTTAGTTTTCTGCAGTTCTTGTAAGTATTAGTGTGTTTTTGCTAAGGGCCTGTTACTTGTATGATATAATAACATGTCAATAAGTTGCACTGAAAATCAGAAGATGAAGCAACTAGTACTTGTTAAAAGAGCTAGAACTTCTAAATAGATTATCGTAAAATAAATTTTCTAAACGGATGTGTACTTTTTGTTGTGATTGAGTTATTCCCTATAGAGAACAGCAAAGGCAGAAAGAACGAGTAGGGAGGGCAGGGAAACCTCACAAAGAATTTAAACCGCAATAAATTTTTTATTGCAGCTTTAAAAAATACAAAACAGAACAATTGATTCACTTTTAACTTTTTCAACATTTTTTTCTAAATTTAAGATTATTTTTTTTTAAATTTCCATAATTTTTGGACGAATGCGAAACTGTCTTAAAACTCAGTCTGAAAAACCAGTCCATTAAAATTCCTGTGTCCAATCACCTTCAGTCCACAAATCTCTTAATCCCATCAAAATGCATGTCACAGAATAGACGTGTGTATTTTAATTCTGGTGGTTACAAATTTCGTTTTGCACAGAACTTTTCCCCTTCCCTTCCCTTTCGCTACCAGAATTTATCAATAAGTAATTTCTCCTTACAATCTGATACTCTAAAATCAGAAAGATACTGATTACATCACAGCTCTCACCTCTGTGCCACCCACAAACATTTTGGAAATCTAGAAACTGGTTTACCACTCTAAATATTCTTCCAAATCTAAACTGTTGTTAGCAAGCGGCTGAAATGGAGAGATTCTCGAAATCGTTTGTCGTTTAATATTGACGGTTGACGATAAAAAATCTATCCTTTTTGACGGCTGTCGGCACTAGTAGCCCAACAGGTAATTTAGTGTTAACAACTGAGTTGAAAACGTAAATTGACCACTGTGAAGAGTTTAAAGGCTGATGTTTCGTCAGAGCGATTGACGAAGGGCTAACCCTCGAAAAGTCAGCCTTTAAACTCTTCACGGTGGTCAATTTACGTTTTCAACTCAACTTTTAAACACTTATTTACCTGTTATACTCTCCCACCGACGCAGCACCAAAGTTTCTTTAGAAACTTACTCCCTCTATTCACTAGTAGCCCAAGCTCGCAAAATGAGCTTCCGTGAATGTGCCAAAATGTTTGCGCTGGTTAATGTCTGAAATATAAGGATTTATATGGGAACAACCAGTCGTAGTCTAGACCAAACTTACCTTGTTCAAGTGGATGTTCTTTTGTATCGTGTGAGTTTCTTGGGATAATTTAGGGCCGTTTCGCTCGGTTTAAGTTCAGGTGCTTCGCCCTCTATATAATCCTTTCCCAAAGGTCTGGCCCTGTGTGACGTCAACCGAACGAATCTATTGGAATCAAACCGCTGTAAATTCGCTCAGGACGCCCCGATCACGACGAAATTCCATATAACTGAATCCCAGATGGCACTTCACGCTCGTGTTCCTCTTTCGAGGGTCATTTACAATAAAGTGGAATTAAACGCCGCCAATGCCTGCCTAAAGGTTCTCTAAGAGCCTTCAGATGAGGCGTTACTCTGATAACGCGAGACTCATGCCGAAGAAGCTTTCCAATTATGGTAAAATTATTTACGTTGGGGTGAATGGCTGCTAATCGCTCCTACCCTCAGGCCTGACTTCCCCTCTTACGCTGCAATTGCGCAACATGAACATAGCTGCTTATTTTGGGGAGGCTCGTTTTGCGAGCTTGGTATACTTGTGTTATCGGTTAAATTTTCAGCCCTTTGACGGGTAATAATTAAATCCCATACCCTCTTAACACGAGATATCGCCTCTCTAGGGAGAAATATAAACAAGCTGAATCAACGAAAACCAGCTTTCGCTGTTTTGTCAACTGTTATGGAAAATCGTGCGCTCAATTTAATATTCAGAAATATGAGTTCCACCTTCTTTGTCACGCTATTCTGAGCGAGCGATCACTTTGAATCCACTCGGTGACAAACAATGATTAAACCAAGTGCTGTTACTTACAGCCTTTACGTTGATGCTAATTGATTCCTCTACATATGGAAAGCAAAACACATTTTTTAATTCTGGGTACTAAGAGCCTTCAATAGTTTTAAAAATCTATTTTACGAAGGAAACAAGGTGAAATTATCAATTCGTGGGGCCAACGAACACAGACTGATTTTATCGTAGTCTATCTTTTTCATTGAAAGAATACGCGCAGATGCGCGAGATTTATATATGCAGAACTTTTCTTTTAATATGAGGTGATCTCCACATTCGTGAACGCAACTTTAAGCAGCTGTAACAATAAAGCTTGAGTTCATTGCTGCGAAGATCACTCGCATATCAATCTGCAGTTCACTTAAACGGTTTTCACATATTCACAGTCAGAGCTTTTCTTTGTTTACACATCATCATCATCTGAACACAAGGGGTTTTGGCAGAAATCGAAACAGTTTTCCAAACCCAAGACACAGCGGGAGGTTGAGTTTGCCTTTAACTGAAGGAGCAGCGAAAAGAGTGATACTTTTTTCCCTCTCTCCAAAACTTTTAATGTACGAATGACTGCTTAAAACCACACTTTTTAAAGTTACACAACCCTCGCAAGCGTAAAATATAAATATAAGTCCCTTTACTCTACATCGCAGGGATTTGATGAAACATCAAGCGAGTCAATGGCGACTAAAAACAAACAAACGAATGAACTGGCAAATATTGACAGTCACATTGCTATAAGGTTTTTTTGTCAACACCAAAGAAAAAAGTATTCACGCTAAGCAACTCGGGAGCATTGCTATCATATTTACAAGAATGCAAAATAACGTTGGATTTTCTATTCATTAAGCTGACACAAAAGAGCTGTCCCCTTCTCAATCCAGAAGTCTGAGGAAAGGTCTGTAGGAAGATATACCGCCACCACAAAATTTGTCGAATGACCTGCAAAGAAATTGGGTTTTTCAATCAATGTTTTAAGTCCCTCTTCACAAATGTACAAGTAAATACTTTTTTCGTGGTATGTGCCTACCTGTAGTGGACAGCACACCAGCTCGAGCAGAAGTTTTGTACAGTGGAGATGTATACAGCGAAGGATCTGGTGTGTAGTTCATCCGGGGTTCCATGTGCAGAATAGGGCACGGCTGAATACAAACACATCGGGAATGCAGGTTTAAGTACATAAATTTTTACGTGTTGCACCCCGAGCAGAGAACTTTTCCAACCAGCATTGATAAAACGAATACTTACCGGGTTCATCTCGCCATCCAAGGCATCCCCCAGCATCATTTTGTCATCATCCCAGCGAGCGGCGTCTATGAATAAACCGTGTACCAGTACTCCGTCCTCGGGAGACTCTATCTCCTCATCCATTGGCAGAGTGTCGTCTGGGCCAAGTTTAGCGCGCGCCTCGCTGACTTCCTCTTGGCTGCGATAGTGAGGCAGAACGTTATAGTGGAAAGACAGCTGGTCAATTGGTTGATTGTACTTGCGAGCGTGGTTTTGAAGTGTTCCGGTCAGGAAACCTGGCAAAACAATATAATCAAGAACTGATTTCTTCATGTAACAACAGTAAGATTGTTAGCGATTAAAATTTGAGCTCATTCCAAAGACATTTTAACTACAATTATCTGAATCGTCTAATGCAATGTGAGTGACACTTAGATGTTTGGAAACTTGCTGATTCGTCTCTGAGCGGTGTTAAGCCACTTAAAATTATGCTTCCGTTTAAAAATTATGCTTACGTTTAAACCGCTTTGTAAGCGAATCACATTCGGAGCATCAGCGACAGCTTTAGTAACGATTTGCCAAAAACGACTCAATGACGAAAGCAGAGAGCAGTGAAAATAAAAAGTACACAAAGAAATAAAGCACTCACCCTGAGGATAGAAAAAACCGGAGATCCAAAACGACTTGGGTGCTCCTCGTTCAATCCATTGCTAGAAGGGTAGAAATAAATAACACGCTAGTAAAATTGAGAGATTCAACCAAACTTTAGTATCTGGAAAGTTTAGTTGAATAACTTCATGAAATAGAACTAGGAAAAAAAAATAACAAACTATTAACATACAGTTTACCTTTCTCGCAGTTCAACCCCGGATTAAAAAAATTAAATTAAAAATACTGGGACACGCTCTCACAAAAATAAAAAGAGGTCACTTACTTCAATAAACATGCATCTGAGAAGCAAATCCTTCACCCACGAACCAAGGGGTTTCAATGATGGATAGGCAGCGTTCGCCCACATTGTTGGAACCTTGAAAACACAAATTTTACAGTTATCTGAGGAAAGACCATGTGAACTACAGTCATAACACCCTTAAACGGACTGACATCTTAACTCGTGGGAGGCAGGACAAAATGGGAGTACAAGCGTCTTTTTGTCTTCAAGTCTACCCTTAAAAGTGACTAACACCTAATTTCTCTATAACAGTATCACCCCTATATCACACAGAAAGGTCACGAAATAGAGGAAATGATCACCAACTAAAGCTCTTGATTGTTGAACATATTCTCCTTGTCAGCACATTAGGAAATGTATAAAGAACAGCATTGAGAATATGCATATTCATATTAATAAAAGATGGAGGGGGACGAAAACGGTGGAAATCGAACCTGACTCACCTGATTGTTCAAAAAGTTTGTGTAAACTTTGTCCAACTCCAGTGACATTACTACCAAACCCTTAATGGCTTTCTGAAGCTGCTGTAGAGAAGTCTGAAAATAAAAAAAGATATCAAACAAGATGTCCAAACTTGGAAGTTTTACAGTGGACGGATACAGCACTTGATTAGCACTCGCTTGAGACTCTCCGAATGGATCTATTAAATGTCCTTTAATACAACAAGTGAAAAGAAAAGTCGATATTGAGAAAATGGTCATTTCAGTCACATCAGTTGTAACCTAAATCCAGTTAAAACCCCCGAAACCACACACACACACAGTACCTCTTGGTGTGGCTCGCTCCCAAACGAGCGCCGGCTTCCACACACAATCAGTACTGTTTAAGGATAGACCCGAGTAACGGAAAGGAGATAAATTATTAGCTCACCTTGATAACTTTCAAAAGAGAGTTAAAACGATCCACTTCCTGTCCAAGCACAGTGGTGAGTGAGTTCACTCGACCTTTTTCATCAGTCTGAAATGTAACAAGGAGAAAATTAACAGGGGAAAGATGGCAAAGAATAAGAGCCTACGGCAACGTAAATAGCATCATCGACAAAAACAGAAACATGTGGTTCAGTTCTACTTTTCTTTTTTCAGAACTCCTCTCTCTTCATACCATATCAAAACGTTAGAAAACGAAATGGCTTTTTGAGCTACCATATTACGATAAAGCAAGGTAGGACGAACATCTAATTAGTTTGAATTCTTACGTCAAATATTGCTTTATCTGCTTTCTCCATGTCCAACAGAACAGGCAGCTTGGAGAGAATACTGTCAGCTAGTTCATACACAATCTCGTCACTTGTTTTCCCACTTCCTCCGCTGGCCAAACGAGGCTGTACCTCTAACACTGTAGTAATCAGGGCATTGGTCTCTTGAGTCTGTCGAGTAATGTGTAATGCAAGTCACTTCAACGTTTAATAATTTCTTCCCTCGTGTGGAGATTCACACCCCTTACCGGGATGCAAGTTCAGGCTTCCCTAACGGATCAAAAAATCCGATTCTATACTCCTTTGGATGAAGAGAAGCACTGTGGGAGGAAAATGTCTTTTCAAAGAACACAAGGGATAGAACCTAGACCTCTGATATGGAGAGAACTGCGTTAAAACACCAGGCCACCCCGTTTAACTCCCAAGGGTGGAGTGGGGAGTGGGGGGGGGGGGAAGGGCAGCAATGTTGCGGCTCGAGATAAGCTTCTGCCATCTAAACCACTACGCTCCTGTCCGTAAGTTTTTTTTTTTTTAATGGTGTTTAAGTTTACCCGTCCAAAGCTAAATTAGTCTTACAAGTACATGACCTGGAGCCAAAAAGACGCAACAATTTCTGATATGGACTTCTACGTCTTAAGCTACTCGAGAAAATGCAGGAGGCTAAATCAAAAAATAAACTTTGTTCTTACCTGGACGCAACAATTTCTGATATGGACTTCTACGTCTTAAGCTACACGAGAAAATGCAGGAGGCTAAATCAAAAAATAAACTTTGTTCTTACCTGGAAAGCGATATTCGCATTGTTGTGCATTCCAAACACTTCAGGTTCATCAGCGATGGGAAGACTGTCAATGTAATCTCTGTACTCCGGTAAACCGTCAAATCCGGGTGGGAAGTAGATACCTGATGATATCATACATGAAAGGGTATAATGGTCAGTCATCATGTAACATGAGAGAAGCTCAGCGTACCAAAGATTCGTTTTCAGATCTTATTATGATATATCTCATAACACCTAGGCCGTATGGCTTATGAATTGCCAGACGTAACTTCTTCACATCATCATAACATAATTCACGATCGGTGTTATGCTGTCTTGTAGTACCTGATTCAGAAAATTTGTACCCATCTTCCAATATTGCTGGCGCAAAGAATCTTCCGAGGATTGTGGTCAAACACCGTTGATCCCAAGCATCAGTGACTCGGCCTCCATAGGTTATCTGTGAATAAATCAAAGCCACCTTGTCAAGTTTCCATAACTACTGGTGGGCAAAAGGATGGATATAGTAATACTTGGCGTATTTAACCCTTAAACTCCCATGATTGACCCTAACAGAATTTATCCTTACAATATCATTACAGTGTCACTCATATAAGTGATGAGAATAAAGAAATTGTCTATTATGGGATTATTGGTTGATCTAATACCAAATTCTCCGAACAAACATCAAAAGAATTGTATGGCAGACAGTAGGGAGAATTACTAAAGAGATCTGGGAGAGAAAGGGTTAACTATTCTTAGATGAAGTGCGCTCTCTAAATCCATGGTATATTAAGACAACACGAACGAGGCGAACAAGCTAATAGCCACACTACGAAAGAGGCTTGTTGGCAAGCGAGTGCCATTTTGTAGTCAGGAAAGTGACGACGACAGCACGAGGAAAAGAGGAAAGGAAAAAAACGTCCTTCACTTCCCTTCCCGCCCCGCCCCTCCCCTCCCCTCCTCTCCCCTGTCCCTCTCCTTACTGATACTCTTCAAGCTGTTATGTACGAATTTCAGTCCACAAGCTATCTATCGAGATAAGTAATTAACACGTCACCTCTCCTGTGATAAAAGTAAGTGCATCCCATGGAATCTGTCCTTCTGCTAAGAACATCTTTAAATTGTCCAGCGCTGATTCACGATCAGAGTCGTTAAACTCATACTAGCGATGAAAGTTTTGACAATAAAAATTATCAAGTAGCGTAACAAACTAAACATGTACTTAAAGAATACTAGAAACACATATAAATGTGCTTCAAATACTAATATTCTACCACTGATATCTTTATCAAATTCACAAAAACAGAAACGAATAAAAAAAAAACACAAAGAAATTTGATACGTTAGCAACTTTTATGATTTAACATTTAAGACTTTAGATTCAAAAATCTGTAAGGAGTCTATCTCTTAATTTTCTTTTACGAAGAAAAACAGACTTGCAAAACTGAAAGAAGGCATCCAAACTGTTTCACATCTGAAGAGTCCCTTGTATAGTAGCGCTCATAAGGAACCTACAGTTTGTGTATCTCGAATGATATATCCCATTTTTGTGAGGATATTTGCATTAAAAACAGAAAAAAATCAATTCAAAATTCAGCATCCAGTCGCTTACTAGTTTAAGAGACGAATATAACACTAACCTTGATGTTCCAACCGAGTGGACCAAACTTCTTCCGTTCCTGAAT
The DNA here is from genome assembly GCF_036669915.1 of Pocillopora verrucosa. Classification (NCBI taxonomy): domain Eukaryota; kingdom Metazoa; phylum Cnidaria; class Anthozoa; order Scleractinia; family Pocilloporidae; genus Pocillopora; species Pocillopora verrucosa. The sequence continues at coordinate 12,919,359 of NC_089322.1, read as the reverse complement.
GATGGCATGAAAGAAACAAATTCCAAACACCAGCTTCCGCCATGTTACGCCGAGAACTACGGGTTAAAAGAAATCGTATTTAAAGACAAGGCCACACATCACTCAGGAGAAAAAGACACAAGAAAGTCCTGTTAAGTAGCATGAAATTAACAGAGAACCTCTGAGTAGTTTACAACAGTGCAATTTGCGTGAAGTGATGTGAAACGGGCACAGCAAGGTTGACCAACTGAGTAAAATGTAACTGGCCAGCGCTGAGCCATTTAATTTTTGTCTGCGCAAATTCGAAGAATGAGCAGGATGGCTGATTACGTAGACTAAGAAATTATTGATTTTAACATACTTATTAAACACCTGAACTGGAGAAAAACACTTTATGCAGATCACAAGAAAGAACCTTTCAGCATTCATGTAAGCTACACCCAAACGTAAATATGCATATTTTCCACGCTGTCATCTACAAATTCATTTTGGTACTAAAAGGGAGGAATTTTTTTAACGATCAAGAGCTTCTAAAGTTAGTGATCATTGTCGTTATTCTCATGACCTTCATGTTTGATTCAGGGGTGATACTATCAGGAGAAATTAGGTGCTTGTCACCCTCAGCAGTAAAAGCTTAAAGGAGCTATGGTGTGTTTTAAAATGAAGATATAGTATATTAGTATATTAGTAGATTAGTATATTTGGTCAAAAGCAGTATTATTAAGATTTTTATTCAATAGTTTTTGATTAGTCACGTTATTCTGTCAGAAAAAAGTGTTGCGCGACAGTCTCAATAACGAAAAGATAGGAGGTAGCTCTTACTATGGTTTTCAAAAGAGTCAGAGCTGAGTTCTCCAAATGCTCTCTTAGCATTGGCTCTGAGTCCTTTTGGAGGCTCATTCGTCACTTTGACACTGTTTTGTAAAACCGTTACTGGAAAACTTTTTGTTGGCATGGAGCTCAAGAACAACCGGAAGTCCTCGTGCACTTCCGCTTCTGGTGACGATAGATTCTTTATAAGGGTTTCCATTGCCAACATCCAGGAGGCGGCGAGATGACAATTCTAGAAAAATGAAACGACAAGTATAATAAGAGAACAGAACAAATAAAAACTTCAAGCAAGACAAAACACACTTGCAGGAGAATTGTAGGGGGAGAACTTGGAAATAGAGTGAGCTTTTTTGGATCTGCTTTTGTTCTCAAAACCAGACCGAGACCAACTGATCAAGTCACGCCTGGTAAAAAAAACTCTTACCTGAAGGAAGATCCAGTCTCCTGTCTTGGTTGCATTAGCGATCATTTTCTCTGCTACGGGCCCTTGTCCTTGACCCAACGAGATCGCCTGTATCCTAGATAGAAAGTGCACAAATATGTTTATTAATAGTAGAGGCTAACCTTGTAAAACCCTTTTGTGTCATCCCTTAGAGATCATTCATAGTCAGTCACTTGTAAACCATTTGAATTGCTGAAGCAATAAACCGGAACAGATGTACAAATATGCCGTAACGAAGCAATTCGATTTTACCTCTCGCTGTAACTCATGTCTCTGGCGAATCTGAGGAAGGCGTTCATTGGATCGGAGCCAGTGGAAAGAATGAATATGAGAGGCGTGGTTGGCCCTACGTCAGAATATAGAGTATTAAGGTCTATGGACGGACTCTCCACAAATGTCTTGCCCAGGTTCTCACAAACGAAATCCACGGCAGCAAACACCACCTGCGGAATAATGAAACACAATGTGAAAAGTTGTCATTAAAACTAACTCTCCATGGCGCTGCCTCTCATCTTAGCAGCGAAAAACGAAATTTGTTGTTGACACGACACTCAACGAAGGAGGAGAATGCTGCAGACACCGTACATGTACATCTCCAACATTGAATAGTACATAGGAAAATTGACACTGATCAAGTTTAGGGATACCAAGAGAAAATAGTAAATTGCTATACATAATTTTAAACATGGTTTTCAGAGCATGCTTCTTCTATAAGCAATGTGGTAAAAGAAAAACCTTATCATGTGTAGCTGAAACACCCCACTTCCCCCTCAATGCTTTACTTTAAATGCGTTTCAAATTTTGCCGTCTACAATCTTGACAAGAGGGAACAGTAAAACGTTTCAACGATTTCAGGGTTGGATTTTTTTTCTGCAACACACACAAAAAAGACATTTACCTTCTCCTCCCTGAATGCTTTGATAAATACCAATTTTTGAAAACTCGAGAGGCGATCAACCAGACTGGATTGTTCTTCTGCCTCTTCAGTCGCCTCTGTACTTTCACTTGTTGCTGTTGATCTACCATCACTGTCCTCTTTACCCGCCGTTAATAGTGGAGAGTTTGCGCATGCCTGATACAGGGGAAAACGGGTATGACTGTTAAGACTTTATCTAGTGCAAATATATAGTATGTCCTGATTCAAGAACACATCTTCTTAAAAATTTTCAGTCGTAGAAGAACAATGATCCTTTCACCCTTTTCACCCTAACATCAGTATGCATATTCTCCATACTGTTCTCTATACATTTCCTACGGTGCTGACTGGGAGAATTTGTCGAACAATCAATAGCTTCTTTAGGTTAGTGATCATTTCCTTTATTCTTGCAACCTCGATAATTGATTCAGTGGTAATATTGTGAGGAGAAATTAGATGCTCGTTGCAGGGTCAGTGGGTAAATGGTTTGGTTAACAGATTGAAGAGTGGTAGTTGACGGCTTGATGGGTTTGTTTATTTAAGAGCCAGGAAGGTTATTTAACAACAAGTGTGAAGATAATTGAGCGTAATTATAAAACAGTGTTTACCTCAATCGAGCCAATCTTGACTATGACAGGTTTGCTGACTATTTCCTGTTTCAAGCCACCAAAGGCCGGTAGGGAATCCTAAAAGAAAGCAATTAAATAACAAAACAAAAAGAGAATTCAGCGTAAAGAGAAACAAACTGTTAAAAAAAGAAAAAGATAGATGGCCACGTGCTATAAAGATCTCGTCAATTTCATTGCAATGTTTACTGATTCAGAATAGCTATTTATTTTCAATCCTCACCGGTATATTAAGACCTGACCTAACTTAGCTTCATGGCTAAGTAAGTGAAAGCGCCACACCGGTATGACAGGAGGCTTATGGGCTCCAATTGGTTCAAGCCTCAATTTGTTTTGACAAAAGCCATGATTGTGTACATAACTCTTACGATTTCTTGTTAGCCAGAAGAAAACTTCATTTTCTTCACGTAAACTGTGGTAATTTTTTATTTCGTAACATGTTTTAGCCTGTTTGTTTGGGCGCTTCGAATAAGTTGAAACGGTGCTGAAGCCAGTTCTTGTAGTGGAGTCTAAAAGTATTCCAAACGCACCTCTAGATCACAGCAAGTGTTCCAGGTTTGTTCTGTTAGCCAGGCAATATCAGGCTTCGATGGACGTTCCTGTGATAAATGATACAAAAAAAAAACCAATTTGATTCAGAAATGCTGCGGGTGTTACGAGAACCTCTTTAACATGCCAGATGTGCAGGACCCGTACACACGTGTCCTTTGACAAGTGCCTATGACTGACTTACCTTGTCTAAGCTTCCACTCCCTCTGAGGAAAAAATTCCATTCGTCGTCTGATATGTCTTCTCTTTGACGCATGATCTCACCGCACAACATGAACGAGAACACAAGCTTGTCTTTTTCAAACAAACCCCTGAAATACAAGGGCACGCCGGCCAAAAAAAAACACATATCAGACATTAATATTTCAGCTTAAACTATAAAAGCAACCTAGCAAAGACTATGTTAAAGTCTTTAAGGATGTTAAGGATGTATTAATTGGTGTAAAGCCATGGGAGCAGGGGTGGGTGTTTAGTCCCTTTAATCGTATAAGGGGCATGCATTGAAAGCTAGTTACTAAGACCCACAAAAACTGCAAATTTTCTGCGTAAACGATTGAAAATAAATCAAACGTGCGGCGCTCTTCTTTTAACACAAAGCAGGAATTTGACAGTAATCAGACAAAGACACCGCATAACCGCGAAAGAGGTCGAGGGTTCAAACCCCAGTATGGAGCAACTGACCCATTCTGACTGAAAACCTCAGAGACCTTTGATTGCTTCCAATAGCGGACTCCGACCACAGTCAGGTGATCTCTTCGGTTCTCTAACTCAGAGAGCAATGAGACAGCTATAACCTTATGTTGGTCTTGGCGGGAGACTGACAACCTACTTTTAGGAACTTTTTTATCAAATGACGCATCCATTCATATCAACTTTCATAATGAGTAGCATTCTCACCGTGCGACGTTAGTGTAAACAGAACTAGTGCAATTGGCGAGCAGAATTTGAAGTCGCTTGTCCAAGTCATCTGTCTTCTCGCTGTTCTCGATACAAGTGTTGAACAGCTTTAAGATAAATAAACAAATAAATAGAATAAATTTCTTCAATCAAAGTCAAAATGGCACAACTGTTACTCGTATGCTTAAAAACGAGGCGCACATCACACCTGCTTAAAGTACTTGAGGGAGTATTGGTACATAGTGTCCACCTCGGCCATGCTCGCTACCACAAAGTACATGACAGAGCCGCGTGTAGCCACAGGGCGGTACTTCTCACGCGCTAATGTTATCTTCTCCTCAGTCGTCTCGGCCTCTTTCAGCCGAGTGCTAATCACACCAGAAGTGACCTAGTGATAAGGCAAAAAGGATGTCATAAATAACCTGTCAAACTGTCTAATAATGATCGTTGGAGGTGATGTACTCGTGTGCTCTCACCTTGGATTCATTGAGAGTGTTGATAAGCACTTCGTCATCAAGAATATTTCCTTCAGAGTGAAACAAAAGTTTAAGGATTCTGTCCTCGATGGCCTTAAGTTGGTTTTTGTCGGAGTTTATTCGTACAATAAGCTGATTTCTCTGATCTTCCAGATCTGGTCTTTCCAGACGAACAACATCACTGCAAAGGAAATTTGCGGAAATCAGCTTCGAGTAACACTCATACCATGAAAGTTCAATTTCGCTTTATGTCAAAATCAAACATTCAGCCCGAGAAATTCCAGCAATTACAAGTCAGAATACCTGAGCAGCTGATCTTCAAGGCCTGACTTAGTAACAGTGAAGTTAATAATGGTCACTTTGATGCACACTTCAGGTAGATAATGAGGATTGGCCAGTTTAGTTGTCATATAAAACCTGACGTCAAAAAAACAGATAACAATTAATGTGTGACGTTTAACAATTTTTTATCACATTTATCCAATGTTGTTGAGCTTATTTTTGTGGAATGAAAAAGGTTTTTTAACTCCCTGAAAGTGAAAAATGTAAAGTTTAACGATGATAGCTATTGTAACAGAAGCCAAAAAACTATTCTCCAATATTTTAGTTAAATGTAAAGTAACAAATGAGTAACATACTTGAAGTTCTTGTCATAGTCAATATCACTATCACCCAGACGGATCAACAGACGTCCACCCTACACGAGAAAAGAAAATCTGCATCACAAAAGAAAACAATGAAGATGACAAAAGACAACCATAACACTATGTCTACATCACGACTGGTTGTGGCAGTCAAGACAACATTTTTTCAATTTACCTGTGTAAAAGTCTGTTTCAATAAGATTGGTTCCAGAGCAGGGTCCAGTGTCTCGCCGACTTCCTCGAGTAACACAGGCATCCCAATACGGATACAGTTCTCAAGGGTACGCAAGAAGTTCTGGTCGGTAAGCTTGATCACTTTAAGACCATTCTTGGCTTCTTTTGCTCGGATCCAACGGTTGGCCTACACAGTTCGTCAAAAAACAAAAAACATACTTGTCCTTATCGTTTTGACTCCAATAATCTGTCTGTCTGTCTACTCTGTGTTTGTCTGTCCAAGTCTGTCTGTCTGTCTGAATCAGTCTGTCCGTGCCTGTTTGACTGAGTCAGTCTGTCTGTCTAAGTGTCTACCTGTCTATCTGTCTGTCTATCTGTCGGTCTATCAGTCTGTCTGTCTGTCTCTCTTTCTGTCTGTCTGACTTACTGACTGATTTCTCTTCGCTCGCTAGCTTATTTATTTGTTTGTGGTTCTGTAAATCTTACTGAAACTAACCTGATCCTGGGGATCGATCATTAAAGGCCATCGCCGGCCCCTGGTCACCAAAATGGCGTTCTCGATTGACACCTACAGGAAAAATAATTTACAAAAGCTGACAAATTAGCTATTAAGTTAAAAAAAACAAGAATGTAAGAAAAAAATTTCTCTGTTTCTTCGACAACAAAAAAAGTGTGAAATGCAAAAAAAATGTTGCGAGCTTTTTTTTAAGCAACACCTAAGGGGAAAAATCTGAATTGGGGCGTGTATCACGACTTACTTTCGGAAGCCTATCCCAACTTACCGAATCCCTCGGAAGCCCATCTGCATTCCACTGTCTTATTTCAAAAGGATCGGCCAGCACATTGATGAGACTAAAGTCATCTGATACAGGAATTTCCAATTCTTTACAGCGTTGGATCCAAGATGAGATCAGCTCCTGGCGGTAGAGACTTGTAAACGCACCAAAGTAAGCCACACAAGCTGCTGCCACGAAAACATTTCCGACCACGTTACCAATCTCTAATTCAAATGCCTGACATTTGAAAAGGGAAGTAAGCATTAAATTTCGCTCAGTAATGTTCAGACAAATCTACCCTTCTCCCCACCCCTCTCTCAGAGGAGTTCACCTCCCTGCGAGCGATTCTCCAAAGAACAAACCAGATTATGAAAGAGTGTACTGAGTTCGAAAGTAAAATATAACGCTGTTCGAACTTTGTGAAACAGGGATGTGCCTTACTACAGACAAACCGTTAAATGAAAACATTCTGATTATCTATTGATGACATACCGCCACATTCTCTGTCCAGCGTCCCTGTTCATCTCCCAGGGCTGTTGTCAGCTTGGATGCCCTCTTCAAACGAGCCGCAGTTTGTGCGATGTTCTTTGTCAGCGTTTCCTTCTCAGCAATACTATTGTCATAGGCTGCTTGAAGCTCTGCAATCTTTGGTTGGAAATATGTAAGTATTAATAATCGAATGGAGCATACTTATTCAAAATATTGTCTTTGAGCGGCTTGTTTTGTGTACAATCAGTATCTGAAAGTCGCCCGACTCTTATCAATTAAATTAAATTTTATGTTGGGCAGGTCTCATTCGATGCTAATCGAAGCAGCGACTATTGACGCAGTTCTTAGATATTTTTGTTTACAAAAATTATAGTCCAAATCACCACTGTAATTTTTATTAGACTCAAACTTTAAAGGAAATAAGATGGTCTGAGCAGAATAGCAGTTTTCAAAACCACGAAATGCTCCGATTACGCCGATCACACATTTTGTTCATGGAATTTTTTCGCCTATTCAGCTACCTTAAAAAGAATCTCACTCAACAATTTTTTTTCCGTCCAGGTCCTGAAATTCAGTTGGCAAACTTCAGCCCTTTTTTAAGAATGCAAGACTTAGCAAGAGCCCTACATCTCACTCTTAAATGTGTATTTGATGCTCAAATTTAAGGAGAAATTGACAGAAAATGAAAAGCAAGAACCACCACAATCGTCAACCACAAATAATCTGAAGAGAGAATCTTTGTCTCGCACCCTATCGTTTTATATACGGGTACCTTTTCTTCCACCGCCGCCAGGCTATCTTGTTTTTCTTTTAATGTCGCCATAACAGCATCTAATTCCACTTGTGCAGCAGCAAGTCTGAAGAAAGGCAACATGTGATTAAGGACGGCTCAAGGGTTGGTGTTTATTTATGCTCGTTAAAATGACTGTACTTCCAACAGCCACGTTGATCAATGACCAAACGCGCTAAAATTATTGACTGTCACAACATTAGTTGATAATCAAATTTGGAGTCGAATGATACAGACTTACGTTTGGAATATAACACTGGGAATGACATTCAGTTTTAATTATTAATACATACCTCTTTTTCTTTGGCTCCACCGTACGGAACACCCGAGCATACAAATCCATAGCGCGTACCCACATCACCATGGACCGGCAAGCCTGAGGAAATAAAGTCCGTTGCACTGATTATTAAGAACTAAAACAATCACCGCTACATGTACCCGGCTATCCGAGATAACCTTGATCAACTACTGACTTTGAACCCTCTTACCAAACAAAAATCTGGCAAATGTCCTACGAAAAAGCCTTGTAAAACGTTAGAAAAGCACGTGCGTAACTTTTCTGATACGAAGTTCCTTTACTCCCTCTCCCTCAAGTTGAATTAAAGGAGGCTCTAAAGGGTTTTTGACCGCGCGAGATCTAGATGCAAACATAGCGCGAGCTTTAATAATATCAACAAGCGAAACAAACGTTGCGGCTCGAGACGATCGCACGACTTTTATCCAAAAGGTTTATTAAAACAGTATAAAACTACGTAGTGTTCATGTATTGAACTCTGGGTTTTTCCAGCAACTATACCCATAATATCTATAGGCCTTCTACACCTGAAAAAGAGGTCAACAGAAAAGAAAACACGGGGGGAAAAGATTGCTAACTGGCGACAGACTCAAAAGCTTTACGGTTTTTATCGTCTACAAGCAACATCTTTTTCCGGCTGTTTCAGTCACTGGATTTTTTTATTAAGACAATTATTCGCCGCAAAGACGGACTAATTATTGATATTTGGCTGATTAACACACCTTCGAAACTTTCTCCACATTTTCTGGCGTGAACTTTGGGTTGTCGATGTATTTTTTCAGTTTCTTCAGAGTAGAGTCAGGGATATTGTCCTAGGAAAAAAACAAGCAGGGGTATATAATTCCTATATACAATTTGTTACAAATTCAAGTTCCTGCACAAATAGGGGAGCAGAACGTCATAAAAAGAATAGTTTAAAAGAATCAAAATTTTGCAAAGAAAAAACGAGGTGAAATCTTAATCGGATGGTAGGCACATATTTCTAAGCACACGAATACCAAGTAGATGTTGCATCACACATCTTAAACAATTAATCAGTAGTTTGTGGCGATTTGTAAAGCTTGGAAATACCTTACTAAACTAGCTAATGTGCTGATGAAACACTCTGAGTAATAATAAATATTTAATTTGAAAAGAGTTACTTAGATATGAAGTATTCAGTACCTTATTATATTCCATAAGCCTGGTCAAAAACTTGGCGTCACCCAGCAGAGATTTTGCCGCTGCCCAGTCGGGCCTAAGGAGTACATTATTAAATGATCAACAAAATATCAAACGATGAAAAGCAACATTCCTATGAAAACATTCCACGAAAATCAATACGTTCCACTCAGATTCTTCAACACATTATGTCTTCGGAACGAGGAATGAAAATTTTTGCTCTAATGCCCAATTGCAAGTTAGTAATGTAGATTTCTACATCGAGCAAAGGAATGAGCCTGAAAAATTCGGATCAATATCAGTATCTAGGCAACTGCCCACCTACCCCTCCCCTAACCCAACATTAACCCTAACTTGTTATCAATAGACTGTTGTTGGGTTAGGGGAAGGGTAGGTGGGCAGTTGCCCAGATACTGATATTGATCCAAAAATTCAAGCTTCAACAGGAATTGAACCCACGCCTCCCTTCCAGATACTATAGTTGGGTGCTACTACCAACTGAGAAACGAAGCCACATTCCCCTTAGGAATTGAATAGTATCACAAAAACTCGCGTCTCTCCTACATAGGATGACTAATGCTGGCACGAATGCAGCTTGACAAAATTTGCAAATTCGGAAAAAAGGCCTTTGATTAATAATAACATCTATCAAAGACACCTCCGGTTGTTTTGCTAAAATGAACATCTTCTACAAACAGAATCAACTTACTTTGAGTTCAACAGAATACAGATGGACTCCATAACAGTCATGACGAGCTCAGGGGGACTGGTGAACACACGTAACTCAGATATATCAGACTTGTCCAAAGAGTCAAGGGCCTAAAAGTGACAGAGATAATCAGTTACCTTCAAACTTCAATGAGCTTGCAGCTTTTTATCAGCATAGCCAGAACAGGAAGCAAATAGAACTTAAATGGGCTTACGAGCAGTAAGGCTCAAACTGCAGGAATTTATTCCCACAGTAGTCGCAAGAAGCAACAATGCGTGGTGATATTTTCCACTGAACGAGCTACAAGTCCATTTCATTATTGTCAGTGAAGCACACCGACCTAAAAACCAGCAGTGCAATACTGTATCATTAATTTCATTATTTACAAAGCTTCAATTCTGCTTAACCTGGGGGCTAGTCTAGAAATATACCTTGTTAGCGGCGTCCAGAGCAGGTAAAGCCTCGTCCAAGTCTTTCTGAGCTTCCGCTGCAATAGCTTGGGTTTCATCTGCCTTTCCTTTGGCTACTTCCTCTTCCGCTGAAACGACTTTTCTCACCTGAAGAAGTGAATGGAAATTCTCCAATTGTCTAATTGGTAATAATAAAATAAAAACTTATTTGAAAGATACTCTAAGCCTTTTAATGGTTAAGTTAAAGAAGGGAAATTTTTCAGGTGTTTATCAAAATACCATGGAGAGGAAATAAGGCAAAACTACCTAGAGATGCTCACAAACAAAATTGAGGTGTTCATAAATTGTGATGTCAGCATATTCTCAAATCCAAGAGCGGGCCATCATAATAAGCGCGAGGACAAAGGAACACAGCTTAAACATAAAGGTAGAGAACACATTCGTTTTTAATCTGACACAGACCTTGTCGGCTTCCTCTTGATCAGTCTGTAGTTTGTCCATCAGCTTTTCTACATCGAGTGATTTTTGTTTTAACTGCGGTTCTAAAGCCACTAACTCGACCTGCATGTTATCTACCAAGTCGTTAGTTTCTAGAAGCTTCTTCAAGCCATTCTTCACGCGGTCACGTGCACCAATCAGCTGTCTGGAAAATACATGAGTGATACAGTGAGTGAAAACACGACAGAGTGGTAGCTCTCAAACCTCTTCACTGATGCGAACAGAAAATGCGGGCGAGTAGCATCACTAATCCCCCCCAGCATGAGATGCTAGTCCATGGTAAGGTTAGACCCCCCCCCCCCCCCCCCTGGCATTTCATCAGGCTTCCGTGACAATTCGCCTAGACCCATGTATGCCCCTGGGTCGAGAAAGGCATGGGGAGAGCAAAGTGTTTTGCCAAAGAACACATCGCTTTGAATTAGTCAGATCTCAAATCCCGACGTCCAGAGCGCTAGCAATTAAGCCACCGTGTCTCCCAAAATAAAAAAGACTTTGATCTTCTTAGGAGGAAGGTCGAGAGTAGTCGGTGATGTTCGCTATATTTTGGTCATCAAGAATAGTAAAAATATCATACCTTCGTTTGTCATCTAACATGGACAGGTACAGGTTTATAAGCTCAAGGTAACTGGTTGGGGTTGTGTAATATCGACGACGCAGTTCGGCGTAAAACCTGTCCGCCATAGAGCTAACACTGGTGTGAATTTCAACACACATTTCGGCAACTCTCTCCTACCATAGAAAATAAAGAAACAGTGTCAAAAGCAACTAAAAAGGTAGAGAAGTCCAAGAGCCAACAACTGGAAAGGCCTCAAGGGTCTCTAGGGACGGTTTGTCTTAACATCGCCAAAATGCTAAGCAAGGCCTTTTCTTGATGACAAAACAACAGTTTTGGCGAGCAGTTGACCTTAAAAAATTGAAGGTGAACAAAATGTAGGACGTTCTGACCTTAACATCTCCTGCTCCCAAGTCCACTTCTTCGAAAAAGTTCTTGGAGACAGACAATAAAGCCTCCCTGCCAAAACGAAAGGTGTTTCAAAACGGTCAGCCAGAGATGACACAACACAAATCAGTCGCCTTTTCAATGGCTTTCAAAACAAATCCATAAAATTTCGGCGATTAGTGATGGCAATAGGACTAATGGGATTAAAATGCAGGGATTAATCTCCAGACTAAAGCATTTGTTATGGGTGCAACTTAGACTATAAGGTGATATCTGCATTAGGGTTATTTTGGTGATAGATGCTTAAGTTATCCGAAAGTACGCTAGCCGGACTGAGAGCATGTCTATGGTTAAAATTCACGTTTGTTCTATACCTAGACTTTCATTCAACAAAACGAGCGATGTGATTGATTGATTCTTGGTCACGTGCCCCTAATCAAATTCAAGTGCATCCCGACCGGGATACAATTGCGCAGTTGTTACCCGCGCGCCGAATACAACAGCACGTTTTTCCATATGATTGTCTAAGGGAAAGTCTAAATGTATAACAAAGCACTTAATGTATGGTCCCTCGGGAAACTATTTAGTTTTGTTGCAGTGAACTGACCTTGGCCACTCGGTAAACCAGTCAATAGTACAACAATTAACCAGGGATGGGAACATACGGCAGCGAGTACGGAATGCATCTCCCACAGGACTCATGCACAGTACCACATGAAGGTTATTCCGAACACGGCTGATGAAGTGATTGAACACGGCATCCCTGACATTGAAGAAAACGACAAGAAATTGAAAACCCTACATATCAATAAAACACAGCCATAGATATTAATGGCAAATTGTAGTGAGCTGTGAGGTTCAACATCAGAACCAATACTCACCTGTCGCCTTCAGGAACACCAGCGTCCTTCGCATGCGGTCGGGTTCCATTCAGCACTTGTTCATACTCTTCCGCTTCAAACAGGTTTGGAACCTGATGACAAACACAATGCAGACTGCTATTTTATCCACGTTGGTGCACTAACACATTTTGACAATTTCAAAAAACCAAATTCAGGGAAGCAAGGAGTACTTGATGGAACGGTCCAACTTTCAATTCATCAATTCCTTTTTATATTTTTGCCTAGCCCGTGGAACTTAGAAGCAAGCCCAAAAAAACAGAAACATTCTTGAAAAGTCATTGGATAACGAAGGAAGAAAACAGTAGTCGTATAAACTAGTATTTATTCATAAAACATTATCAGTACCTCGCCAGAGTTCAAGATGTTATTGATGTCTTCCAGAAACTCCTCAACAACGATCTGCATATAATTTAAATTGAAATAAAGATTTAATAATATGACCCTCATTCTAGGGCACTTGCTATCGTTTAATGTTTCACTTTAAGAGTAATACCACAAGTCTTTTTACAGCACCAAAGTGATCGTCTTAAAAAAAAACCCTGGTGTTGAATGTCCCTCAAAAAAATGGCTTTGCATTATTAAAAAACTAGCGCCAATCTCTGAACAATCGAAAGCAAAACTTAAACCAATCGAGACTTGAGTACGCGTCCTTTCCTGTGGTTCAGGCATTTTCATTGTCTTTCGTTGGCTCCTTAACCCCTTAACTCCCAGATCAAACTTTTAATTCTCCTTACGGTCAACCATTACAATTCTTATAATGTTAGTACAGAGAATTTAGTATTGAATCAACCAATTATCCCCAAATTGATAATTTTCTTTATTCTCGTCACTTATCTGGTTGACATTGTATATATATTGTAAGGAGAAATTTTGTCTTGGTCACTCATGGGAGTTAAAAGGTTAAGAAATTTTCCAATTTTTTTAATTTACAACCGCACTTACTTAGTTACAGCTCTCCGAGTGGCACTCAAAATGTGCACACATTAATAACCTTGACATTCAACAGACGTAGGTACCTGAGTATCAGTGAATAAGAAAACTGTGTTTTTTCCTTCCACTCCAGCTGACGTGTACAGTTTCTTAAGATCTTCCCGGAAAGAGGAGTAGTCGTAGCCACGAGTCAGCTCGATTTGAAAGCAAAGGTAGCCAGACATATGACATGCCAACCTAAAGTAAAACGCCAGAAAATTAACTATTTTTCAAATCTGTTCATCCAAATATTATGATTAGCCATCACGACCTAGATAAAACTTTTTTTGTGATGAATCGATCGCAACATTTTGACTTTAAAAAATTCCCGCATTGTGAATTGTGGAGAAGTTTTAAGAGAATGATTACGAGGCAAGTTACCTGGTAAGACTCTGTTTTCCTGTTCCTCCTACACCAACAAGCAGAGCATTCCCGCGAGGCTGGCGAACCATTCGGGCGATTCTACAAAAAACAAACAAACTCTCGCTCAGATAAACCCGTCGATTGCTAGGAAGGAGCTTTTAAAAAGCTTCACAGACAGTGTATGCACTAAAAACTGACCTTGACACGTGTTCTATGGCATCCATAAAGAACACAAGCTTCATTTCTTTGGAAGAGTTCATATTGTAGTCATCAAGATACTAAATAAAGAGACGATCAGATCAGTTTCCTCAAAAAACGGAAAGTCAGAGATTGTCTAAAAGAGCTAAGTCATATCTTGAGCCATTTCTATGACTACCCCTCAACTTAAAACAGACATCAAGGCATTACTTCGGTAAGATAGAGAAACACAAGATGTAACAATAAGCTGAGAAGACAGATAGATACTTAGGATGATGATTCAAAGAATGGCAAGAGACTCACTTAACAAATTTAGCATCAAGACGTTGTGGTTGCTGTTATTATACGTGCACGAGAAGTAAATCTTTAAGATTCACCTTTTTGACCACAATCATTGCTAAAGGTTACCAAGAACATCAAAGAAAGATATGGGTGAACTTACATCAGCCAGAAGATTTTTCACTTTTGAGATATCAGCCAGCTCTTCGTAGATTCGGTCAGAGGGGTCTGCACCCATCTTCATAAAGTCTCCAAACAGAATAGGGGCCGTCTCAAATTTTTCAGCTTGTACATTCTGGTTACAGCATAAAAAGACACAAAAACATTATGTTATTGAAAATTGAAAAGGCGTGTATTGTTTGCAGTTTATTATTTTTAAACTGCAGGACTGAAAACGATGGATTAATGTTTAAGGCGCTAGACTCTAAACCGTGAGATCTTGGTTTTTAGTTCTGGCCGAGTAATTTTGATATGTCCTTAAGAAAGACACTTTATTCCCACAATGCCTATCTCCACCTGGGAGTTAAAATGAGACTATAAAACTGCTGGAGAGACCATGCGAATTGCTGGGGGTAGCCTTTTAATGGACCAACAGCCATCCATATGGTATGAAAATTGGGAATAGAACCGGCGTAGGTCGCTCAACTCCCGAGCAGAATTCACTTTACGCTTTCTCTTTACAGTTACGAGCTCCAAAACTGTAATTTGGTATAAAAAAGGATGATTTTTCTTATCATAGGTTGCTAAAACTGGTTGGCTGTAGACAACATATTGTTCATACTTAGAAATATACCTGCGAGAAGTGTTTCTGTGCCATTTCAGACATAATGGCGTTAAAATAACGTTTGTCTTCTTTGTTAATGAGACGATCGTGAAAGACTCTTTGTGCCTCGTGACAGAACAGGCGAAAAATCTGTCCAGCGTCTCGAATAACTCCAGGATCTGCCTGAAGTACACCTGAGAAGAAATGATAAAGGATAGATTAGCACAAAACGTATTATAAAAATCTTTGAAATGATTACCAAAGTCACTCAAGTTAAAATGTTCGGAATTGCTCATGTAACTGAAATGGTAGATTGATTTTTAATGTGTCAAAGCCATGTAACCGTATTATGACTGGCAGACCAACCTTGAATGCATTTGGACAAATCTCTCAAGTTGAACACATAGTGAGATTTAGCAGGAGTCGGTAACAGATCTGTACTCATACGAACATAGATCTCAACACTAAAAGAGAGCAAACATGGACAAAATTAAGAAACAAAATATCATGCGACTGCAAGTAACGGCATCAACAGGTGGATCATCAGTCTTAGGGTTTTATTCTGTAACAGTCATGCTACAATATTTTGACAAACGTTTCCTAAGTTCAACAGTAACTTAAGTATAAATAAAACTTCGCGATAAAGGCTCGTTGAGTTGAAAAGAAACACCAAAAGGGAAGCTCAAAACCAATAAAGAATACGAGTTTTAAAGGATCGACACAAATAACAAACAATGAATTAACCCTTGTATTCCCAAGACCTCATAAGTGATTCTCCTTACTGTCTGCCATACAATTCTTATGATGTTAGCTCAGAGAATTTCGTTTTGGATCAACTAAAAATCCCCTAATTGACATTTTTTCTTTCTTCTTCTCACTTGTCTGTTTGATATTATATGGATACTACGAAGAGAAATTCTGTCTTGGTCACTTGTGAGAGGTGAAGGATTAAGAACCGAAACACAGAAACTGGAGACTACTGTTCATGAATAACCTTTTTTTTTAAAGGAAAATAAGAAAGTAAACAAAACTTATACCTCGCCCCAACAATCGCATCTGCACATCCCCTGACATCTTGAGGAAAGTCAACTAAAAAGCCGCTAACAATGGACTGAAAAAAGGAATGAAATGAATATTTGTCGATAATAATTTCAATAAAGGAAATTAATTTAGTCCAAAGATTTGAACTAATTTGATTTCCCTAACCTTGAAGATATGTTTCAGAGTGTGCTCGGCAGACGACGGAATACTGAACATACTGAAGTGACGTAGGAAACGAGGCGTGACTGGATTTCTACCCCCGCCAGGGGGAGCACAGGCTGCACAGATGGTCATGTCCTGTCATAAAAATAATGGTTAAAATCTCCCACACCTGAATAAAAAAGTTAAGGACATAAGGTCTAGCGTAGCACAGACGTAGTGCACTTACATGAATTTCCTTCCAGAAAAGTTTCTCTCTGTCGTAAAATCCACGAAAATCCTTCAAAAGGAAATAAATTCACTTAATATACTAGTAGTCCTAAGTATTGATATATACCCCATTCACATTCCTAAACCGATGTTTGTCGACTTAAAATTTAGCACATTTGAAATTAAAAGTTAGTGAATACTTGAAACCAAAAGAAAATTCAGTTTTTCAATTCACTGTTTCTGATTTTCATTCGCAAAAAACCTGGTGTACCTAAAAATGTTTTGCTGGTTTGAATGGGGTATATATGGATATGAAATCTTTTCTAATAAAAAAACAAAAAAGATTCAGATATTCCACCCTTCTGAAAGAATTAGACTTTATCAAATAAATCCGAGGGTACCTGGTACTGCCTGAGTAACTCTATGGGAGGCTGGGCGCCATACGTGTCCAGCTTGGGCATGTTCAAGTCATCAACAAAAATGATCATTCTTTTTCCAGCCGGTGCACCTTTGAATATAAACAAAACCTTGTTTAAAAACCTCCTCATATGACTCTTTAAAGAAACAAGAGGATCGTGCAACTCACTATGACTTCCGATCACCGATCAAAAGTCACAGGATTCTATGTTACTTTCTTCAAATCAAATCTTCTCTTACACACATCATAAAAGTCTGTGATGTTTATTCAGTAATCAGTTTCTTGAATCATAGGTTTCAAATGGTATAAAGTTTTATCACGTCTAACTACATCAATGAATACAAACCTAAAATGTTTTTTCGTTTCTTTTCCAGTTTGACTTCAATCATTTCCTGAGTTCGTTGGCTGCTTGTCTGAGCAGAGAAGTTCATCATGATGGGAACATAGTTCGCCTTATCGCTTATGTCGGTCAGCAGTCCTTTCGCCACCACAGACTGTAAAATAATAAAAATTGAGTTCAGTTAGACGCCTTTTCTATTCGTCATCCTCAGTGATATTATGCGGTTAATGTCAAACTTCTGTCTAACTAATTTTGTCATAAAAATTTTTTCGTCGTGTCCAATATTGTGAAAATGAAAACAAATCGTTCATGCGATAGCCCGTACCACCTGACCCAGGCTCCTTTGTCAAGGAAAGAGCGAATAACTGGCAAAGGAACCAAAAAAGGAGCAAATTGTGGGAAGCTGAGGAGCAGTTTCTCCGCTTTGTTTGATTCCGGTTCCTAGATATCCTCGCTATCTCCAATCAAGGAACATGGATCGAGACGGCAATGTCAGATGGAACTCCACTATCTTACCTTGCCAACGCCTGTCGTACCAGTAAACATGACGGATCTATTTACAACAAGCAGCTTCTCCATCAGGAATCCATATCTGACCGTGTCCACAGTGGGCACTAGTAGATCAAAGTATGGAATCTCCGGGCTGTACTTGAATGATGGAATAATCTTCTCCCATGGTTCAAGACGGCGTGTGTCAAAATCCACAAAGTAACTGAACAGATCACCTGAACCTGGAAGCTGTGCAAAGGGAAAAAGCCATTGTGGGAAAACCATGGGAAGACTTGCAGAGAATTTCTGTTTTTTTGTTTTGTTGTTGTTGGCTTTTTTAAACGATTTACTTTATTTATCCCTTACCTAAACTACAGTCAAAATTGTCTCCGTGTCATAAAATAGTGAGAATAAACGGTAACTGACAGCCCGAAAAAAAAGCAACAACAATAACAACCTGAACAAGTTAAAGAGGCCTGGTTACCAGTAATTGAATAACTTTCCAGTTAATGATCGGTAGTGGAAATAAAGAGTTTACAACGTAAGGATATGAATGCGCTCAATAATATTAGTTAAATAAACGTTGGAAAAAGAATAAATTGCTTCAAGATAACTAAATAAAAACTATTGGTAAAATGGTGCTCTAATTTGCACTTGAGAGGGTTGACTGTAGTGGTTTTAGTTTGCGATCCAACAGCAATTCATTTATTAGTTTTATCATTTTCCCCTAACCTTCACATCCTGTGTATCTGAGAATAAATCCCTCGAAAACGTATCAAAAGCGTCCATAGAAGACTCTACTAAGTTGCCCCCAATACTCCACAGGAAAGAGAAGAGGAAGGCGGTGCAAATAAGGGAGTGCAACTTGTTGGCGTCCATGTTAAAATCTGGGCCTCCTTTCTCTGGGAAGAAAAAGCTCTCCAGAAGGCAGCACATAGTTGTAACTTTATTTATGTCCACCTGAAAAAAGAGAGGTTTTCAGGGTTATAGTTGGGATACACCTATATCGTCCCGTCGCCTGTTACAAACTTTCCACAAATGTATGAAAGGACACGAGTCTCCTTACAAGACTTTAAATGTCTTCCCTGGAAACTACAGAGCAATGGGCACTTTTCAAATTTCGTCCTGGAACTTGTAACAATTTCCAATCATCCAGTGTTCCAATGTGGCCTATCTAACAATGATATTTGAGCCCAGTTTACCTGCTGCATGGCTTGTACACATTTCTTCCTTGCAAAGTTGAGCCCGTTATCCACGTAATTCTCAAACAAATTCATCAGATACTCCTGCAAACAAAAGTTGTAAGAAAAGGTGAGCAGAAATCAGAGTTATGATCACGGTACTCTATTACGGCTGCACTTATAAGACGTAATCACTCAATTTTGGCCGGAGTAAAAGAAAATTCATGAAAAGTGTTTCGACCGGGGCCCCAAAGGTGCAAAAATGTTTTGTGTCCTCTTGTACTAGATACTGCCACTAAGACAGGGAATATGTTTCATATATATTTAATCAATTTTGTGAACCTTCCTTTTAGACTCAAGGTATCGTGCCTTGGACAGTGGGTTTATAAAAGCCGAGTATCAGATAAGGTATTATATCTGGTAACTCAGTACAACCCACTCAATACTGTCAGCATCTTCAGCCGATAGAGAATTGTACGAAAAACGGTTGGAAATTTGAAAGACGTACAAGAGAGCAGCTGGAAACAAAACCCAGATTTGGTTAAGAATCGAATTTTGCAAGCTTCACTGCTTTAAAACCGAATGTCCAAATACAGACTTCTTACCTAAAAATTCTCGCGACAAATCCATGCCATTTTTTTTTCGATAATTGTGGATTTGTCCGCCTGTGTTTGAACAGCAAACCGAATACGATATATTTCCTAACCTTCTGCGATTGATTTGACACCTATGGATGGTGAACTTACACGTACACACGGTAACAGGTAGATACCTTTGTTTCGTCTTTCATCTTTGTACACGTTCTTTGCATCCAGGACTTGACATAAGGCCTCCAGCCCAATTCATAAGGGTCCATATATACCATACCACACCTGAAATAAACACACACAAATACCGTGAAGGACTGTACACGAGGATGCTGGCCACCAAATACGTCAATTGAGCCTGTACTCAAAAGTTTAGATGACAAATCATTTCCAAATAGCATTTTAAAATCAAAACATTGTTAATCGGCGTAGGAGCCATACCTGCTGACTGTAGCTGGGGATGCAACAGCAAGATCCTGCACCTCAAACAACATGTGTATGGTGTTGTTGAGCTTTATTCTCTCACTGTTAGCCAAGCAAAGCATCTTGTTGTCATCCAAAACAGTGTTCATGTTTTCGATCCATAGAGCGTCCACAGGACCATCGCAGACAATCCACTTGTGATCCTCAGTAGTGTCCTGTGTTATACCGGAGCAATAAAACAGTTGTTAGTTTAAGGAGAAGATTAAAATGATCAGCTCATTTCAATACATGCAGCTAACATTACCACCAGCCATGTCACAGGCCATGACATTGCATCGTACCTGAACACACACTCTAACAGTGACGGCCATGAGTCCGTCTCTCCACTCCATTGTAAGCTTGTTAATTTCCCCATACAGTTCTCCCATGCTAACAGCCTGTAGTAACAAATAAGAGTAACTGATAAATGTGCTAACAAAGCGCAATGACTCGCTTGGAAGAAGCATTGTTAACAACGGCAAAAGACGACCATACCTTGGGATTCAGCACGTATGTGCGAACTTTTTGGTAATAAGGATTTTCGTCTCCTTCCTCGTGTAACGTTGTCAGAGTGTCTTTGAGAACCTAAATGTTATGCAAGCAATGATAAGTGTGGCCTCCATCGAACAATTAACACATTTTTATAAAGAGCAGATTAGAAGTTTAATTCCGTACTAAGTCCACACACAGTTCATCTTATTCATTACGATTTGTCAGGGGTTACATTAAAAGCCAGTTACCGACGGTCTACCGCTGGCCATAAGACCTCTCACCGAGGTCTACAAGCAAACTTTCGTGTTTGGGTTTCGCCTTACAGCCCCTTTTCTGGGCACAATCGCATATTACACCATCGCCAGCCGCTTATGAAAAAGTAATCGAAACCCCTGCGTATGTGATCATTGAATGACGTACTATCTGCTCACCTCATAACTCGTTGTCTTTCCTCCTCCAGTGGGTCCTACAGTCATCACACCGTGCCGAACAATCATTGTCTCATACAACTGGATCGTCTTTTTCACCATTGAAGGAACAACCTAGATGAATAAAAATAAGTTATATGTGGAATTCCATAACCACTACGATTGACAAGCTTTGATTTGTGAGATGAGCAGCGTGTGATGCAAAATGATGAAATAGATTTGGCATAGCACTGTTATCATCTGTAACATATTTCAACGTTCTCTGGTGAAAAAGTCATCCCACACAAGCATCATTTATTTGGCTGGTCATTCTGTCATTATCACCATACTAATGAATCCTTACGAGGCCGAAACAGCTGAACATGGCTGTAACAATCCAGCTTTGACACTCTTTACGGTGGCCCATTTACGTTCTCAACTCAGTTGATAATACCAAATTACCCTGACGACAATAACTCACATTTCAAATCTTTTTAGTGCAAAAGACGTGGTGTCAGTGTCATGGACACTTTGGTGTAATTTCTGCCGCCTCAAAACACCACTACAACCATTTTAACAACCAAAAAGATACTTATTTCCATTCACGCACGAGTCAAACCATATTTTTACACTACTCCAACGAACATTAATTAATTCAGATTCCACTTCACTTCGTTAACTGTCAATAAAGAGGATGCCGTACCTGACAACCTTTCTTGAGCAAGCATTCCTCTATAGTAGCTTGTAGCTTGCCATAGTCGTGATCTGGAATTTCTTTACCGGGGAAAAGATCTGATAGGATGGCCTTGAGAAAAAATAATAACGGAACTAATCAGTTTACCCTTTCACTCACACGATCTGTTTGTTAAATCTCCCCCCCTAGCTGCCACGCATTTCCTTTAACGTAGCCATGAGAACTTGGTGTTAGATCAAGATAACAACTGCTACCTGATGAGTTTGAGTATTCTCATCATTTCTTTACTGGATAATTTGTGGACATTGTAGGGAGAAGTTACATGTTAATCACCTCTTAGAGTTATGGGGTTAAGAGCAACATTCAAACAGAACACAATTCAAATATATAAGCGATCTTCGCAATACTGATTCGCAGAAATGACAATTCCTTAAAAATATATTACAACTGTTTCCTGAAGTACTTACTCTGAATAGCTCGGCGTCCTGCTTGAGAAATTTGGGCAAGTTGCTGTCCCGAAGAGCTCTGATCAGCACGATATCTTCATTCAGATTAGGATTTCCTCTCTTCAGCGCTCCAGCCATAACAAGCACAGATTTGACAGCTCTCATACCAAAGTCATAATGATCTTGTTGAGAAAGCTGTTCACTGCACAGTCGGTACATCTGCACCATCTTACGAGCCAAGTTTTTAGAGGATTCAAAGCCTTCGGAATACAGAATCACTTCCGCAATCAAGGCTACAATGAGAGAAATAATTGTTATGACTCTCCTATCAAAAATAGTTTAAAGGTTCATTAATAGACATATCTTGGGCTTCAAATTTTTACTTGAATTGAAAACTTTTAAACCGAAGAAACATTTGAACCATGACACCAACGACAAAGCCACAGAACATCTAACTGGTAATGGTAACAAATATACTTCAATAAATAAAGGGGAAAAATGGTTATTTTTTAGTTCAGTAATAAAGTGAAGAAGAGATATGAGGTGAAATGTAGTGTGTGAGAGAAAGGAAAAACTAAGTCCTCAGTAAGAACTAAGCCCCAGACCTCGTATTAAGCCAAAGAGAACTCTACGGAACACAGCGGTCAAAAGTCAGACATAGTCGGCCAATTCTGGCCGCCTGTGCACCAAATTCCCGCGCAAACTTTCGAAGGAAAAGAAGAAACAACCGCTGTCTCGCAAAATAAGCTAAAGAAAATTGAAACGTTCACAGAAATCTGTTAAGAGAAACAAAAGTAGGGAACTCGAGACTTTTGGAACACAACATTTGTTCAGGTACGGGTATCCGTTTGATTTACCATAGAATATTATATTACAAGCTCTTAACCCTTTACATCCCAACATCAGTATGCATATTCTCCATAGTGTTCTCTATACATTTCTTAAGGGTCTGAAAAGGAGAATTTGTTTAACAGTCAAGAGTTCTTTAGTTGTAAATCATTTCCCTTGGTCTCGTTAACTTAATGTTTGATTCGTAGCTGATATTTGAAGGAGACATTAGATGCCAGTTATTTTCAGGGGTTACAGGGTTAAAACACCGTGACTTACTTTTTTTGTGTGGTTTTATGCAACTCGTGTTAGATCATTCAGTTCTAACAGCCAGAAAGCACACCACCTAGTCTTACAACCTTCGCACGTGTGAAGACGTTTGACCGCTATGCTACTCTATGGCAAGCTAGGTTAATACTCGAAAAAGGTTCCATGGTTACCGACCGACTAAGGAGTACGCTGTAATACTCGTTTACTCACCATAGTCTGGCACCATCATAGCCATCGGTCTGAACAAAGCTTTTAAGTTATCTGGTAATTCTGTTCGACCAGCATATCCAGGGTTCATTGTGATGAATGCCGCACAGCTTGGAATAAGTTTGATTTCACGCCCCTCAAACATGAAACGGGAAGCCTAAAGGAACAAAACATCTTCTCAAAGATTTTTAACTTAAAAATTTAAAAGAGCGTCAAGCTAACCAGCCGTGATTCCAGGCCATAGGATGGTATAAAACTTTACCTTAGCCACTTTGGCGTTTCTTATGGTGAGAAGTTGCTGAGCAATAACAGACAACACTTCGATGTCAATTCTGTTAAACTCATCAAAACAACACCAGGCTCCTGACTGAGCCAAGCCAGAGAAGAACCGTCCCATCATCTTAAAGTCCAATCCTTCAGAGCAGTTGAACACCACGCATTGTTTAGCAAGGGCCTTGGCTAAGTCCTGCGTACAAAATCACACAAAAAATATTGAACTATGATTACAAAACAGAACACTTCTTGTACGGGACGAGGTCTATGAAATTTTCCATACATAAGTGACCAACTACCGAGAGCGAAATTTGACGAAGGCCCTTGATTCCGGAGCTTTTCGACTGACGAATTCTAGTTTACCGGGAAAGTTAGAAGGAAACCCGCGAATATACAGGATGATTACTGTCTTGGTTGAGGAAAACTTCCGGGTGATAAATTTCAAATAATTTCCAGCACAAATTTTGCTTAAAGCGTATTTTCTTACATTGAACTTTCATGATTTTCCCTGTACGACAAAATAAGTACTTAGTTGACAGCAACATCACTGTGACCTAGTGGAACTCACTACGAAACAGCAAATCCTCTAGTTGGAAGTGATTTGACCACAATTCTTAGACTATAAAAGGAAAGTTTAAAAAACTGACTTCGAAGTTTCTTATATTATATTCTCTCATCTCATTCAGTTCACGTTATCAACTGATCAAAGAAGATGTTCCACACAGTTGTTAGTTTAACGGACGCAACCAGAAATGCTAGAACTTTAGATTTCTCATAATATTCTTTTGCTACCTCTGACATAACATAACACCAAGAGTGAAACTATGGCTTATCAACAAATAAAACTTTGTTATGCAGGTCTGCAGGATTACCTTAGTAGTTTCTGTTTTTCCTGTCCCGGCAGGCCCTGCGGGTGCTCCTCCCAAGTCAAGCTGTAGTGCTCCCATCAAACACAAGTAGCACCGATCCTTCAAACAAAAAAAAGACACCTTTTGTTCTTCTCTGACTGAGTTGGTTCAAGTACGTCCCTGGTAAAATGCTTCTCTTTTGAAAGAAATTTAATTCAGGTTGGAGTTACGACGTTACATATGTGTCTTGTCACATGTTGAGGTACGCACAAATTAATCAACAAACTATTGCAATACGTCACAGCTGCTCTTTTTGTCAAAAACATTGTCTCTACGACAGAATGTTGTGCTGCAATGAGTCGCACGAATTCAAACTGGTTTGAATCTGTGTAATTTCAGCTGTGCAATAAATTCAAGCAATTTGTTTGGTAAGCAATACCTACCTAGTGGTTTACCACAAAAACCTGTCGCACTGATCTGTCGCCGCGAGAGTCGCGATGTATTTAATGAAACATAAGCAACGTATACAAACGCAGTAAGGGCACCGAGCTAAGATATTTCCACGCGGCAGCGATACAAAATCCTTTTTAAAAATGTACACATAGGTACACAGATAAATCAATGAAGATTTGTTATTAAAGTATGTCTTACTGTAAGTGGTGTGATGACCAGTCGAGGTGAGGCACCAAGGTACTCATAACCATAGATGTACAAGGAGTTGGACATGCGTACAACACAGTTGTCCAGGTCTGGATCCCAGTAGTAACGTAACTGTTTTACCCATTCAAAACTGTTCACATTATCAACCTAAAGTATTCAACAAACATTAGGGTCAATTCTATGTAAGACTGAAGGTTCGAGCCGTCTCTCAGAGAACTAACTTTGAGTGCAGAGGCTCGAAAGAAATTATGTAAACTTATTTTTATTCAAGCGGTATTCATTTCGATCAGAATTTAGGGGGCAATAAAGAGACAGGTCAAGTGTAAATAAATTGTGGAAAAGTTTGATAGGCAGTGCAACTTTATGGGGATTCAATGCACTTTATTGTATCGCTCAGTTAGTGCGCGCCCTGTGATTGGTCAATTTAGCGGGCCGTATTTTACTGTAAGGCCCACTACATTCAAAAGTTTGCGCCGATTTATGACCTGCGCGCTTAACGAAAATTACAGACTTTGAACTCGGTTGGTAAGAGATATCTAACTGATGACTTTTCGTTAGCTGATGCAAAAATTCATCGTTATTGATATATCATTTAATGAAAATGGAACACACAAAGCTGCACATACAATTTCAGACTGCGTCTAACTTAATCGTAACAGCAAGGTAAAATATGCAACATCGCCTATTTTATCATCAAGCATCAAGATAAAAGTCAAGACAAGACGAGTTGAGATTTGCTCATGCAGCTGTATACAATTAAGAGGTTAATGACCTGATGTTCCACCATTCCTGTGACTATATCCCTTGCATGCACATCAATAGTGATCAAAGCACACAGAATGTTCCTGGTCAGTTTTGGAAGCTCTCCACGAACCAGTGCAGCAAGCTTGTTCAAATTCTTGGGGGAAGTTGGAAATAAAAAAAAATTAGTAAAGCATCACAAAACTTTTGTATCTTATGAGTTAAAAAGATAAAGTGGTGACCATCTCCCCTTTTTAACGCCTTCCTTCATGTTTCTGTAGCATTTAAACAGAAGTTATGTTGTAATGTGCTCGATCAAAGGTCATAGCGCCCTTGCGAAATCTATGAAAATGTAAACCAATCATAGGTATCAAAAATAATAAAAGTTTGTTTTGTCTTACAGTGACACACATCTGTTCTGCTTCCTTCATGGCCTCTAGCCTGTCACCTTCTGTAACCAAACATTCCGTGATGTCACGACACCACATGGTCTGAGAAACGGTCAGAACAACCTACAACAGAAAAACAGTTGTGTAACAAATCAAACGTATTTCTAACCATTCCATGATACATTCCGTAAGTGAAAAAGCTTAACGGTTATGAATGGATAAAAGCTGTTTAGAGGAAAGAGTTAAACAGTAACCTGTTAAAAAATAAGCGGAACTCTTAGTAGTAAGAAAAAACATCAACTATAATGAAATAAATTAGCATGAAATTCATTGAAAAGCCTCTAAAACATTTTTGCTCTCCAACAACCAAAATGTTTTCCTTTATATCGTATTGTTGATCATAGATAACCAGAACATATGGCTGCGTATTAAATAACAGAATTCAAATAACACACAGTGTAGACAAGTAAAGAAATAATACAGATATGATTTATTAGAAAATACCATACAAGTGAATAATGCTTTTCCCGCCCGCTGATCGGCTAGTCCGGAGGTAAATAGCAAGTACTATTCACCTCCGAGAAGCCCGTCAGACAAAATAGCACGTCAGGGGTTTAATTTTTGACCATTTTTTGGTATATTGAAACAAATAAACTAAGTTTTTTGATATGTGTATGGTATACACTAAAAAAATTATTCACCTCAGTGTCAATGAAAGTGGTGGATATTTACCTCCACTTAGATGAGAAATTGTTAATTATTGACTCAGTATAGCGTTGAGTTTACCTGACTAGGATGTAGTGTAACCCACTCTTCTCTCGGTCTGCTCTCATAGTCAGCTATGGACGCTTTGGCTAGTTTTCTGAGTGAAGAAACCATAGACTCTTCAACCTTACCAAGCCAGTCTTCCACATTACCACGAGCCTTCAAACCCTTGAACAGATAAAAAAAAAATTATAAGATTCTCTATGACCTCAGACGGAAACGACTTCACTGTGACGACCACTAGTTCTACAATTATTTAAGGAAACAAGGACAGGAATGAAATATTGTTTTTCACCTTTGTAAGACCAACTCTTTCTCCTTCAGGTGAGATCATTGCAAGGATATCATTGGTCTTTGTTTCAGCAGCCTTACCAGCTGAGGCGGCTGAAAACCAGACAATACAGCAAAGGTTAGAGAAACTTGAGACAAACGCTTGTCGCTTGAATACAAAGGACATAAAATTAAAATGTAATATCAGTTGCAAAGGAAGGATATCGCAAGGACCGGAGTGAGCCTTCCTGATTTTGTAGCTCGCTTGAACTAAGTCTGCAATCTTTTGTACATGTCAAGGAAGTATTCTGTGATCTATGACCGGAAATGACTAGGACTTCGTCCGAGTTCGCTAATCGGTCTAGTCAAATCGGACAGTTAAGCATCCAATATAACTCAACTACTCAGCCAATTGTGGCCAAATAAAATAAAGAAAATTTCTTAAGAGAGCAGGTTGAGAGGTCCACATTGAAAACAAACATGGACGAAATAAACCTGTTCAATGAATTTATTCCGTATATTATCTTACATTAACTTTTTCATTCCTGAGTTCCCCGCACCTTGTTAACGACACAATTAATTGGTAATCGAACTGAGTGGAGTACAAAGCATCGGTAATCGTGCTTTAAAATTACTCTCGCGCTACGCCCTCGGCCAATTTGTGATCACTCGCCCGATTACTCCCTGAATTGTTCTCCACACAGACCTATTACTATAACGTAGTAAAACTTACGTCTCTCTCCAGTTGGTGTGACTGGTTTTTCAGCTGCTGATGGTGTGGGAGGTGGCTGAGCAGCACTACCAAACTCAAGTCTGAGAAAAGTTGAATAGATTGGAAAAACATAAAGTGTTGGAAGGATTTTTCTTTTGACCTCCTTTATGATATATTGATAGTTGAAAGCTAAGAAGTACAAAAACTTACTTTGAAATGGCATCGAAACACTTTTGCAAGTGAGGCTGCACAGCATGCGGATTACGCGTCTGTGATAAGATTTCCAATAACTCGTCATTTGAAAGGAAATAGAACCTAAAATAACAAAGAATTGCGTTATTGACGATCAAACACCTAATCACCCAGTGGCGGATCCAGATCTTGAGCTAAGGTAGGGGCCGGTTTTTTGTCGCTTGCCTTGACGGCTTTTCTTCCTTCTGCGATTCTTTCTTTATTTTTTAACCAAAATAAGGGTTACATATTGTTGCTACTTTACCAGGATGAGTGGATGACTTGCAACGTAACTGACAAATAAGGCCTAGATCCGCTACTGTCACCACTCACACTAAAAATGAGCCGACAGCGAAAGAAGAACCTTTCAGTTTTCATCTCATAACTACCTTGGAAAGATAACACACTTGGACTCCAGGTAGGCCTCAAGGCACTTCTGAATCTGATCTAAAAGGGCATTGTTATTCTGGAATATCTCGAGCAGTCCTGAAACAAGTAAGGAAGCATTTCAAATTTCATTTATCAGAAAAAAATTGAGCCATAAAACCACAAAGAAACGTCAGCTTTGGAGAGTGGTCCAGAAACTCTCTACTGTGTTCAAATTACATCGCCAACTCAGTTGATAAAACCTAATTATTCTATTTTTATAATTAACGCTTTTTTCGTGTAATGTTTAGCCAGGAACAGATCAGAAACCTTCAGTGGCGGCTGGCGGTTATAACACACTCTGGACATGAAAATATTAATATCCAGTTACCTCTACGTGAACACTCACCTGGTTGGGTGGCTGCTCGGAGAGCGTTGGGAAGCCTGTGGACTTTTCTCATGACTTCCTTCCATGACTTGTCAACTGTCAGAAACATTTTGGCTTCAGCTGGTAGCTGACGCTGGATATCTGGAGCGCTAAAAATGCTCTCAAGGTATAACCAGTTACGCTGACAAGTCATCCACTCATCCTGGTAAAGTAACAACAATATGAAAGTCACGTCTTTGTCATTTGTTCCCTCTGATAATGATTTTCTTTTCCAAAACCCAGCAGGTGGACAAACACTGGTTGAAAGAGTGCGTTGCGTAGTTATGGGTTTTAAAATATTTTGCCTCTAAAAAATTAATCAAACTTATCGGTACAGCTTAAAAATTTGGGAAGTAACTCTGAAAAATACGCTTCATAACTTAAAAGAATTGGCTTATCTACTATGACTGCAGTAACAATCATGATCATAACATAGCTTCACCGGAAAAAAAAAACTTTGATTCATTCCACTCCTCCATAGGACTGGTAAGTCTTGACATTTGAATCTCTTTGCGTTGTTTTCGCATGTTTACCCATCCAGTCAAACGAGCGATTTATGAGTTTTGGTTTCCTTGACGAAGACTTCTTGTCTCAGACAAACTGGCAAATGCATGATTTGAAGGCATCATATGCAAGTAACAATAATTTTGGAAAGTAGACATTAATCAAATCTTACCAGTGTTTCACTAAAGAGGTGAAGTTGCCTTTGCCAGTCATCCACTCTTGGTCTGATTGGGCCAACATGTCGAGAACCAGCAATAGTGGATATATTTATCTGTAGAGAAAGTGAAGAGAGTTAACACAAATGACCGATCATTCCCTTCAAGTATAAAACAATGTTCAAAAATTCTAATCACCATGCTGTCATCAAGCAGAGCCTGGATATCATCGATTCCACCCAAGATAAAAACATCTTTGGAGTCACGGTGGGGTAACACAATGAATTCTGTTTGCTTCCATGAATCTTCAACCTGAACAACATTACAAGAAAAAAAAAATATTATGTATCAGCTTTTTCCATGACTACTTTATTTGCAACCCACTTGCCAAGATTGTTATTTTGACTTCAGCGACATCTAAACATTACGTCATTAAAATACATAACTTGGTAAAATTCGATATCTGAGCATGCGTAAACTTAGGATTTGCCTATTCGCAATTTTTCCCCCGCTGGTTTCCTTTCTATCGATTTTTTTTTTAGGCATAGGAGGCCTATGGATATTATGAACATCGTTGCAAGAACCCTGGAGTTCATTACAGAAAATCTTTATTATTTCATAAACCTTTTTAGCAAAAACTGTGCCATCGTTTCGAACGCCATATTTGTTTAGCCTGTGGACATTTTTGAAGTTCACTCTATGTTTGTGATCCAGATCCAGATCCAGATCCAGATCTCGAGCTTTATGATAAAAATACAAAACAAAGTCACTAGCAGGATTATTTGTCAAAACCTTTTTGAGGATTCCCTCAAGTGATGCTTCACTAGACGCCTGCCCGGAGACTTCTTCAATAGCTTCTGTATGATCAAATGCATCAATCTTGTTGAGTAATCCCAGAGTAAGTGGTTCTTCCTCAGTAAAGTGGTAACCAAAGATCTGTTGAATGTGCTCCCAGTGGCGAGGTTTCAGAGCTGGGTTACGCAGGTTGGTTATGACTGGTAACTATATTAAACCAAGTCAAGAACACATATGCGTAAGTATGGAAAATGAACTTTTATACAGCCATACCACTGACAAGCTCAAACCACTACTTCTCTTAATCACAACCTGACTGTTAAACAGTACAAACTCAAGCTAATTGCACTTGTCATTTAGCTCGTGTTTTTTCGATGAAGCAAATATTTAAGTAAAAGCATTCACTGAAGGTTAATTAACCACTACAGCTGTGGTTCAATCACATCATGATGATTTTATTCAAATCTACTGGTCTAAATATAGATGCAGAGAAACAATTAGATTTAAAATTTCCTCTTTATTTCTGTATTTCATCAGCCTTTTCTTCACATTGAAATGCATTTTGATTTGTGATCATTGTTTTATGTCTCCTTTAAATTCAAATTGTTTCAAACTACTTTAAAGCCATGAGACTGCTCTAAAAATAATCAATACTCATATCTATACGATATAAGAATAAAAAATAAACTGATTTGAAGATGGAGTACAATTCAAAGAAAATGATACAACATGTAAATTTAGCCTTGCTGTCATGTCTTCACTTGAGTGGGTTCTATTGCTTTTATGAAAAAGAAAAAGTTATTAGTTTACCAGTAATTTTCAATTATAAAAATCTACCTTATGCCTCATCCCTTCCACTTTATCTTTCAGTATTGGCACCACTGAGTTGGGAGGCAAACCTTTCTCCAATTGCATAACTGTCTTAGCATACTTCATCACTTGGTTGCTCAGAGTTTCTGGGTTGAGCTCTTCAAAAGGAAGCTGAAACATTTTTCATGCACAGTTAACTTCTTCAGTTTGAGAAAATAGATTCAATTTCAATTGGCTGTCAATTTTTGTAAGAAAAAAAGAAAACAACAATGACAAGCCAACAGACAGACAACTAAAATTTCATTGAGATTAATAACAGTCGAACTTCAATCATCCAGACTCATTGGGACTAGATGAAATAGTCCGGATAACCAAGAATATGATTATTAGTGAGGAACAAAACCTGATTAAATTTAGAAAGCGACATTTCATCATCAAACAAAACATTTAAAATCAAGGACATGATGATCATGAATAAATATTTGTGATGCTGTGTATCTTGTTTATCTTGCATACGACACCAAACAAACCAATAGAGGGAGAAATCTCACTTAGCAACAAAGCAACTCTAAGCCAATCAGACCTCATTCAAACGTTCTTCATTATATTTATGTCAGGCACGCAAGTGCTGCTTTTGCTTTTTGAAAGCAAAACAAGCATGCATTTACTTCACTTTTCAACACTATAGTTTTAAAAAACATGGTTATGGATCTTAATCATGACTAATAAATATTCATAAAAAAATTGGGATCAGAGAAAATGTCTGGATTATCAAGAAATCCAGATAATTGAGGTCCAACTGTACCAGTACATGTATGTACTAAGGTTTGCCAACCACTGAAATACTTAATTGAACAAATGTGAAACAACTTTAATTTGCATGATAAAGTCTCAACTGGAAAGAATTTAAAGTGTTTCATAAGATGTTTTTCAATGACATTTCAACAAAAAGAATGCAGGATAGTAACACCCACCTCAAGCCATTCATCAGTGACAACATCCCATTCCACAAGTGAGTTCCACAATGCCTGTTTGAGCTTGAGCTCTGCATGAACTTCTTCAAGTTCTTCGAACTTGGCCACCTCAACCTATGTGTAGTGCAGACTTGTTAGATTAAACCTCATTCTTGCATTCTTTAAATGACAGCATCAGCACAAGATTATGTTTTTACTAGCTCTAATCTAATGTCAGACAAGGAGAAGCTCAAATGAAAAATGCATTATTGAGGAAGTTTTCCGGTAAATTCATGAAGCCATTGCTAGAAGGTCAAAAGAATCTATAAACAAAAAGCTGTTTGCATATAAATATGTCTATAAAAAAATATGCATTTCAAGGACTGAAAAAAGGAACCCTTAAGCTAATTTGCAACTCAGAAAATTCCCTAATAATCTGGTTATGTTGTATAGGCCAGTGAAAGCTATTAGTTCATGATCCTTGTTCAATACCTTGAAGTTCTTCTGGTGTGATTTGTATGTGAGCGCCAGGTTGTTGAGGCTATCCATTTTCTCTATGAGAACTTCAAGGTAGTGGATAATGTCCTGTGACTGTGAACTGGAATCCAAAATCTTGGGGTCCTGTAACAGAAATGAGTCTTGTAGTATCATCATGAAAACAAAGAAATACTGGCCAAGACACTAAACACTTTGACTTCCTTCTTGGTTACTTCTACTTTAAAAGATAACTAGAGATACAAAACATATTTTAAGCTTAAATTGTATTTAATTTTCCTCCAGTAATTTTAATCTGAGTTCTAAAATTTTCCTACAGAGACCAAAAACTTTTAGGTCTTCCAAAAGCAGGATTTGATCACAAAATAGGAAGAGAGGATAATGACGACTTCCATCTTCACCTCAGAGAAGGAAAGGTACCACTACCATACACATGAGGGATCATTCATTGTTTGCAAAGGCAAAGTGACAGCCTTCAGTCATTTTCAGAAATAACAGCTTTCAACCCTTAAGTGAGATGTTTATCTTGGCTTTCATTACTCAAATTTGAAATGACAAATGAATAAAACAAATCTACTTGTACAGTACAAATATTTTTCATAAGTGCTGAGTGTATTTAGTGTTAGCTCAATAACCTTTATAAACAATATGTGCTACACCAACCTGAGCTTTTTGCTTCACTTCTTTCACCTCCTTACCCAGTACCACGATATCTTTGTCAATGTGTGTACACATCTTGTCAATATTGGCATCCCTCTCAGCTAATGATTTGTCGATTACATTACGAACCGCTGTAACTGTGGGCCTCAGAGTCTACAAGGATCATGGAATTTATTCAGTTTTTTTAACTGTTCAAGGACTTCTGGTACTTAATATTAGCAACATGTAAAATCCAACTTTGATGAAGTAACCAGACACTATAAAGAAAATGGTTTACAAAAGCATTCCAAATTTCTCAATACATGTAGTTTTGACAGGTGATGATGATCACCTCATCTTGAGGTCACTGACACTTCCTGATAGAAAAACACTTTGATAATTAAACTGTGATCAATGTGTGTGCTTTGATGCCAAGGCCAGGATCTCTGATTTGGACACTCACACTACAGTTCTATTTGCCACTTTAAATCTTAATTCTACAGACAGAACCAATACCTGGTACACAGCAAGATCCTCAGGTGGCGTTGGTACTTTGTATGTCTCAATCAAGTCATACAGCTCTTTTACAACAGTAGCATCTCTTTCAATATCATCAACCTAAAAAGAAAGTAATAACTCACATTGATTCACTAGGTGGAACACAGGTTAGATCCTGAAAATGTTAGGACTGACAAGACCTACTTGTAGTATAGCTTACCATTTTATTTTCAGTATTCTTTACAGATTAGATTTAACAGTGTTTCAGAAAAGTACAGAGCACTTCCTGAGAGATTTGACAGCAATGACACCCGACTACTCACATGATTGACAGGCTGTACAGCTAGCTATGCAGTGTGTAATACTAGCACACAAATACCACATTACTTTTGTAGTGCTGTATTTACATTTACAACTAAACTTCAGCATGTGAACAAATTAGCACAATATCATGATTTCACCTTGCTTTACATGTAGGTAATATAAAAGTAACACACTCTGATAAAGATTGAGGATAATCAGTTTAATGCTATTTGTGGTATGTAAATAAAGACTACTGAAAAGACACTACCTTCTCTTGAATGGTGTCAAGAAATGAAAGGCTTTCAACATATTCTGTGGTGCTACTAGGCACAGCTTCTAGTTTAAACTGAGCATCTTGACAGAATTCCATCAATGTATCTGTTCGCATCTTGGCCAACTTAGGCAATATATCATTTATCACCTACAATAAGGGAAAGAGTGCTTACATTATGTACATGTACATCTACCAACAAAATAGCACATGATGCTTAGTTGAACAAGTTACCTATCACTGAAAAGTTACATTTACTTAAGAACAACTACTTCCATATTGCAACATGGAAAATGGAAACAATACAATATTTTGTCAAGATCATTAATAATTGTTTGTCGTAAAACCACACACAAAGAATCTCCAAACCCAGCTGATGAAATATCCAGGGAGATGGTTAATGGAACAAATTTGGACCACACTTACCTCTAAACATTTCAGTGGTGATGGAATAAGGACTTCTTTCAACTTCTTACAATCAACAAGGATCATGCCAATTGGTCTGTGTTCCAAAATGCTGACTGCTTGTTCATGTTCACTATTGTATTTGTCCAGTGAGTTTGAGAAGAAGTGAACATCTGATTTACAAAATGAAAAAAATTTATTTCTTTAGATAACCACTTCTTAGGTTAGAATTATCTGTCAAAACACAACCATAAAAAGGGTATTTGCAATCATTATTACCGTGCTCTTCTTGTCTAATTCCTTCAAGATCCAAACTCTCATTCTCTTGATAAAACTGGCGATAAGGTTCAAATGTATTGGCATACTGCCATGCAGAGTCAAATGCTGAGGAAATTGCATCCTAAATAAAAAGAAAACACTTTAATTCAACAAATCTTTGGTAGGTCATTATAAGAAAAATAGTACAGATGTACAGTATGTACGCAAAAGCAAACTTTTGAATAACATCTGTTTAAAATTGTTCAAAAGAGAAAAAGCAAATTAACTTGATTTTCAAAAAGGCTATGTCATCAGACACACTTTCCCAGATAGATGAGGCACACCTTTAAAAATAATAATTGCTAATCATACGACCTTCAGCACTGCTTACACAATACTATAGAAAATCATGATGAAAGCTGTGTAGCCCTGCTCTGTCACATCATCTGAGATTGTGAACTCTAATTGGGTGTGCAAAGAAATGAAGTGAAAGCTTTTATTGTAGAACCTTGCTTGTATTTGTGAAGTGTGTGCCCTTCTAATACTTCTTATCACATCCTATTTATGTTCAAACATAATTTCAGAAATTATAAGACTTAGCAGTCATACAATAAAAATCTGACTGTGTTTTGAGCAACAGACATGAAAATATTTTGCTCTCGGTCATGATGCACAGACCACACAGCCATCAGTCTGTAGGTCATGACCTTATGCCAAATATCTTTTTGTCTGGTCCTCCCACTCAGTCAATAGCCACATATCATCATTCAGATGAAACCCTAAACCATTTGCAAAAATACTTTGAAGTTTGACTCAACCCCTTTATTTCTCATCAAAATATCATGTGCTAAAATTTCCTTTTTTTTTTCACCACTCATAAATATTAAAACCACGTACCTTGATACTCTGTATAATTCCCTGAAGATGTCTATCATCCTCAAACATGGTAGCCAGACTAGGACCATCACCAGCTGTTTTCTCCTCAACTTTACCATTGATGAAAGGTCTATGTTGCAACAAAAATTAGAAGTCAAAATAATGTATTTTCCACAGATTTAAAGTGTTACTCTGTCTTCAGTTTATAAGGTTAAACAGCACTGTATATACTGTAAGTTTTCCATGACTGAAGATAATGGAGAACATCAAAGAATAGACATATCTGGCTTTCAGTTTCCAACTACATGTTTTTCTTCCTAAACCTTGAAACTTTCAAACATGTCCAATACACCCAATCTCACTCAATTTGTCTATGGTAGTTGATGAATAGACTGACTGGAAGCCGAATGGTGGGTTAACACATGGTGAGTTACAGTAACACAAGATGACTAAATCCCAATCGATTCAAAGGCTGCCTTAGTTGAATTGACTAAATTAAAATGTATTGGACAACCCTCAAAACTTACTGCGTAAAAGCATCAAAATATTGGTCTGGCACCAGGTTTTGAACACTTAGGACAGCATCTTGAAACTTTTTTATGACTTCCCCTAGTCCATCCTGAAAGTCATCTAATCCAGGGGAGAAAAGCAGCATTTGAGGCTCAAGAAGCAGCTCTGTGGTGTACAATGGATGGAGTTCCCCTTGTTCATCCTGCAATAAAAAAGGAGCATGCTCTTATCCTAGGATCTACCAGGGTCACATTAACACATTAACAGCCCTTCTTACTCACCCAATTAACCACAATTTGTGGTTAATTGGGTGACACAAATAATTTAAGAATCACTACCACCCAGAGACATCTCGTTTGTATTGAGTAAGATATCATTCCAGCATAACAATAAATTGTTTAGATTCACCCAAAATGTGTATAGTTATATTCTGCAGTCAGGGAAAACAGTTGGGTGACGACAAATATTGGCCCAGGGCACTTTCATACATCTGCACATTTAGCGTACTCCTATAAGTTTTAGTTAAGAACTAACTTCTACTATAGTGAGTAAATTATAAAATCATAACCTGTGAATCGAGGCAATACCTTTTGCTCTATACCCTCTCCTTCTGGTTTCTCTTCTTCTTGCTCCATTTCTTCACTTGTTCCCTGGATTTGCGCAGGGGTGGGTGTGTGCTGTAGTTGTTCCTCCAAATAGTTTAGCAGAGTTGCTACAGAGTTTGCTGCTAGGACATGCATGGTATTCACAATGAGGTAGTCAGCAAGCCGGATAAAGCTGAAAACAAATTCATAGCAACATAAATATAAATTATTCAATTTTGAGGCCAATCTGTTTTCAGATTGCAAGGCTGCAAAGTTATCTGACACATTCTTATCACATGGCACCCTCCTTAGCCATTTTTTGAGAGCAGCAATTAGTCAAGTAGCACCATTATTGTGTACAGTGTTGAAAAAGCATACTAGAATATACTTGTAACATTCTATGGTTAGCTCTGCCTCAAAAAAAGTTCCCGAAAAGTTACAATAGACATACTTGAAAATGTTTATTTCAGATCTTGTACAATCTATTTTCATAATAATGATTGGAATGCTATTATTAGCTTGGCTTTCCCAAGAACATAGTAAAACATGATAGAAAGTCTGTATTTATGCAAGTATCTTAAAAGACATTATTATAAATTCATCTTAAAATAACAGGTCTTTCATCTCATTTCATTTCTTCTTTTCTGAGGAACTGCCAGTCTTGATCCATTTATACAGCAACTGACACAACTGATGTTTACCTTGTAAGTCTTTTGCAGTGGCTTCTTTTGTTAGCCTGCTCTGTGTAAGTCATCTTGTCTGGTGCATCACCATACATATCCATCTCATACCCACTTGGCATAAGATAGGAGGACATTGAATGTGCAGGGCCTCCATATTCATCTGTCCAAAGAATCATTAAAAATTTACAAGAAACAACTCCAGAACATATATAATTTGTTAAGTGTTGACATGTAAACTAAAATGCTTTGAAGACTAAGCATTCTTACAACAAAGAAGATGTACAACAAACCTCTACTGGATAGAGAAAAAGTATGTAAAATGACCTGTTGCTAGTGATTCAAATTTTCTTTGGGATGAAACATTTTGTGTTAAATATTTTGCATTTTAAACTGTTTGAAATAACATTGCATGCATTTTGATATATATGAAGGAACTACCAGGGTGTTAAATAGCTGAACTCATTTTCATGTTGAGGTGTTAAAATTATTAATATAAAGATTAAGCCAAGCCTAAAAGTGGAGCTCCCATTTTTTTTTTCCCGCACATCTCAAGGGCACAATGCCTTGGCCAGGACTAGAACCCAGGTAGTCTGACTCGGAGCCCTATGCACTGACCACTGAACTACTGAACAAAGCCGTGGTGATGGCATGCCCATGGTACAGTTGATCACACATGTTAAAAGTAGCACCTTGTACGGTTGTATGGTTGTTCAGTCATATATCCAAATTTTTTCAGCTTGATGGGTTACTACTATTTTGTATTATTATGGGGCTGTGCTCAGCGAGCTCCACTATAATTCAATCATCTTAGAGAGTGGCACCTCAGTCTATAAATGAGACATCAATAATCATAATTTCATACTAACCTGCATACATGCCCATAGGACTTTCCATGTCCATGAAATAATCATCAGGTGTGAACCCAGCCTCTAGCAGAGCTGTTCGACATGCACTTCTGACAACTTCTTTGACAAGGTCACGGAACTCTGCTAATCTTCCAGCCACCTGCCAATACAAAAATATCCACATTTCAGCGACTGAAAAATACTTTGGCAATATTTCTGTCTTTATCAATTTGATAAAATGATTAATTTTACGTAAGGCAACTAAAAGAGCCAAGTGAAACATGATTTACTCAGGCATAAAAGTCACAATGAGGTATGAGTAAGGTCAAACATTACAACACAGCTTAATCTCATATCTCACACAGAGGATACAAACATAAAACTAGACCCAAAATCAGTCCCAAGACTCAGGATGCAACCCAAAAAATCATTTCAGTCTCTACCTACATGTATGATTAAAATGATCATTATAAATAAGAAAATCAAGTGCACTAATGTATGCAATTGTGCTGATGAAAATATGCCAATTACCAGTGCTGTAGTTGTGAGAAACTATAACTGTATAAAGTAACACCAGCTGGTCTGTGGTTGGTGGTTTGCTTACATGTCTTGCTCTTTCAAGGGTTGGGTTTTAAAACAAGGCACACTCCACATGCATTTCATGTGTTCATGGTTTAACAAGTTTGGAAGTATTAACAAGTCTTATTTTGCGTTACAATTATGAAATGGCTCATAGTGACAAGGATTACTTTGCTTACAAATGTAAATATCACACTATTAGAGCTCTAGACAGAGAGTTATGAAACATATCATTGATTAATTAATAGTAATTTCTTCTACATACTTCTTCAAGCTGCTCAAACTGAGCATTCCTGAACTCATCCAATGTGTAAGTGTGCCCTTTCTCCACTCTGCACAGACCCATGTCACTGATGCGGTAACACATCTCTCGCACATTCAACAAAGCTGGGCGTAATGACTAATAAAAGATAAATTCTCACATTCATTGTTTAGGACTCTACATCAAAACATCTGAGAAAAAATTCCAAAAAGTGTACTAAATTAGCATCACATGTACTTACAGCATTTACAATGAAGAGATTCTCTTGTAGTTGATTTTTACACTGGGTCACTTTTCTGTGTTTGTGACAAAGAGGAGATACGTTATTAAGTCCTCCAGTAAAAAAGGGAAACATTCATTAAAGAACTTGTCAAAGTCCACTTCTTCCTGGTTCATAAAACAGTACTCAACAGATCTCAAAAACTACAGGGTGTAGCTCTGTCAGTTAAGAGCTTGATGGATGTAAAATTGAAGTCAGACTGAAAACAACAATTATTAAACAATATAACTGGATTGCAACAAAACTGAGAGTTGTAATTTCTTGGTATTCATGTGTAAGTATATTCTAAATATATGTTTTCTATTTGATAATAGCATTTTGCAAGGTCATTATCACAACATCCATTCACAATTTTAGTAAAATAAATCATGTTTGTTCACTTGTGGATCAAATTTCAGCAAATAAATGCTGCTTGTAGATGGGCTGCAATTTAAGTAATTGCAGAAAAGAAGCCTGGAAAAAGAATTCAAGCTTCAAAGGGATTTGAAACTGAGCCTCCAAGAAACATGTACTGTAGCAGTTGGCCACTATTACCAAGTGAGCAACTAAGCCGCACATTAGGAATGAGACAGATTCTAGTAAGGCTTTAGTTCCTGCAGAGGAATGTGATCATAATTTTAATTAAATAAATCGTGAAAAACCTAAGAACTTTGCCTTACTCCCAAACTGTGGCTTAGTAGCTCAGTCCATAGTATTGCTCAACCAGTATCTGGGAGGCATGAGCTCAAAACCCGTTCAAGCAATAATTTTTTTCAGGCTTCTTTACTCCAACTTTTTAATAACAAACCCCCTGCAAGGATCTTTTATTGACTTGAACATCCATTAACCATTTAACCCCCTAATAGGGGTTAATATCCAATTTCTCCTTACAGTACGACTCCTTGAATTAGACATCAAGGTAATGAGAATAATGGCAACAATGAATAACTACAAAAACTCTGGATTGTTAAGCAAATTCTCCTTGTCAGCACCTTTGGAGATGCACAGAGAACAGTATGGAGAACATGCATACTGATGATAGGGTGTAAATAGTTAACTTTGCAAGGTTATAAGGGGATACAAGACACACAAAGACATCAGCTTGCCTCTACACTTACACATGTCATGCACATCTACTAGTTTCTTTGTTTAGTTTACAGATTTTGTTGATGTCTTACTTTGTCTTGACATTCTTTCTCCAGACAACAAATGCCTTCCACATCCTAAAGTTAGCAAATGTTGGAATTTTGACAAGTCGTTTGTAGTCCTTGTATTCCTTCTCCCAGCGTTCAAGACCAGTAAACTCTGCTTCATTGTCACAAGTGTGAGTTACTCCTTCAAAACTTATGGTGTAGTAATCTGAATGGTCAATTTCTGAATGCTTTACAATTCTGTTAATTAAAGGAAAACATAAACTTTCAGTTGTATGAAAAAACCTTTCATTAAACAGATCAGTTGAATGTCACTGACTCATAAATCTTAAAATCAAACACTGTAAAGTGGTAATGATTTTAAAAAATAATTAATAATACACTATAGTATGAGATACGTCCAACATCACAATAGTCTTCTTAAATTACATGTACTTACAATGTACATGAAATATTTTGATTCCTGCATCTTCAATTAAATGGATAAAGATTTGCAATCCAGGTACTTGTATGATGCAATTATTATGTTTAGAAAAGAGAGAACTAAAAATATCAGGACATCTCATCCTGAAAGATGTCAAGGTCTAGATGCTGCCCCCTGCCTCAACACGAAAAAATTATTTTACAGGTCACTGGCACACAAGGTGATTCAAATGTGAGGGACATTTGTGTATGATCCTCTTTTTTATCTGCTAGGGTGTCAATGTGAGTGATAAGATATGTTTCTTGAGGAAAGTGTTGGACAAAAAAGAATTAAATTCTATGAGGAATCAGACGAAAGACCATAGGATTTCATGTGTCATAATTTGCTCTACCTCTGAGCAACAGAGAACCCTGTGGTGGGCAAGGCCGTTGCTAGGTTCATACAAGTACATGACATGCATTCTGCTTCAGGCTAGAATCAGCAATGTTGATCGTATAGTGTGAATGAACAGAACACTGTGAATTTTGTGTCCAGTTGTCAAAAGAGATTTTACTTATCATTTGCTTTTCCAATAAGGAATAAGGTCATAAACAAAAGCTCCACCTCATTTGTTCCTGACTGTTGCCATAATCAGTTCCTTCTGCTCACTCCCAGAGATACATGTATTATGGTTACTTTATCTTTGTAAAAATTAAGACTAAACTTCACCGTTTTTTACATCTCTTAATGTACTAAAAATTCAATATTGAATTTTATGACAATCCTCTAACCACACACCCTCCACCGAATGTTTACAAGCACATCTTACTTTCAAGTAAAGCTGCAAAGAATGTTAAAAAATAGAGAGTTTATTTGTAAGTAACTGACACACTCAGTTGTCTTATGATGAGAGAACTGAACCTAGAAACATTCCTATACTTACAAAAATATATGCATTGTTAAATACTTACTTAAGGTTGTATGGGTTGTATTCTATTGATGACCTATCAACAGCAGGTGTCATGTAAAGAAACCCCAGTTTAGAGTTCTCCTTGATCAAACTGATGATCTGAAGTGGATCTCTCAATCCCTCAGGTATAACATCAGTCTTCTCCACTACAGCTCCTCCATTTGCAAAAGCATGACCATTTGTTTTTTGCTTTGGTGATCCCTTCCTTTGAGGGGCCCTAGCATTAACTTGAGCTACTGAGTCAATTTTGTCTTGTTTATTCTTTAGATCATCTGGTAGGCTTGGTAATGGAGATGTCACTCGCTCAAGAGGTTCTACCACATCCCTTCGGCATGCCTTCTTCTTTTCTGGTTCAGAAGAGGAGGGTGGTGTTGGGGTTTTTGTCTTCCCTGAAGTAGGAGTGTAGGGAAGACTTTTTTGCCTTTCTTGATATCTAGCAAGGTTTGGCTGAAAGAAAAAAAAATTCCATTATTGTTTGTATTTGTTATTTACAACCACTGATAAATTAACTGCAAAGTTATGGTTCAGTCAGTACTTCAATCAACCTTGAAAGGAAAACAATATTTTTCTCTAACAATAAGAAGCATTTTGCAAAAGTTTAGGAAAGCAATAAATTTAGTAACTATTTAGTGACCTTTATATGGCTGGGCACAATTTTTCCAACAGTAGATAAAGTGATTTGACAGATAAATCACTATCCAGGAGATAAGTGTCAACAAAAAAACCTAGTAACTGCACTATTGAGTGGAGAGAAATTTATCCTGAGTGAATAGTGTTATCCACCCTTTGAACAAGAATTGCCTGATAATTTGTCATCATCTCTTAATTCTCCTTGGTCACAGGGTAGGTCTTCTATGGTACTGGTGAGATTACTGCTACATTTTATCTCAATTAATTAGTTTTTCAACTTACCAAGGGCTCAAGTCTTGGTGCTGTTGGTATATTCTGAAGAATAACAACAGAAAATAAATCATAGTATAGGAAAACTAACCAGTATATGATTTAACTGTAAGTCAGCCATCAATCAAAGTCTAACAAACATGTTGTAGGCAGTTAAAATTGTACCTTAGTGTAGACAGGACCCACACACGCAGCATTAGTTCGCAAAATTGCCAAAAAGTTGCACAAGTGACGAACGTACAGAAATAAGTAAGCCTAAACTACAGTATCATTAAACAAAACTTGAAAGACGTGTCACAGGTCATTATTATAGCTTGCGCATAAAGTTAAATGTAGCTGTGTAGGCATTCCTCTTCTTTTCTTAATTTGACAGAGAGAGTTCAGAAATGAATTACAAAATTGTTTAACTTTCGGGGTTGAGACTCAATCTTCTGGAGGGAAGGGTCATTTCTTGTATATTTTGATGACGATTTTTCGAAGCTGTGTAAGCTCTGCTGAAAAAATGTTCGTGTTTAAACTTCTCTGAAGAATATTATGTTCCTCCGCACGTCCATAATTAGGAAAAAATAGCTATATGAAGTAGGTATTTCACACTCGAGCTTACCTTTTTGAGCTGCACCGGGGTCGGACCACTGAATCTAAGAGCCTTTGGATTTGGTTTTAATTGTGGTTTTGCATAAATACGAGCGCGAAGCTCATTTTCGTCAATCCCTGGCAAAGAAAATGCATCGGATCTTGGTTTGTTAGAGGGTTTCCTACCGCCATTCGCGAAGGTACTTGCACCGTTTTGAGCCATTTTCTCCAAGAAGACTTTTTCTT
Organism: Pocillopora verrucosa; assembly: GCF_036669915.1. Classification (NCBI taxonomy): domain Eukaryota; kingdom Metazoa; phylum Cnidaria; class Anthozoa; order Scleractinia; family Pocilloporidae; genus Pocillopora; species Pocillopora verrucosa. The sequence goes on along the minus strand of NC_089322.1, from coordinate 12,875,443 downwards.
TGATATTTACACAAACAAAAATCTGTTGTGCATCTTAGTGAACCACACAAAGGAGCATAAATGTCCTAATTAATCGCGGGAAACCTCCATACTTGACTTTGTTTTCCAAACTTTCCGCCATTTTGTTTCTGGAGAAAGTTGCTACGTAACGAGATTGTCAACTACGGGAGCCTCGGTATCATGCGGGAAAGCTCAAGAACTTGTCTCGACGTTTTTTCCCGTGTCGCCTTTGTAATAAAAAAATAATTTCTAAATTTAAGAGATGAACTACAAATCGAGCCAAAAACTCAGAAACTATATTTGCAATAGAGTAAAAATGCCAAGCAAAAGAAATGAGGGGGAGAGGGCATTCACGAAGTTTGGGTGTGCTGCCAAAACCCTGACGCGGATTGAGACAAAGTTCGGTCATATTCCATCCTTGTTAGAGATAGTAATTTAAGAAATTGTGGCTTACCGACCTCGTGAATTCATCTGGTACATATCCAGAAAGACATCACTTTTATTCGTGGCCGTTTGGGACATTTACATTTCACCCAAACAAATAAATTGCAAGGCTGTCACACTCACGAAAGGCACAGGCCAACATTGTAGATGTGACTATGAGGTCAGATGATGTTGGTTGAAATAAAAGTATTTCCCGAAAATACTAATCAATATGATAATCTCATGATAAAAAAAATTATTCTACACGGTTAACGAAGTTTGTCAGTTTCTACTCTTGGCAAATAACTGAGCTCCTCTTCACTGACAAATCACCGTTGCTCCAGGCTAATTGTTTCATAAATACCGTGCATCTGTCGCATGGATGCAGTGATGTCGAGGGACACGGATTCAACTTCAAACCACGGGAAGTTCAAGATATCCAAGTTTCCTGACTAACGAAGCCCTTCTAATGTTAATTTTATTTTAGTGAACTAACCGAATAGTTCAAAGTAAACTGGAGTGGACGCAAACCGGAATCTTGTTTTGTATCAGGCTTAATTTCCGTTTCTCGGTCCTCCCATTTGAAGAAGGAGCGTGGGCTCATTTTCCGAACAGCGGCTTGTAAACAAGCCCATCGATTACCCCGCTCCGGCTTCAGTGACTGTTCAGTTTGGTGATTTCACGCATGAACGGAAATTTGAGTTAGGTGCTGAATATTTTAAGACCTTACTTCGAATTCAAAACAATCCCTGTTCATTTTGCCTGCGGAATGAAAGTTATAGTCTGCAAATCTTCCCCTGAAGTAAATTGCCTAAAAGGTAGAAGATGAAACCGTTTTCGCAAATGTTCAACGTCGTTCAATTTTCTTTTTTTGTAGCCTATTAGTAATAAAGCCCGTCGATATATTTAATAAAGTATCAGTTCTTTAGTAATCCTCACCGATTGGCTTTGCATGATTTGTTGATACCATTAAAATGACAGTGATAATCTGAGAGATGTGGGAAGTGGTTGTTATCGCCATTTTGAAACAAAATCCGAAAAATAATTGAGAATGATAAAGGATTAACGAGTTCTTACCCTCTCATTTTGAAAAATGTTCTTCATTTTATCAACTAACAATTCTTACCTTTTCGTCATACTTAACATTATCTAATCGAATAAAATAGAAAAATTCAACACACTTCACTGAATTTATGATTTTAACGCTCAAAGGGCGGAATGACCTAGTACCTTTTGCGTCAGAAATGACAGGATTAACTCAGGCAAATCAATCCATCAACAAGATTCAATGGTTTAGCAAAGATTGGTAAATTCTTTTTGGGCTACATAACTTCTAATAATCACGGAGAAGAGTTCGATTTTCAAACTAATGTCACGTTTGTATTTTGTTTAGTTGAACAGGAAGTAGAGTTGAATCCTCTTCTTGTGGAGCTTTCTCCTGGACCGAGTTCCGTTGCAGTCACAAATGAGCAACGTAAATAACCCATTTCTAGAGGTAAAGTGACAGTTTCAAGAAATGCGACATGCTGTGAATTTGATTATCTGTTGATTCTTGTGATAAACTCTTGGATTGTTTTGTCCTTGACTGAACTGAAATAATGATAGGAAGAGTACTTGGAGATGTGCATAATACTGCTAAATTCTTTAATCTTTTGAATAGAGATACAGTCTGGAACACGATCGATGTTTACCGACACGTTTTGACGAGAGATATGGATGAGGGGAAGCATGAACAGGTCAGAACAGAAACTCTCCTTGACTCAGTGGTGCGGCAGTTGTCGGTGTATGCAGTCGCCGCTATGGGTTTATTTCTCATAGTAAAAGAACACTTTATCGGTAAGTACATTTCGAAGTCTCTCAACTTACCATATAGCTTGAAATCTGGTGCTTTCGTCAAGTATTCAATAATAGTTAACTTGCGTACCTTATTCTTAAAGTTTAGTCAGTCAGTCCTTTAATTTCTCGGAATGAAACAGTTTTTTTCAGTTCGACAGGGTTTATTATTTATCATTTACAAACTTTTCTCGTGTTCATCCAACACCTCGCGTGGGACATTACGCCGCTAAGCTAATAGAAAATATTAATATTACAATGGGTTTACCATTGCAATAAATGATAGGTTTTTGACCGAACAACACGAGCTGTACCTCGATTACTTCATAAAATTTGTTAAAACCTAAAGATAGAAAACGCCCGACAAACCCGTACCAAACATCTTTTCCGCATCAGTTTACTACTTATTTAATAAGAAACAAGCACCGGGAAGCAGAAGCAGAAGATGTATACATTGATGTCGCTGCTATAAAAGCAGATCGAACGCGGCTTTTGCTTCAAGTCTTGGCTCGTGATACCTTTTCTGTGTGTGGCTCGCTTAGCTTCTACCCACACGTTTCAACATGAACAGTCGGTCTATTTCGTTATCTTGTCAGTAATGGTCCTCATGCCATATCGCCATGACTAGGTTTCTGAATCTGAAACTTAAAATGAAAGGATTTCCTCCTCTTAATGATTTTTTATTCTCCAATAATACGACAATGCGACCGCTTGTGACAAGCTATAAACACATCTAAAGAACACCTCTAAATGCCGATATTCTAACCCTTTGCTATTCTTATGCTGGACATTACAAAGATATCTTAAGGATATGGGGAGACCTTGTGGATGTTACTTTAGTATTATTCCCATTAACTCTTTAACTCCCAGCTGTGATTTATATTAACTTCTCCCTGTTACATCCATACATTACACTGAAAACAGGTATTGAGAATACTCAAACTCATCAGGTAGAGGTTGTTGTCTTGACGTAACACTAAATGCTCGTGACTAATTTTCAAGGAAATGTGTAGCAGCTAGAGGGGAGAATTAACAATCAGATCTTGGGAATTGACCATAAAACTTGCTTCTGCGACTTAGTTTTGAGAGTTTTCGAGAAGCAAAACTGAAGGGTTTTTGTGAAATGTAGCTTTGATGTCTTCTTCTAGAAATCTGTTTGATAAACATGGTTTACAACATGGTTTCTTTTCGTTAAAGGTTCGCTCATTGTCTGCCAACCAATCAACAGGGGTGTTAAAGAGAACCTGTCCTACAGCCAATCACAGGCAGATTACGATAAAGCTTATTGCTTAATGTCAATGACAGATACCCGGGAAAACCTGATCGTCGCGTCAGGAGGTGAGCCTAACACAATCCCTGGGGTCACCATAATGGGGATCAAATCTGAAGAAGGACGCGTCATTTATCAGAATTATCTTCCATTTGCTTTGGTCATTCAAGCTGCTCTTTCTTGCATTCCAACGATTTTATGGAACACTTGGGCTTCCGATATTCTTCGTACCTGTATAAGATTCGTGGCTGACAGCTCAAGTAAAATTTGCCCTGTTCGAGTTGATTCAGGCCATTCACCGGTCAAAAAAGACCAAAGTTTTGAAATTCTTAATGAGTATCTAAGCGCTCAAGTTGAACGCTGGGAAGGAAGGAAATTCCTTATAAGAGTTTACACTACAAAGCTTATGTTAAGTCTTGGTATCTTCATCTTTATGGTGACCTTTTATGTAGCATATCCTGTACTGAACTATGTTGAATTCCAAGGGTCTTTTGTTTGTCACGTGCACAAGCAAACCTTGGTCACGTGTGTATTTCCTGATGTAGACCTATTCAAGTTAGCGTGGATTGTGAATATCGTGCTTGTCGACATATCTATTGCTATCGTAGTTCTCCAATTGTTAAACGTTGCTTTCTGTCTGCAACGAAAGACAACGTTTTTCTCCTATTTCATGGGAGTCGAAGAAAGAAAAATATCACGAATACCCAACGATTCGCATTTGATCTCTCATTTTTGTTATGAAAACGCTGCTGTAATGTGTCCAAGTTTGATGAACAGGTCTTCCAGTCCCGGAAAGACAATGCACACCCCGCTTATTTCACTGGGAAGTTCCGAGGAGGAGTTACACTCTCCCAGCTCAAGTTCATCACTTTCATACAGCACGGCACCACAGCTTTTCAGACGACAAACTGCCGACTGAGAAAGGGATTTTCCAGTGACAATAAAAACAAACTTTAATTTGAGAGGTTAATAATAATTAATCACTAGTTTTGCGTTAGATAGTTCCTGATTTATCTAATGGAAAGGTAACGAACGATGCGCATATCCGTTAGGTAACTTGTGATTTATCCGTACAACAGCTTATGATCTACCTTCCGTGTAATGGCTAATGCTTTACCCGCCGGAGTGCTGGTGGTTCACCCGTCGGACACCTAATAAAGAAACCGTCGCATTGATAGTAGGGAGTTTAAGAAAACCACGACGGCAATGGCAACGGGAACGTCACTAAACAAAAGGTTTAATGAGCAGAACAATAGCTGGGCACGTGCGTAGTAAAGCTTTGTGAATTTCTTTGCGTCCTCTGCAAAACAACAACGTGAAATAACCAAACTTTGCGTCGTCTGGAGAACTTGAACGGCGACGATTCTAATTTAACACCGTGTTCCATATTCAGTTCGAGATAGTTTTGAAAGCAAGAAACAAGATAAATGACCTAAGAGTATCGCGAGGTTCGAAGGTGAAATATAAGTTCATTTTTTAACCGACGTTGTCCACGGCGTCGTCGTTTCTTAAACTCCCTAATAATTTGTCCGACGGATAACTGGTAGTTTATCCGTCGAATATCTAATTATTTATTCGCGGGACGGCTGATGATCGTTCTGTCGGATGGCTGGTGATTATTCGTCGCATTGCTAATGGAGATATTAAAAGAAAAATAGTAATTAATAATTATTCACCGAAGTGGAGGTGAATTGTGGTGGATATTTACCGAGCCGCAAGGCGACGAGGTAATTATTCACCACTTTTATCGACACCTGATTGAATAATTGTTTTAGTATTCAGTATAGCACAGTGATACCAGAAAATTAGTTTTCTTCTTTCAATATACCAAAAAATGATGGGAAATAATACTCTTGATGCGCGATTTTGTCTCATCGGCTGCTCGGAAGTGAACAGTACTTGCTATTTACTTCCGAACTAGCCAATCAGCGCGCGCAAAAAGCACCATTCACCTGTGTGGTATATACTAAAAGTCTTTATTCACCACAAGATAACGATACATTACTTATGTTGTAAAAGCTACGAATGAATAAACCCGGATCCTGATATATATACAAACAGAAGTCGTGATAAGAAATAAATAGGTCTATTTAGACCCCAAATGTGATGGTGGTTTTACTCGCTAATTTAATTTGAACAAGTGTAGTCATCAGCCTTTTTCACAACATATGCCCATGCACGAACGAATGCTCTTGAGGAAGAGAAAAAGAAGGCTGAAAGGACGGAGGAGAAAGTGAGACCGACTATGGTTCTGATGAGCTTTTCTCTGCCCGAGTCAGGGTTGAGTTCCTGTTTATTCAGAATTTCAACTTCCCCATACTATGTGTGACAATTTAAGAAGATTCTAGATAGCCTGTCGATTCCCTTTCTCTATATAGAGATTATTCACCACAAGATAACGATACATTACTTATGTTGTAAAAGCTACGAATGAATAAACCCGAATCCTGATATATATACAAACAGACATAGAATCTATTCAACTGAGGCCACAACGCGGTAATTACAACTGAATCGTTTCAAGTCTTTTCAAAAGTTTGAAGGCTCAAAACTGCTCCTTGAAAACATGAATTGACACTTGAGAACTCCTGTATTTCGATTCTAATCCCCACAGCGCTGAGAATGCATTTGAAATTAACATGAAACAAAAGCAAAGAATCGTCATGGTAATGTCTTCATACCTTGTAAAATGTCCCTACCTAATGAATTTTATATCGCGACTTGTTTACTCCAGGGTACGTAACAACGAACAGATACTTTTGGAATTAACAATATTTCCGATCCGATCTAAATAGAAAATGGCCGTAATTACAAAGCAAAATAATTATAAAAACGAACTAAACTTAGTACTAGTTTAAGCACCGACGCCATTACGATTTTAAAAATATTCCATAAAACGTTAATTATCACTTTTCTTTACATTTTTTGCTATTTTATGTTGCAACTTTGTAGCTATGATACATCAGTGGAAAAAAAAGGGATTACATATACATTATAATTAATATGACATAGCTGAAAATTTAGCATGGGGCGAAAAAACCCGTAGGGAAACCAAGAGGCTTATGCGAGCTACAGGCTCCTCGTATTTTACCAAAATGAGGTATCAGTTATATGGCGTGATTTAAGTACAAAATATTTTAGGTTACATGCAACATGAAACTAATAGAATCTCAAGTTTATTCCATTTTCAAAATATTCGTTTGTCAAACATTAAAACTTCACACCAGGAGTAGAGAATCAAGGTTTACCTGTTGCTTATAACTTTCAGAGTTTCATTTCACTCCTACATCAACTCGGATGATATATAAAGCCCCCTGAAGTCATATCAAGACTACTCTAAACGTTTTTTACGTGATTTTTTAAAAAAAACTTCACGCTTAAGAGTAACAAACAAAGAAACTGAATAAATTACCACAGGCGATAAACCAAGAGAGATGGAGATGTGTTTTCAATTGCCTCTAAACAATAAGTATAATACCACGGGATCATTTAAGACCACATTAATTTGCTTGCTGAAGGCTACACTCAAAATTAATCAAGGTATGTTCATAACTTCTCGTCCAGAATTTGTGTCTGACGTAAGATTCACCTCTACTCAAACTTGCGGCAAACAAATTGAAAAGGCCAGTTTAACTAAAACATAAATAAACATTAAGCAGTTCCCTTAGCAATATGTCTTTCACCACATGAACGCTCAACAATTAGCTGATTTCAACGAAAAAATTGACGCTAGTGAATAATTTCAAGATACAAGAAGGACCAGTACGTCGGATACCGGAGGCAAAACCAGCGTAGAAAAGGTAATTATCTCTATAGATTTTTATTTACACTCACCCTTCTTTTCCCAAACCACAATTGAGCCTGCGAGTCTATCGAAACAGGTTGCTCAGAGTCCGAGATATAACCTGATTTTTCTCTCTTACCCTCAAAAAAGAAACCTTAGATGCGTTAAAAAGAGAAAAATGGCTTGAATCTTCCCACATAAATACTATAGTCAGTTTTAACGGATGACATTTGAAGTAATACATCTTGTTTATTTCGGTAAGTGATCTGAAATGTCTCGTTTGAAGACATTTCTTGTAGAGATCTCAACTCCTGATTCTGGCTAAATTTCTCATATGAAATTAGGGACAAAATTCATATAGCTCACCGGATCCATTGATTATTGCTTATGTTGATGTTCTCGCGATAAGAAAATCAACATAAGCAATAATGAAAGCGCAATAAAGTCTTAGTGACCTCGTGACCATTGCTCAATTTCATGTACAGAAGTCAGTGCTTTATTGTTAATTTTATTTTGTACGTTATCTTTTATTGTAAATTTTCTAACTTCTCGGGTTGTATGGGTTTAACCGTAAAGATCATTTTTTCTCTCAAAAAGGAAAGTTTGAATTCAGGTAACAGCTTGAAAATGATTAAAAGGAAACTCAATTCAATTGCAAAATACACATAAAATCATTTCGATTGCGTGCGCGCGAGGAATTATGCGCCGATCAATAGGCCATTTTCGAGTTACCGTTGACCTCATTTTCAAAGCGAGTCCTAGTGCTGATCCTTTCATATGATTATAAGTTTTCATCCACATGTAAATTAAACTCATTTTCATAGCAATGGTTGAGCACCAGGCCTCGTTTAGAAAAAGAGGCTAAAGGTAATTCGGAAATGGCCTCTTCGAAGCTTCAACATACCCCCTGGAAATTCCCCCACGGGCATTTCACCGTCGTCTGTGCCCGGGGGGGAAGGTGAACCTTGCCTAGGTGGGGTGGGGCGTTTGAACTGGATGTGTCAAGTCTTTCCGGCGTAATACACGTGTTTTCATGGAGGAGTTTAAAGTTGAAGAGTCTGCCTTTGTGAGCGAATAGCTTAGAAGGACAATTTTCGCATACGTGACCATAACATTCGCTGTTGATCACAGAAAGAATCGTTCAATAATGGGTGAGGCATCTGAACGCAATTTTGGCCTGGGGGGGATGGAGGGGGAATTTAAACGAGCCAATCTTTGAAAGTAATACCCGGGGAATTGGCTGCCGGGGGGGGGGGGGAATGTTGAAGCTTCGAATTAATCGACGCACCACTTGTTTACTTTTAAGCTGTTTTTCGGCAATGATTGGTCAGTTTCTCAATGATATCAAAGTATTTTTTAATCAAAGAGCAACTTATAGGCATCAATTTCGAGTGACAGAGAGTGAAAAATCTTCATCTCACTGAGATACATGGTGGCAAACAGAACTTTTTAAGGGTTTTTATGAGTAAATCAGTAAACTGGGTCTCATCAAAATCATTATTGTGAGAAACAGGTAGTGAAGATGCCCAGTTCCAGGGCCACACGCGGAGTTCTTTTGGGTACAGTTATTGGCTTGGCATTGGCAGGACTTTTTATTGTGTGGAGCGACAGATACACTCACATAAAGTATCAGTCAGGACCCTTGGCGAGCTCTGGTATGGAAGATAGAATCACTGTTCCAATGATTATCGCCTGAAATTTTATCTGCCTTCTGTGCTAAAAAGTTCTTTAGTTAGCCATTCATTTCATGAAAATCGTCTCTATCATCTAAAACAATAGAGGTATAGCCTGAACAAAAGTTGACTAATTTTGCCAGTCACCTTTAGAATAGCGTACTTTTGTTTGTGGAAAGTTGTTAGTACATCAACTTGACATATTCATTCAAATATCTGTCACATGTCAGAAATGTACCACATTCAGTCATTGTACAGAATGTCTGTCTGTCTCAGTCTCTGTACATTGCTCTTGATAAGAAACGCCGTCGTGTTAACTGCAATGCTGTTAATATATTGTCTTGTTAACAGCTAACTTGAGAGCTTACTTTTTCTGTGATAAACACTTACTGTCGCTAAGACTATCGCCATAGTTCACCTTCGATTTTGTTTTCTTTACCCGCTGATCGCCCTGTCATCATATTCATTCAAAGGACAGTTATTATGGTATGGAGATCGTGATATCACGTCACTAAAACCGTCAACGGAAAATGAAAAGGATGAATTCGGAAGGGAGAAATTGGAAACACAGCAAACTACGGGAGAAACAAGAATAGACGGTAAGGAGTTGTTCAGGCATTTTCCTTTGCCAAATTTGTCTTTGTTCCTGTCTTCCTGGCCGAAAATTGAGTATATTTTAGCTGATGTGGTTAGAGCAACTACGACATTCATGCTTTTTAATTTATCTGTGAGCATAATTCGTAGATGTTGCTCAGTAGATTTGTGTGAAATGAAATCCACGTACTCGGGAATTAATGAATTTTAAAAAACAGAGAGCCCTTGGCCGTGTAGCAGGCCAAATTTTGCGCTCAAAAATTTCGATTATTTTCTAACGTTTTTGTTGTGTTGAACGGTAACGCATCGAAGAATAGCTATTGAACTGCCCAGAAAGACGAAGTAGGCTACCATAAAACGATCTAAAACGTGAGTGGCGAAATGGAGAAAACATTTTACTGAGCGAGTCAGGAAGTAAGAGGAGGCTGGAATACCAATTGCGATGTCTATCACTGCAAACTTTCTGGCTAAGTAGCTGGTATCGCAGTCTGCAGTCAACTGGTCGTTGAGAGTGAAATAACTACAGTTTAGTCATTCATACCACCGTTAAAGCGGTTCCATGTCCCTTGGTACTTTGCGTATGAAACGAGTTTTTTACTTTCTTTGGTTGGGTCTTCGCTCATTTTCAGGACGCGTAAAAAAAGAAAGATTATATCGTGTGTTCAGCGAGACGATGTCTAGATTCAAGAGGGACTTAAAAATACTGTTATCGTAGTGTCAGGGAAAGAAAACATTGGCAAATGACATAATATGACATGAATAATGTCGCAAGTATTTCCATTAGTCAGGAAAGCTTTTGAATTGGAAATTGCAGCTGGCTCATAAAATTTTACACAACTTTTCAAGTTTGTGATCGCAGGAAGTTGCTTACTTTTTACTGATATAAGTTACCAATTCATATTAAAGATCCAGGTTACAATGCAGATCATCCAGTTTCAACAAATGACTTGTACAAAGCTTATGGTCACGTGCACACCATCGTGTTTTTCATTGGTTATCCACGTAGTCGTCACAGTCTTCTAGGGTCGCTAATGGATGCCCATCCGCGCATGGTTGTATCTGACGAAAGAATGGCTTTCAACGCATGGAGAAGAAGGTCTGGCTCATTCATCGACAGCTCAATATACAAATTTTATGATATTATGTTCCAAGCTTCAGAGAAATCAGTTTCCACGGGAAGACGGTCAAGAACCTTCGAAGGAAATGTCACGAACAAGGCTTCAAGATATGGATATATGGTACCAAACCAGTGGCAAGGAAGATTTGATCAATACATTGAGGTAAGCCGCGGAACCTAAAATCTACCTGATGTAACTCAAACTCTGTCTTAATCCCTATCTTAGACGCCATAATTAATATCATTGACAACTAGGCCTAGTTCAAACGTCGAACTTCGCTTGGCTAAACTGAGAGAAGTAAGTACATCTTAAGTTTCGACGTTAGAATCAGTTTAATTCTTCCAACTGAACTTTGGATTGACCAACACTTTTCGCTTAGGATGGATAAAACGTGTGAAGATCGACTGTGGGACAAACCTCGATCTTTTTCATGAAACAAACTTAATTCAAAACCTTATTTGAAATCCTGCTGATCGAGATATTCGTTTTTGCGGCCCTAAATTGGGTTCAAAGAATTGTGTTCGATGGTCGAACTTAACCCGGCAGTTAGGGTTTGACCAAAATTGCCATAGAGTTCGTCTCAAGAGGAGTTCGACGTCTGTACTGGGCCTCAGAGATGATTAAACTGGTTCCTTAGTAGACTAGCTCTGATGCTTTTCGAAGCGGGGTTGACCAACTTGTTTATCTCTCTGCCTATATGCGCAATTTTTTCCTCATCGCGCAGAATGCTGCGGCACATCCGGGTACTTTTTTAGTCCACCGGCGGTAACTTTGAACGGTCTTCCGAGAAAAGAGAGCGGAACAATGCCTATAAAATGACTATAAATGCCTACTTGCGCCTAGTGATATGCATTTCATCCAGAACTCTATCAATTTTCCTTTTCCGTACTAAGGTGATTGGAGACAAAGCAGGTGCATTTACGGCCTCCGCAATGCTTAACGACGATGCTATTGACGCTGTACGTCTGTTAGAGAAAACTGCCGCTGCCAAGGTGAAGTTCATTCATGTCGTAAGAAATCCATTTGACAATATTGCGACCATGGTTCTACAGCATAGTAAAATCAAACAGCGTGAAGGGAGCCACGAAGTCAAGGTGTGATAATATTTCAATTACTTTAATTCAACTTCCTTTGATGTACAGTGTTTGAAAATGATTATGACAGTCGTTTAAAGGTGGGTTCAGCAATCCGCGTTAAGATAAGAAACAAATTCACCAGTGAGCGATCACAACGACACTCCCTTAACGCAAGCTTCAGTTCTAACCTTAATAATATACATGAAGAAATTACGCGCTTCTGATTTGCTGAAAACGAGTGCATTCTCATATAACACGAGTGCAGTTTTAACGCGAGTGCAAATACAAATAGCGCACGCGCTTTAAATTTCGTCTGTCTTGACGTTCTGCGACGGTTTTTATGCACATTTTTTCGTGTCCATTTCATGAACAAGTAACAACATGATTTCTCCTATTTTTTCATATCAAAAATTCTTCGAAGGAAAAAAAAGATAAAACTAAAAGTGTGCACAAAGCCCGTTACTAGAGGATGCAAATTATGACCTTGAAGGGAACGACTTGAGGAATGTTTTGCGTCGATGTCGTTTAAATTTGCGTAATTTTCAAGACTGTTTCAAGTGTTACTTTGAAACCTTTGCTTCCAGCTGCAGCAAAATTTACCGAGAACAGATGAAATGAAGCGCGTGATTAGAGCCAGTACAGGCATAAATGGGGTAAGTTTGGCCCATTATATCTCCTTAACGAGCACGGTGACCAATGTTTTTTAATTGTATTTTTGGAAACAAACATTGGTAAGGAACATTTAGGGAAATTTTTAAAAATATTTTTTTATTCAATCACCTTAGCTGTCTCTTTAAATGCCCTTCTACACTGTCCAATTACAAGCATGACGCGTATACTGTCCTATTAGTATAGGTAATCACATGATTTCGAGTGCAATTTGGAATAAATAAGCACAAGTAAATTTTTTTAAAGACTGACAAAATTGAACGAGCCCGTAGGGCGAGTGCAATTTGTGGTCTTTGAAAAAATTAACAAGTGCTTGTTTATTCCAAATTGCACGAGAAAAATCATGTGATTACGTGTTAATGATATACATGGACAAATACGAGATGGCTAATCATAATTAAACATAAGCAAAGCGTGCGCATCAAGAGCAAAAATAATTTATTCAAACCGTGCGTTCGGTCAAAACAACAGCGTACGATCAAAACAATAATATGCAACGATACCTTCACATCTTTAAGGCGCAAAAAAGTTCAAAGTCCGCCCAAACAGTTCAAGGAATTGTCCAGTCTGTGTCCGAATCACTTTCGATGAAATGGAATCGTCGTTTCCGAGGTTTAACCATGTTTGTTCGGCTTTGGATCGCTCGAGCAAAGTGGTATGCTGGGTCGGCTCGTAATTTTCGATTTCCTTGGCAATTCCCTTCTCTAAACACCACTTTTTCCGAACCGACAACCAAAAAGCAGTGCTTTTTACAGTATTTTCGTTGTTTGAACTATTTTTCAGCTGCGGTGGCGAAAGAAAACCTACTTAAAACGCCGGCCATTGTTTCGCTCGCAAACGTTCAAATTTCCAAATTTTGTTGCGACATCCAAGGCTTGCATTTGATTGGCTATCCGTGAGTTTCTTTAATTATTTACCAATCAGAATGTCTGATTTGTTACTTTCTTTGCGCTGAATTAACTCTCTTCTGCACTGAATTACCTAAAAACTGCATTTATCTTAACCAATCGGAACTGAGTAATTTTTCCATGTATATTATAAGTGGTCAAATCGGGCTGGTGATAATCAATCACAATCAAGAATTTTGTTATAGTTTTGATTGCTCGAGCAATTTGGTGTAAATAAGCACTTGCACATATTTCTAAGACTCCAAATTGCACTCGAAATCATGTTGTTACCTTACAAAGTTGTTTCCGATGTGATCGTGAGAATTTGTAATAATTTTCAGTCATAGCCCTGTCGATCACAAACATGTTTTTGTTTCAATCCTAATTTTCTTAACGCGAAATCTTTTTTGCGATAACTTTTCGTGTTCATGTGTTATAATTGGAGCTTTGCTTATTGGCAAGGAAGATATGATAAACACTAATAAGGTGTGCCAAATGGAAAAAGCTTGAGGAGGATCCACTAACTTCATGTGAGATTTGGCCTTGTTCTTTCAAAGCTGATTGAAGTCTTTGCAGATGGCGTTTTGTGTGTCTTCTTTTTATCCCTCTATTCACAACAGCCCAGCAATACGACGGTTTTACAACACCTTCTCTGAAGGGTATTTTTAAAAAGGCACGTTATTAATGGCCGTATTCATATGTCGACACAAGGCCAAACTGGAGAGACAATCTCCGCTCAAAAATAAACAAAAGGATACTGAGAACAAGAACTGAATTCAGTTTAATGAGGTATTGCCCACAAATTTTCCCATACTCCTTACGGCGCAAAATGGGCAATCTATTGTTTGTGTGAAAAGAGGGAGCTAATGGAGACAGCGTATGCTGCAAGTTTGCCGGGAATCCAGGTTGAAAATTCTTCCACAAGCTTTTATAATCAATATCCACACTTTTTTTTGCTGAAACATTCGATTAGAAAAACTTGCCAAATTTTTGTAAGTCGCCAAATTTTCGCCAAACAAACATTTTGGCTAAACAAGCATTCATGTTAAAGTTCGGTTAGACTGGCGGCAATTTGGAAAAATATGTCTTCAACGAGAAATTCTTCTTCCGTAGCATGTATTGAAGCCAGCACAAGTAACGCAAGTGTCAACCAAAACGCAAAAGATCAGTAGGAAAAAAGGATCCGTTCCTCTGTTACAATTCGTGCGAGGTTTTTTTTCTACTTTGCTTTAGAACGAGCTGGGTTTGTGATTGACGTATGATTCAATCAGTGAAGCTCTGGTCTAAGAATATTAGTTTGATACGACCCTGCCAAGTTTTGGTTTGCGAAAAAGTGGAAATTATGTGAATTTACTTCAGTGCGACGCGGCCCAAATAGAGGTTTTCTTGATCTGACACAAACCACTTGCCCCACTTTGTTGCTGGCGACTGCAGCGAAACTGAGAAATCATATCTAAGAATAATCTCACGACCTTAAGACGAGCTGATAACTAATTTAAAAGGTTGCAAGTGGTAGTTTGCATAAATACTGATAGTGTGTGATGCATCAGGCTCCTGAACTTACTCGCTAAGCTTAAGATAGTGGCCTCCCCATTCTCACTTTTACTAACGTCTCTAAATAACCTAGGAAATTGCTTTTCGGGTTATTTATTTCAAGTTGAAACTACTTTTCCACTTGCCGCTTACAGAATGGAACATTTAGTGTAACTAAACACACTAAAACTTCGTTTTGTTTTTCCAAATTAGTGGTCTTATGGCGATGCGTCTCAAATGAGATTACAACGGCTGAAAAATGAGAAATTGGCACGGGAGTAGTCTACTCCGTGGGTGTTTTTTTTCTGTTGATCAGCACAACGAATAACTCTGAAAATTCTTACAATGCAGAACTGTCTCAAATTACTTTCAGCAGACTGAAGCTCCTGAAATACTTGATGACAAAATAGACGCTTATTTCAAGTGGGCCAAGGGAAGTAACAAAGCAAGAGAGGCTCTTCCTGGAAGTGTTCTTGATATTCCAAGCATAGAAATTGTTCTTCATCCCGCAGAGGTTCTGAGAAAGATCTGCAAGTTCCTAGGGATCATATGCACTGAGAAATATCTACAAGACTGTGCAGACACTGTGGACCCAACTCCTTCAATAACACGTGACTATGTAAAGTGGACTACCAAACAGAAGGAGAGAGTGAACACGGAAATGAAAAGATTCACGTTTCTACAGGGTTTTTCTTTCGATAAGACGGTTTAGTAGAGGAGAAAATGAGAGGAAAAACCCTGCAGAAGAATGTTTATTAATTAAATTTATATCTCATTAATTCAGGAATTAAAGAAAAGAGATGGAGAGGATTTTAAAAATCTCGTCACCTCTACGAAGAGGAGAGTAGTCATCAATCAGCCTCGTTTCCAGTTTCTCTCTTCAATTTTTTAAAATGAGAGACCCTGGGAATGACGTGCTCACTTTTATTCAACCTAATGAAGTCGGCTTTTCTGATTGGTTGAATTTCTTCCAATAGCTAAAAAATTAAATTGTATTCGCAAGATCCTAAAAGAGTGTTATTCACAAGATAAGCGTAAAGTAGTCTGTTATCATTTTCTGCATCGTTCCTGTTCTCACTTATAACCACCTTGAAATAGACTAAATCATAATAGGTACCATAGCAACCGTTAAATGTCTATGTCATAAGGACCTGTTCTTCTGGGGTGGCAGCCGTATCCATATCCGGGCCCTTGGTTCTTTCCTGAAGGAGAATGTTACTTCGAAAATTGAACCTATACGCAAACGTTCTCTTGGGATTGAATTACACATTTCATTTTTCTTGGTTAGGTGAACAGTATTTGATCTTTTAGGCGAGAATGAAAAAACAATCAGGACACTAACAAGTGCTAAGTCCTGGGCCTAGAAATTTAAATCCTCAAAATTTAATATCAATGCTTGTTCTTAGACCAAAATGGCTCAAAGTAACACTCTTTATGTGCAGCACATACCTAGTTAGCTTATGCTGCGCAGTGTCTCTTTCTGAAACAAAAAGAATAGTATTAGTGTTTGTAGGGGACGCTAGAATCACCTGCTGCTACTGTTGTTAGAGTCGTTAGAAAAATTGCCCAAGACTTGTATCGGACGAGTAAATGCCTCTCTTAGAAGATTTAGCCAACCATTCAGGGGTAGGGTTCAACATCCGTTCATGTTGACCGAAGAAGGTAAATCTCCTAGTAGGTGAACTACAACGGGAGGCATCGTCTTTTTCTGTCCATCTTTGAAAGATTTCTTTCCAACGCATTTGGTTTACAACGACGGTGTACTCTCCCCTTTTTTGCTCTCAGCTGGAGTACTTTCATTGGTACCGTGATGACTTATAAAATCTCTTGCACGAATGTTGTCTTCTAATGAGAGTACTAGCATACAAAGGCTGGGCTGGGTGATAGTCATCCATTCGTTGACAGTTTAATTAGATTGACAATTTTCAGTAGGGCAACTTTGGAATTTCCATGTTGCCTTCTGAATCTGATTGATATTATCGAGGCTCTCTCTATAAGGGGCGCGTGTTCGTTCATAACTCATTTTCGTTCGTTCATAAAGAGTTCCACATTCTGTTTGTTCAGCAGCAAAACTTCGGTTTGTCTGTACAGCTTTGTTAGAAACCCGGAGGTAATGCCCAGCGCAAAATCACCGTAAATTGCCAAGAACCTTCGATGCTAAAGCACTATCATTGCAAAGGCCAGAGCCGGGAGTTGCTGCATCGATGCCTTCTCGTTCAACGCCAATATCAATAATTATATCCGTGAAGCAATAGTTGGCCTCTGACATACTCAATCCATACAGTGAACCGACAGATTTTGAGTGAATACAAGCAGATGCTACCGATAGGAAGGCCACAATGTCAAATGCACAGATTTAATCAAATGCACAGATTTAAACAAGGCGAGTGTGTGCGCGTGTGTGTCGGATGGGAGAATATCGCCCGCTCCTAAAACCAATCAGATCACAAAATTGTAAAACACCGCCCGTTCATGCACTGAGAAAAAAGAGAGAGTAATCATAAGCTATTAACTGGCTAAGGGAGAATCCGTATGGTTAAAAACTCCGACCTTAGACTTGAAGTACAAGTTTCTTGAACTTTGTTCACAAAAACATGGAATATCCCACAAGTTGGGTAGTCTCTCATATAACGGGTTCTGAAATAGCTAATAATTGAAATATAGATGTAGCAGAAGGGTAAGGAGAGTTGGTACTGAGGACTAATGGAATAATCATTTGCTACCACAAATTCATTTTGAAAACAATTTTCTGCTGGCAGCCAAAGTGATTTGAGAGTAAGAAAAGAGACGATTAATAAGTTATCAATCTACTTGATTTGCTTAAAAATACTTTGCTTGAAAATGATGCCTAACTGGAAAAATAAAATTTAATTATGAATGGCAACGAAGCTACGGATGTTCGCGGTGACTCACGAAAGCGTTACCGTGGCTGTGGGCAGCGATAAGAAAATGCAGACTGCGCTAAGAACCAATCGGATTTCCAGATTCGTTACCGTATCCTCTGAGAAAAAATAAATATTTAGATCAACCACTCTTTCGAAGTTTCTTCAGAAAGACAGGGGATGTGTCCAACGTTTTTCAATCGACGCCGATGTTAGTCATTTTACTTCACCGTTGTTTTGTAGAGGAAGTCAAGAAAATCTACCGACTCACTTGCACATAACTTGTTTCTGCTTGTTAAACCCTTTGGCTCACGACTTTAGGGCTTTGTATCCATTAAAACGATACAATTCTTGAATTTCCCTATTACAAGTCGTCGGTTTCCTGCTTAAAACCTGTTGAACCTATCTTTTCGCGTGTGCGTCCCTTAAGGCGTCTATTGAAATTTTTTATGGGTCTTTCGTCTTTGGTTCTTTGCAGATACAACAAATGCAGTCAACCTAACTGTGTTTCTTCACCGCAATCGTTTTTGCAAGCGATGGAGCGCAAAGTGCGCACGGAAGAGCGAACGCACAGAGAGAGGGAAAAAGTTAAATCTTCTGAGGCTCTCATTTCACTCGCGTTATGGAAGGTGACTTTACAGAAAACTGAAAAAGACTGCAAACAAACTAAACATTTTCAGCAGAACCTCTCAGCCACGTTCGCGTTATTTCCCCTTTGTTTGGCACGTCGTAAGCATAAACTCTTTTGACCAGAAACGCGCGAGCTGAAGCAGGAAAGAAGGTTACGAAAGTATTTCTTCAACTTAGATCTTACCCTCAATGTAACCCGGAATTTTAAAGAGCATCTGTTTGAGCATCTAAAACCAATTTATAGTGATTTAGCACAGACATTTCTAGATGTTCATCTGCAGTTCGTTTCTGTATCTCCTCCATGTTCCACTTGATTTATTCACTGGCTCCTGAGTGTTTTCTATTCATTTGCAATCGGTATTAATCTTCTCTATCCTTACCCATCCTTTTCCCCTCTGGTTACTTGTCACCTCTTTTAATGTTTTCCTATCTTACCGAACTTATATTCTGTAGTCATTTGTAGTCTTCTCCAGTTTTGTCATCCATCTTTCTTCTTGGCTTATCGTTACTTCTATTTTCTCATACTATTATTCTGCAGTCATTTATAATCCTTGTCAATCTTTTTCAGCCTTGTTACTTTTGGATTTCATTGTTGCCTGGCTCTTTTGTGTTTGCGTGTCTTACTAAACAGAAGTTTGGTAGATTCCCTCGAATTAAAGAAAGTTTTTCGAGGCACAAAATCTGACATTGCATGTCACGATACAACTTCTTTGAGTTGCAAGAATTTTGCAACTCTGAAAAGTGCGCTCTTGTGAACCTAACTTACACTCCTAAAAAAGGGCCGTGATAGATATCTACACTTAGGGAAGTTACCTTCACCGTTCTTGAAACAAAGGTACGGAAAACGCCAATTCCTCAGGCCGACAGCATAACCGATACATGACGCTATGAAATCATTTTTCGAGGTCCATTTTTCGCGCTCTTCATCATGACTCGCATCGGAGCTTTCGCCCACCGCTGTAACAGGTTTACACCTTATTCGTCATTTGTTCATCTTCTTACGTTATTTTTTAAATCAGCTTCCCAAATTCAAGCTCACATCTCCCAATGAATCTGCTCCCTTGCTGACAGAAACCAAAGCGAGAAGTGATTATGATGTCATAGAAGGTAATGAAGCAATCTGGTGCTGACGTCATTGATCAACCGATTGTTATGGCGGGAAATTGAGTATAATTGACTGATAACCCGAGCTCTCTCTTGATTGAGCAGCTCTGTGATCAATCTGCTTCTTTATTGCATTAACGAGCTCAAAATGACTGATCTTCATTTCTTAATCTGCTTCCTCACACGACACTTTCGACATGGATATCGTAACAATTTACAGGACACGTCATAAATGAACCTAGTAATGGCCTGTTTCTGTGGCTCACTAGTAGATCACAAAAACTAAAAACCACCATTAAAATGGCATCACAGACACAAAATCCACATAGAACGACCGTTCAACCACAACCTCCAATTGGCTCACGTAATAATCGTATCCGCCAAACACAAAACAGTGTATGTGCGCGCGCCTTGCCACATCGTTTCACTGCGCATGCCACACCAGTTCAGTCGTCTTGGTTACAGTCCCTATCCGCACGTCTCTGCTGCGCTGTAAGAGTCTTAAGCATTGAGCCACAATAGAAAAATTAAAATCCGAATAAACTAAGCCAGTCAAATAATCCATCTATTTTTAATAATTTCAATTTTACCTGCCAGGCATAACCCGATGACTTATCAAGTGTGGAAGCTTTTATAGTTTGCCAGGCGATTGTTAGTATGCATGTGTCGGTGATTGAACTTTTGTCCATTCGCGCGATTTTACTAAAATAGTGATATTAAAGAACTAGACCCATAGTAACCCCATCTTTTCAATTTAAAGCAGAAAACAACTGAGAACAGGATAAAGCGTAAACGGCCTCTTTAATTTTCATGTGACGAAAGAAATCTCTAAACAGTGGTATGATTCGTGAAGGATGCCTCTGCACGTATTGCACGCACATTTCCTGGCTTCGATTTGAATAACAACAGTTTGAGCAAGGGAGTCGATACACACGGTCTTATCTCAGCTTGGCTGTTACTACGGTATGTGCATTAGCATCTTTTTCTTTGGTAGTTGTTTTTTCTTTCTTTGTTTTCGTTGGATGCACGGACTACCAAGCGTTAGGTCACAAGGGACTCTTAGACACTCAAACATCCTTCATTATGCAGATTTTGTACCTTTCACGGTTAGTTTTAGTTCAGTTGGCTTTCAAGTTCAAGTCGTGCCGTTTCTTGTTTACGAAAAACGCCGATAAGGTTTGTATGTTTTGCTTCTAGATTTTGTACCTTCGGTTTTTGTATTCTACTGTATCTGCAACATTCGTTCTTTTTCGAAGCGCAGAACCGACTCTAAAGAAAACGACTTTTTCTTTTTAAACCTGACAATAATTGATTGCATCGTCGGTGGACTGTTCAAGAATAGGGTGAAATTCGTATCCGCGAATTCTTTTGTGTGCGGATCTTATGTCAGCTTAGGTACTTTTCTGAACAGGTTCCCCCTGCACACAAAAAGGAGAGAGCACAGCATATTTCTTATTTCACGTCGTTCCCCGTGAATTTCTTAAAGGAAGGCCAGAGAGCAAAGGAAGGAAAATTACTTAATTGTACGCACACACTACCGCTGAGGAAAACTTCCGAGAAAGGAACAGAAAAAATTAAAATTATCAACAGTTGCTGCAAGTTCTAGCCAGATGAGTTAACCACGGTGTAATATTTTCCACAAAGAACGATCCACTTAAAACGGCTTTGGAATAACTCACACAATCTTAAAACCACACCCCCACGAGGTAAAATACCAAAATTAACTGTTTCCAATTTTTTGGCATGTAGCATTTCAACCTTCAGTGACCGCATGAACGCCACACAAGATTTTTTCAATTACGGCCCACGGAAAGGTCTGTTTTTCGTCGTTGAATGGGAGTAATCGTCATTCTTTCGACTGTCAGACACTTTAATTAATAATCTATGCAGGTTTCTCGTCTCTGTTCACTTTTAGATGGCAAGGAATTCACTGTAAGTAAATTCAAATGAGTGTTCAAAACATTTAAAAAGTTGTGATAATTAAAATGTTTGTTCCCTTTAACGATGCATGAAAATCTTTTCTTTCTTCCGCCGTAAAACTGACGTTGAATGAGACAATTTCGCTGAATTCGAGGGAACTATTGCAGATTCTTTTCACTGAATTTCTTTAGATTCTACAACGCAATTTATGGACTGAGATCAATACTATGACCAGTAGTAAAAAGCGAAGTAAAGAGCAGGATAAAGGGACAGGGCAAAACTGGTTAAAAAGGAACTCAAAATGACATGACCTTTTGAATGTGTGTTTTTTTTAAGGATTACAGTGAATAAGGCATTCTTCCCTTGCAAGCTGTTATGTTTGCGTGCTGTCAACTTGCCTATTAAGCGCGCGAGAGGAAAAACATAACCCTTGGGAAATCGTCTTCGTCAGGAGGTAACGCTCTTAGATTTATCAAAACTCGCAGGAAACGCATCAGTCTCAACAGTACGAGGCTAAAACAACTTGTGATTGTCGGTTAGTACAACAACACGCTCTACTTATTGTTGTGTAAGTAATGATAGCAGTAATTTATGTCGTCCAATTCGGTCTGCACAGCATGAAATAAAACACGTGTGTTGTTTAACTCCAACATGGTGGTCGAGTGTTGATATGTTACATGGTGTCAGAATAGTGGGCTAGACATGACTGAGACAAATAAGTTAATTCGAAACGCCATCGCGTGTAAATCACTGGATGAACGAGTACGCCTGGAAAAAAGCAAAAACCTTACTCTCGAAACAGCCATCAGCATCGGTCGAATGTTCGAGGCCACAACGGATGGACTACAGGTGATGTCAGGTGAAGACCCGAGAATTGAAGTTAGTAAAGTTACATGGAAGAAGGACTCTTCTAGGCAGCATAAAAAGGCGAGAAATTTCAAGAAACCGAAAGGCAACAATGAGCAGGCCCAGAAATGTGACAGGCGTGGATACAATGCACACAAGCCCAAGAAAAGTGTCCAGCAAAGAATGAATCGTGTAATAAGTGCAGGAAAATTGGACACTTTGCCTAAGTGAGCAGAAGTCGGAAAAGTATTGTTAAGGTGTTGAATGAAACACTATTCGGGAGATGAATATTCCAGTGATGAGGAAGGTGCTGACAGGGACTTACAACTACTACATGAAGCAAGTCTAGAAATAAACAGGATCAACGACAACTAGAACCCAGGTGAAAAGGAAGAATGGTGTGAATTCCTGAAAGTGGGCAATAGCACCCTGTTTTGTCAGCTCGACACTGGTGCCTATGCAAGTGTGATTAACACCACCCAGCTCAGACAAATAGCACCAACAGCCCGTATTAAGAAAACCAAGAAGACTTTGGTTTCCCATAGCCAACACCAGATCAAACCAAAGGGTTACGTCAACCTTCCAGTGCGATTTAAAGACAAGGAGTTAAATGTAAACTTCTATGTTGTAGATAGCAAGCAGAAACCAATACTGTCAGGCAAAGTCTGTCAAGCCCTTGACTTGGTCCAGCGAGTGCGTAAAATAGATGTTAGCCTTAAGGAGTTGTTGAATCAACACCCTGATCTGCAAAATGCATCTGGAGTCATGCCAGGAACCTATTCAATAAAAATTGACCCCACAGCAGCGCCAGTAGTACATGGTCCTCGCAGACAACCCGCTGCACTCCTTTCCAAGATCGTTTCCAAGCTTAAAGAAATGGAGAAGGAAGGGCATCTAGCCAAAGTCACACAGCCCACTGATTGTGTCAATTCTATGGTGGTTTCAAGTCGAGGTGACAAGATCAGGATCTGTTTAGACCCAGGAGACCTGAACAAAGCCGTTAAGCGGGAACATTATCCAATACCTACAGTTGAAGAAATTTCAGCCAAAATACCTGATGCCAAAGTGTTCACAGTCCGTGACGCAAAGAGTGAGTATCTCCAAATGAAACTTGACTACGACTCCAGCCTAATAACAACTATGAACACTCCTATAGGCTGATACAGATGGTTGAAGCTACCTTTTGGAATCAAATCAGCTCCAGAGATGTATCAAAGGATCATGAATGAAATGTTGGAAGGTATCGATCATGCATATGCCATTATGGATGACATATTAATCACAGGTCGTAACGTTGCTCATTATGACTCGGTGCTAGAGGCAGTGCTCCAGCAAGCCAAAAGCTACAACCTCGGATTGAATTTTGACAAGGTTGAAGTGCGCAAGCCTGAAGTCCAATATGTGGGCCACATTATCTCAGCAGAAGGACTCAAACCTGACCCAGAAAAAGTGAAAGCCATGAAGGATATGCCACCTCAAGAAACAAGAGGATGTACACCGATTCCTGGGATCCATACAATATTTGGCCAAGTTCGTCCCAATGCTTGCAGAAGTTGAAATCCCGTTGCGAGAGCTCACTAGAAAAGAAGTAATTTTCCACTGAGATAAGCTACAGGCAGATGCATTCCAAAAGCTCAAAGATATGTGCTGTAAAGCCCCTGTGCTAGCCTACCATGATGTCAATAAGGAAGTGACTATACAGTGTGATGCCAGCAAGGAAGCAGTGGGTGCGGTCCTACTCCAAGAAGGAAGGCCAGTAGCTTACGCGTCTCGCAAACTTCGAGAATCTGAAATCAACTGGGCCCCAACTGAGAAAGAAATGCTGGCAACTGTGTTAAGTACACAGAAATTTAGAGAGTACTTTCTAGGCAAAACGACTGTGGTTCAGACCGACCATAAGCCCCTAGAGACAATTCTCCGCAAACCAATAGCAACGGCACCATTAAGATTACAAGCAATGATGTAGAAAATAAGCGATTATGGTCTAAAAGTGGGGTATTTCCAGGCAAGAAGCAAGTTCTCACTGATACCCTTAGCCAAGCAAGTCTGAATGAACTACAAGCGGATGAGGATGAGATACAAGTAAACATGCTGGAAAGAACATCCATTTCAGAGCCAGAGTATACAGAACTCCAACAAAAAACTGTAAATGAGTTACACGAGCTGTACGCTATGATTCAAGCAGAATGGCCAGAAACAAAATGACAGGTCCTTCACAGCATACGAGAATACTGGGAGTCGCGTGATGAACTTGCAGTCTTAGGTGGTGTAATCTACAGAGGGATGAAGATTGTGGTACCCCCGTCCATGAGACCAGCCATGCTCGCCTTAATACACGGAACACACCTTGGAATTGTGAAGTTTAAACGGAGGGCCAGAGAAGGCTGAGCACTCAAATAGAAGACAAAGTAAAAGGCTGTACCATGTGCCACAACTATGTGCCTGCACAGCAGAAACAGGATGTCCCATGCTGCCAAGTCCTGTCTCGAATCTGCCGTGGGCGATGGCTGCTTCAGACATCTTCGCCTTTGAAGGTCATCATTACCTGGTACCGGTTGATAATTACTCCAAGTACATTGAAGTAACTAAACTCAATGACCTTACTTCCCAGGATACCATCGAAGCACTGAAGGAACATTTCAGCAGACATGATATTCCAGCAAAACTGGTGACTGACTATGGTGTCCAATACACAAGCAAAGAATTTGAGACCTTTGCCAGAAGCTACAACTTTGAACATGTCCTAGTGAGTCCCAAGTATCCCTGTGCAAATGGAGAAGCAGAAGCAGAAGCAGCAGTCAAAACAGTAAAATCACAATGGAGGAAAAACAATGACAAGAACAAAGCACTTCTAGAGTATAAAGCAACCCCAATCCAAGGGATCAACCTCTCTCCGTCTCAACTCTCCATGGGACGTAGGCTAAGGACAACACTACCAATAGCTTGTGGTCTGCTAGAGCCTGAGGCACACAGCATCAAAGAGATAAGAGCAAGAATGAAGTATGGCAAAGAGAAGCTGAAATATTACCATGATTGCCAAGGTACTAAAGAGCTACCCCCACTTAAGCCTGGTGATTTTGTTAGAGTGAAACCCGAAACCGGATCAAAGGACTGGAAAGCAGCGACAGTTGTGCAACAGCATACATCACTCAGATCTTACATAGTTGATGTAGGGGGCCGAAGAATGGGACGAAATAGAGTGGCACTAAGAACAACCTCCCCCAAGTCACATGCAGGGTATCAGAGCTGTCATGCAAACATCAAGGAGGCAGAGACAGATCCTGAGAAACCATGTGTGGTGCCGCATGCAGTGCCACCACCCATGCCAGACGCACATCTGGAGAAGCTACCATTAGATTACCAGCCAGACCAGTCAGTCACAAGGAAAAGCCCAGCAAGAAAGATACCACCTTCACCTGAAGTAGCAGCAACTAGGGGCTTGACCCTATACACAACTTGAAGTGGCAGACAAGTCAAGAAGCCAGTGAAACTAGACCTATAATTAATTTTCAGAGTTGGACAGGCATTGAAAACATAGCAATAACAGACACTGTTAATTGTGCAAACACTTTCTGTTTCTGTTCAGTTACCATATATATATATAGTTGTTGTTGTTGTTGTTGTTGTTATTATCAAGAGAGGGAAGGGGGGATGTTATGTATACCACTGACCTCTTGTAGGCACAGCATGAAATAAAACATGTGTGTTGTTTAACTCCAACATCGGTAGAGTGTTTATATGTTGCAGGGGGGCCGTTTGATATTTTAAACTTAAGGAAATTGCATCAAACTTTTCTCTTTTCCTTATTAGATTTGCTATCTTTAGACGAATGTTGGATGCAGAAATGAAGGATGGGACTTGAGCTGGCATTGGTTTGAAAGCGAAACAAAAGAAAGAGCCAGTCACTGATGAAGAAAGGCAGTTGTGGCAAAGTGGAGTATTTGGTATGGAGACAGCTAAATCTTTGTTAAATGTTGTATATTACTATAATGGCAAATTATGTGGTCTCTATGGAGGGGAGCATAGGCAAATCTGCTTAAAGAATTTTGAAATAGGTGATAATTACATCTGTTTTAAAGAAAATGAATCCAAAACATTTGTTGGAGGCTTGCTTGATTTGAAATATGAACCATGTGTCATGAGGCATATTTGTCATTCTGTAGGTGAACATCATGAGCCTTGTCTTATTGAATATTACCGCCTTTATTGTTTATTGCCTGATATGTGTGGTCTGCTTTGCTTCACTGAGATGTTCCACAAGCTGGAAGGTGTTGCAGCTATTTTAAAAAAAACCATGCAGTCGATATTCAACAAATGTACAGTCTAACCTCTTTTGCCAGAAACTAACAAAATTAACACAACAAGTTTTAGAGTCAGTTCCTTCAATGACAAGGTATCCACAGGGGATAGAGACTGTAGATATATCAGGACAATAGATGCATCCCAAATTTCTGTGTACTTTGGTCTTGGAGGTTTTTCCTGAAAATGCCTTTCCTCAGCCTGGACACTAGTGGGTGTTTTCCTACACATGTCCCATCCTCTAAAGTAACAGAGCTAGACAAAGCATTTCTGGTAGTGTCAATTGCATTGTATGTAAGGCCTTGTTGATGTAGTGCAGTGAGAAAGTCAAGCACAGGCACTAAAGATGGTTGAATGTGATTGATTTGCCTCAGAGTGCAAAAGTTTTGCCATTTTTTGATGCAGGTACTGTTACAGTATTTTTTCTTTGTTCTATTTTGCCATGAAGCCATGATGAGCTTTGCAGTTGCTTGTGAAATCCCCTAATCCTGGATAGACTACCAGGCAGGAGGTGAAGCTTTTGGAGAGAATGTGACAGTGAGAGTAGGTCCTGGTGCTTTGGTTACACAAATGGAATTGCAATTATCATTCTTAGAAGTTGTGGCCACCAAACTTGAGTGGGCCAAAGTGGTAAGATCATGATTCCCTTAGGTACTTGTTCCTCCAAAATGTTTTGTAAACATCTTTGAATTTGACAAAAAGGTGGAAAAGCATAAAAATACAAGGAATCTCAGCTAATAGTATATGCATCCACAAAACAAGAGGCTGCGTCAGGTTTCCAAGAGACAAACCTGAGGAGCTGTTTAAGTCTGTTGGCAAAAAGATCAATTTCTGGGGTGTCCCAATGGGTGGTTATTTGTGTAAAGATCTCCCTTTTTAAGGTGCATTCAGTGCAGTCATTAAACAATCAGGCCTCTTTGTCAGCTTCAGCATTTTCTACTCAAGCTATGCAAGTTGCTGTTAAGCAGGTGTTGTTATTTACACATCAATCCCTTATGTCATATGCCTCTTGATTGCAACTTGGAGATTTTGTTCCACCTGTAGCATTAATATATGTTACAGCTGTTGAGTTATCACAAAGTATTTTGACATGCTTATTTTTTAGCCTTTTACCAAAAGCTTGCAAGGTGAAGTGAGTTGCTTTCTTGGATGTGCAACTGGCTTTCTGTACCAGACCACAAGCCTTGGGTGGTATCACCATCAAGGTATGCACCCAGCCCTTTTTCGATGCATTGGTTCTAATCTCAGTGACAGGATTTCCATGTGATATTGGCTTAAAAACCTTGTCCATATTTTCAATACACCAAGCAAGGTCTTTTGCACCTAAGAACAGAGGTATGAGAGCCTCATAGATACCCTTATGCTCTTTGAGGGCCAAGTTCCTTTCTATTTCTAGGTTCCTATAATGAAGTTTCCCAAACTGTACCCTAGGTAAGCTAGAGACAAGTGTGCCAACTAATTGGGCTAGCTCAGTGATAGTGGTTTCATGTTATTGTTGCATTAATGCTTTACAGTTAGCTTTCACTTTGGCTTTTTTGTCATCAGTGAGAGTAATTGTCATGGACACAGAGTCAAGGACAATACCTAAAAATGTAATTTGCTCAGCTGGTGTGACAGATGATTTCTGCACATTGATCACAAACCTCAAGCTGAAAAATAATGTATGTGTATAAGAGATATTAAGCAGGCATTCATTGGTATCTCTACCCTGGAGGTATGAATCATCTATGAACCCACATTTAGGTGAACTTTCTGTCTTAAGGTAGAGTATACTGGTTTCAACAGCCTAGTAAATTAAAACACCTTGGTGCAGATGAAAGCCCATCTGGCATACATGTGTACTGGTAGAGAAAACCCTCCCACTAAAATCTCCGATACTTGCAATGTTCCTCAGCAATGGGAATTAAGTAGTAGGCATCTTTTAAATCAATTGATGCCATGAAACAATTTGGAGTCATGAGTCGCACAGCAGACCAAAGAGTACCCATTTTCAAATGGTGTTTCTCTATGTGCTTGTTGTGCTTTAAATTCAAAATCATGAAGTCTTGACTGCTTTTCTTTTTCCTGACAAATATAGTGGAAATGTATTCATCTGGAGTGTGTACATCAGGCTCAACGACACCTAATTCAAGCAGGTGAGCAATTTCTCTTGAAATTAATTATTTCTTTCCATGCCAACCATGGTGTTATTGGCTACTCTTTGAGTGACTAGAGCTGCTGTCCTTGGTGAGCTTTAAACTTAGCCTGTTTGTGTCTAAGATGTCTTTAACAGCCTTTGGGAGATCATCTCCAAATAATTCAGCTGTCACTGGATTTGATAGACTGCAAAGATGTCTATAATTTGTATTGAGTTGGGGTCTCATCAACTCTCTCTGTTGATGCTTTAACTCCTGGTTAGCATTTGCTAAGAGGAGCACCCCATCCATTAGGGCACAAACAGTCTCTTCTTTCTGAATTTCTGAGTTGCCCATCAGCTTGTTCACCTCTGACATGACTACTTTAATCAGACTTTTCGGAACCTTTTGGAATTCAGTCAGTTGACAGAGCCCACTTGTCCAAATTGTTCCAGACACCTTGATTGACCTTGGTCTCTGAAAAGGTGGCATAATTTTTGAGAGTTTTGTGTTGTTTCTTTAACTCCATTATTTTGTCTTCCTTAGCTTTCTCTCTCATAATTTCATCCACAAGTGATGCAAGTTCCCCATTGATAGTGGAACCTACATACTTGATGAGCTGTAGAGTTTTGGTCAGCTTAGTAATCAGGGGAATGCTTTTCTTTCCTTGTTTGTTCAGTCTCTTTTTCTTGGCAAGTGGCTGTTCTTTGACAAGTGATTCATTGTGGTCCTTAGACACGCTCGAATCACAATTATTGGCAGTCTTCATCACCATTGCAGCTTGAACGCGATGCAATCAAATTGTTCAAGTCATTTAAATCCGCATTCATTGAATCCCTTAGGCCATCAAATGAGCCCTTAAGGGCTTCAGCAATAACGGAACTAAGAGCTGCTGTGTTTAGGTAGCTAGCTATTTCACATTTATTATAATTGCACACTATTGAAAACTTGTCCAGACATGAGCATGAATACCTAGGGAACCTGTTTGCTACAGTCGTCCTTGCACACAAAGGCATTGATTGAATATAGCTGTA
The DNA here is from genome assembly GCF_036669915.1 of Pocillopora verrucosa. NCBI lineage: Eukaryota > Metazoa > Cnidaria > Anthozoa > Scleractinia > Pocilloporidae > Pocillopora > Pocillopora verrucosa. Next base: position 12,845,754 of record NC_089322.1, on the reverse strand, counting down.
CAAAAGGTTGGCAACAAAGCTTGAAAGTACTGTCCACATACCTGACAACAGAGAAAGTAATTAATTGAAATTTATTTAATTTTTAATTAAGTCTCTTGACTGTATGACTAAATGTTATTCATCAATGGTAAGTTGCAATGTTATTATTATGCATACCAATACTTTGTTTCTGCCAATAACTTCAGTTGTTCTTTTGTCAAGGAAATCAGATGGTGACGGTCTTTAAGAAAGAAGGAATTCATCAGGAAGGCAATTGAATTCAATAGCAAGTTAAACATACCTTCTGCAACAGACAGAACAGTGACATGTGAAGGTGAAATATCTTATCAGTACCAATTAGTATACCTTTCATATTGATATTTCTCATGAATTACAGTCAAGTCACCGACGGTTCAACTCGCCAACGCCTGCTCACCAACGCCAACTCGCCGACGTGTAAAATCGAGTAGAGACGTCAGCAAGTTGGTCTTCAATCCAGTACAACCTATTAGAAGATAGACATATAAAAAAGTAAAAGATATTTAGTCAAAAAACAATTTTGTTTTTTCCCAACAAAGTTTTTAAGGATCTCATGGCGAATAAAGCTAGGTAAACATCACCAATGAATATAAAAGCTTCAGACGTGAATGAGTTATAACTTGTTCGCGTCTGAAGCGTTTTAATGGCAATGTTTACCTTGTTTACCTTATTAGCCTTAAGATCCTTATAAATTTGGTCGGAAATAAAAAGAATTGTTTTTACTTAAGATCTTGTCTAGAAAGCCCAGTTTTTTTTTAGAAAATCTGACTGATTGACATAATGAGTCTTTACAGTGTTGTTGTCACACAATAACTCATTCGTGTCTAAAGCTTTTTTGGTCATTGGCGATGTTTACCTTTTTTCTTTGCCTTGGGATCCTTATAAACTTTGTTGGAAATAAAAAGAACTGTTTTTTTACTAAAGATCTTGTCTAGAAAGCCAAGTTTTCTTAAAATAATCTGATTGACTGACATGGTGAGTCTTTACAGTATTGTCACACAATAACTCACATTCGCATCTGAAGCTTTTATATTCATTGTCAATGTTTACCTTACTTTATTCACCATGAGATCCTTATAAACTTTGTTGGAGGAAAACAAAATTGTTTTTTTCACTAAATATCTTTTACTTTTCTGTATGTTTAACTTCTAATAAGTTATACTAGATTGAAGACCAACTTGCCAACGTCTCTACTCGATTTTATACGTCGGCGAGTTGGCGTTGGCGAGTTGAACTGTCGGCGACTTGACTGGATACCTTTCTCACTTATAATTATTGTGTGAGATGACTACTAAGAATTGTACAAAAAGTCCAAACCTTGTGTGAAAAGATATGTGCAAAAAGTCTTTAGTGTGAAATGTCCAGTTACCTAGGAAAATTTTCATTTAGAAAAGAGGCAGGACAGCAATTCCCCTGTGGAATATCTTTGTCAGTGTTTCTACCCACATTAAAAAAAAGCATAGTGGAAAATGTAGGCAATAGCACAGGGATTGTCAATAGATTTGCCACTTTTTTAAAGGGTGGGAATATAGTCAGCTTTAACTTTACGGATGTTTATGATTGATCTAATTCCTGTCCAGATTTTTTGAATATCATTCCTGTTACACAAAAAGTAATTCTAAAGTAATTAGACTTGCTAGATTTGATATCTTTAACAACACTTTTCCTGAATTCTTGTGAAGAGATCTCAGATTTGGATCTGGTTGCTTACTTTCATGATCTGGGAGTAGAGCTTATCTCTGTATCTTAGCATGCACGTCTTTTGTTATCCATGGTTTTTAGTAGAAAACTTTTTTTCATGCTTTAAGAGCTTCCAGTGTGGAGCATGACAGTTAATAAAAAAACCATCAAATTTAATGTTAGCATCTAAATCATTAAGAATGTTTGCCCAGTTAAGAAGTGAGAAATCATTGATAAATTTTTCTTCATCAAACTTAGAATAATTATTTTTATAATAGTTTAGAGTTTTATAATTTACCTTAACATTATCTACAATCAAAAATTGGGGAAGGTGATCAGAGATTCTTAGGACTAAGTTACCACTAGTAGCATTTGCAGCATAAGTGCAAATATGTTATTGATTAGGGTTGCAGATCTTTTGGTAATACGTGTTGGTCGTAAAATAATTATTAGCAGGAAATCATTGGATTCCAGATGGCTTTCACAGTTTAATAGGTTAAGATTTAAGTCTCCCATAAGGAAGACATTCTTATTTTCTCTTGATAATTGAGATAAAATTGACTCAAAATGTTCCTTAAACCTTACAGGGATAGACACAACAGCAAAGGACTAGCGGTTGAGCTATCCTCCTCTCCATGGTCTCCTCAGCCAGATCTTCAAAGATGTGAATTCCCTCTGGCTTTATTCTCCTTGCTGTCTTAAGAATGGAATCCTTCGCTTTGTAGCCGATGAATTTGCACACAACCGCTCTTGGCTTTGGGGTTCCATCCTGTCTTCTTGGACAGCCAGTGAAATGTGCATGCTCAATTTCAGGAACTGACTCAAAATTAAGTTTGTAGACAAAGAAGTTCTTCACATTCTCTCCAGTTTCTTCCAAGCTTTCACCATCATCTTCCATTAATCCTTCAAAATGGAGATTGTTCCTCCTACTTTGATTTTACAAGTACACAGCCTTCTGTAGATGTTTGTTGGCAAGTGCCTGAAGACTAGAGACATTGATGTTGATTAACTTGATCTTCTCTTCATGGCTTGAGGTCAAGCTGAATGGGTTGGCTGAATTGCAAACTGGCCTTAAAATAAGCAACATCCTTAATTAGATCATCACTACAAGAAGCTATACACTTGCAACAATGGACTCCATGAACATTTTCATGACGCATTCCTGGGCTTTAAGAAGTTCTTGAACAACACTCAAAGATATCTCCAGCACATTGCAATTGTGACTTTCGTCTGCTTCTGCATATGGAAAAATTTCTTTCCTTTGATTTTTTTGTTTATCAGGAATCATGAAGTAGTTAGAATTGAAGTAATACTATTAAATTTGTCAAATTTATAATAAGTGAACAAGATCAAGTGCTAACGAGTGGGAGCAAGAAAAGACACAACTGTCATCTTTGCTGACTGCTTACTAGTCAGCGAAGATGATTGAAAATGCACTTTCTTGTGAAAAAAACAGCAGTCATTTGGAGGTTGGTTAGTCCATGCACCTGTGTGGTGCTGTAGATTTGTATTATAGATGCGTTATTTGTACACTTCTTATAAATACACTAACAACTAACACAAGTCTAAATAAATGGCGCTCTTGTATGCTTTCACAAATCTGCTGTACTTCTAATGCATTTCGCTCATCTGTGACTTTCTTTGTCAGCACCACTGGTGGGAGAGGTGACTGAGGAAGATTAAAAATGGAAGTTTTGACTTTACTTTGTGCTGATGCCAAATCAACATCAAAGGATTAATTTAAGGAAAATGTGGCTTCCCTACAGGACAATAGCCTTTGGATGGCAAATCCAAAGCTCGAGAACTGGTTTGATAAAACATGATTGGTAGAAACAAAGGTAATGATTATTTCACACTGTGTACATGGCATAGCACTGCTAATAGAAACATTGGTTTGATATAACTGTTTTATTGAAGAACTTGAAAATGAAATGCATCAACTTAAAATAGGGAAAGGAAAAAAAAAGTTATAACTCCTAATTCTTCAGTTTTGACCATTGGCTCCGGCTTCTAACATTATTACTTTGTGTGTATTTCTTAAAAAGGAAACTCGGCCTATTTCATTTTTAATTTTGTATATATGCTAATTTCATTAGCATGAAATAGTGATCAGATAGACCCATATTTATCTTTGCCAATTTAAGGATGAATGTGAGCATTCAGACGATTAAAGACAGGTTTATGATCAATACCATCACCAACGACGGCATTGAGCCTCAGATTAAATCCTAAAAATATCAATACCTCAAAGATCACAATAACAACAGTCTAAGTGGAATGATAACATTACTGAACCGGGAGATCGTACGTAACAAATACGAAAGGTAGGTGCCAACATTGCCAACAACAATAACAATTACGTGAAATGTATTTTATGTGACGAGAAAATTGGCTGATTTAAAGGAGTCATAGCAGTAATGAATCATGATAAGATTGCATCTGATGTAAAAGATATCTGCAGAAGCAGCTCCTCTTGATTCTTGGGTTCTTTGTCAAAACTTGTGATTTAAAGGGACATCATCAATCAGAATGTATTTATTCAGTTAAGAAATAACATGACATCCCCACTGATTTTCTGTTTCTGTTGTTTATAATGAGTTGCTATAACAGTTGCACACATTATAAGAATAGTAAAGAGTGAACAAGTTAGAGTTAAGGTACATTTAAGGTGCCCTGAATGTTTCCTCTCATATGCATTGAAAATATACAGACAGTGAACTAAGTTACAATACATTTTTACTTGCCTTGTCACTTTTTGGTACATGTAGTTCCTCTAACCCCTAAAAGTGACTAATTCTCCTTAAAATATCACGCCTGAATTGCACATTAAGGTCACAAGAGTAGAGGAAATGATCCCTAAATGAGGAGATTCTTGATTGTTAAACAAATTCTCTTTGCTAGCACCTTAAGAAATGTGTAGAGAATTGTGTGGATAGAGATTAAGCATGCTGATATAAGGGTGTAAAGGGCTAAGCTTGTCTTTGGAAATTTTATTTTGCAAAGTTGTTTGTACCTACAAAGCTGTACCAATATTCATTACCATATTCTACTTGCTTGTTCAGAAGCTTGACTTTAAACCTGAAGCGACACCAAGGAAAGATGTTCCTTGTGAATGAAAAATCAACAGCCACTGGTGATGTGATTCTCAAAGCTCTAAAAAACACACTTGTCACAAAAAAGGTCCATGAAGGTTTAGACTTTTTTCTGCTTTTCCCTGACCAGACAGGGGTGATGAATTTATGTGGCACAACAGAGGGGTTGAAAAATGCAGAGAAGACAAAAAATTGTATAGCCATTTCAATTTTTGTATTTCCATTAAAGTGACTTTTTGTCCTCTGAGTTACAAGGTTTTATGAAAGTGACAATGAGTGGGAAGATCAGCTTGGTTGAAGCAATGATGAAACACAGAAAAATGATGAGGAACAAGTGTTCAGAACAGACCCTGCAAGTAAATATTCAGTATTACATACAGTAGAGATAATCCCTGGTGACAATGATGTGTAATGTCTCACATATTGCTTTCTCTCTTGTCCCGTAATTACATTAGAAGAATGTGCAGATGTGTGCTGCAATGTTTGGGTGAGAAATCTATCACATGATGAAAGGATCAAAATTCAAATTGTTAGATGAAGGAAGAGAAGTTTGTGTAATAGATCCAGCCCTACAGGTTACTCAGCCTGAGCTCAAGGGAAAGCATCAAGGACATCCTCCATGGGTTGCTCAACAGCATGAGTCAAAAAACAATTCAGAATTAACATCAGGCAGAGGCACCTATGGAAAGATGTTAAACAGGCTGGACAAAATCATCAAGGAGGTGCAGATGGCCATTGTATTCATTGGCAAATTGACAATAGAGAGTGGGGAGCATGGAGAGAGTGGTTTACAGGTATGCCTTTTTTTGCCCTTAAGTACTTATGAGACCTAGAAAATTTTGTGACCAAGTTTTAGGAGACTGAAATTTAAGAGGATTTTGCAAAAAAAGGTCTTCATGGAATGAACGATTTTCTCTATACAGAACCTTAATGGTACTGGGTGTGTTTGCAATGCTTAATTTGCAGCATTTAGGGATAATGTCCATATGCAGAATGTCAAATGGATGAAGTTTTAGGAGAATTTGTAAAAAAGATCTTGGAATGAAAGACTTTCTCTAAACTTTAACAGTACTGGTTGTGTATTCAGTGGTCTCTTTTCAGTATATAGGGACACACCTGCAAAACCTTTGCACATTTTTTGCATTCTGAAAAAAAAAAGGCTTGTTAAAGGGCGTGTCTTGAGCACATTTTTGCTCTTGTTCTTAAATGCAGTCAGCATGCTTTGCTCTGCATTGTTTCAGAAAAAAGGTTTTCTGTCTCAAAATGTTGCCACCAAAGCATCAAATCAGCGATTACATATCTTAACAACTAAAGGATGCAAAATGGCTGCTGTTTCAATGAAACAATAAAATGACTTGACATGATTCCACAAGAAGTTCATGAAATATTTTTTGAAAGTTTTTAGAAGGTCAATAATTAACTTGATTCCAGCCTGAGATTGTGACAACTTTGTCTGAGGAATTTGAAATCTCTATGAAAGATGAAACTCAGCTGAGAGGTTGGCGATATCGACTGATGCCTGTGTGTCTTGTTTACTTTTACTCTGCACAAAAATATTTCTCAGTTTTCGTTTAATTAATGTAGTTTCTTATAATTCAGGTTCGAGTGTCTAAGGCTACTTGCAAGATTTTTGTGTCACAAAGAACTTAAATGCGCAAATCAACCCAGTTTTTGAAGGTGTGACTTGTAATAAAAAACCTTACTTCCTAATAACTGTTTTTCAATTTTTTGTTCTTTAACCAAAATAAATTGAAGCAAACAAACACTAAAACTGAATGTTTTACAAAGAAGTTATTTAAGTTAAAGCTATTAAGGTAAAAAATGTAACATGCACTTGTCTAAACATTGGGATGATCAAGCTTGTGTGATTGGAGATAGGTGTCAATGGCTTTTTGTCAGTCATGCGGAAGTAGCTCATGTTCAGATGGTGATGGTGTCAGGAAATACTTATAGACAACCTCTTTAATCATATCTATATTTCTGGTATCCAATGGCTTCCTGTTTCCTACTCCATGGACATTGCAGCCATTGAGCTCAGAAGGCTTGAACACAATCGTGTCGTACTGGTAGGACAGCAAAGTTCTTTGCCGAGGTTGCCTTTGATTGGAGTGCCAGGATTTCATCTGTGCTGAACAGATTCACTGTGAATGATGTTACATCAAGTGCTTTAACTGTTTCCAGAGAAGGTGCACATGCTTCCATCACAGTAGGAACTGTGCATAGAATAATGTGGGAGGGTTTTGGTGACTGAAATGTCTCCTTAGTGCTACACAGAATGGAAATATGGCTGTCTATATGCTTGAGGATTTTTCTTAGGGTCTGTTTGATCATTGCAGTGTCTTCCCTTGTGGCAGGCTGTTTTGTTCCAGGTGATGAGGTCTGCATCGCCGTAGCCACTTTATGTGGAACAGACTACATGAAACTGCTCTCTTGTAAACTGGACTTGTGCTATTTACCAGGCTTGGTGGATTCGGAGATAGACACACATGTATTTATGAAGGTGATGGTGCATGAACAGAGTGCACTGATGGTGGTCCTGTTAAATGTGAGGTGGGTTCTGTCACTGAAGGTAGGCCAGCCAGTTTTATGAAAGATACTGTTCTGTGGAAGGTATGATTAGTGCTGTTCAAGGTTTATACTGTGAAATCAGGAAGTGTTGAAGATAACTGGCCCCCTTACACTCTCTACTGAAACTTAGAGGTAGTAGACAGTATCAACCTTATATTTTGAGATCACATTTTTGCAACTTCAAAATATTGTCAAATTAGCAGTATCAATTTATGCTCTAAAATAAACAAGCCTTCTTTGCTGTCAAAATTGTGGAAAAAAAAACAAATAAACCTTTCTTACAATGGTGAATATTGATGTGAATAAGAGTTCAAGGGTTGCACCTTAGTTGATTTGTTAAGTTTCAACTTTTACCAATTAGTTGAGAGAAACCAAATGAATCATGTTTAATTTGCATGGTGATGGATGATGACATAAAGATAATGGGTGTTTCAATATCCAGAAGAAGAAGAAGAAGAAGAAGAAGAAGAAGACCTTTATTTATTCAGGGTAGCCCATTCAGATGCCTTAAGCACTGCTATCAATTGGAGCCCTGATAAAAATTAAAATGATAAGAACTATACACAATCATGCTAAAATACTACTTCCACAGGTAAACCATAAGAAAACTTGAGTTAATCTTAAAATATGGGTTATATACAGTTACAGTACGTAAAAATGTATCAAATCTTAAAACACTGAGAAGTTAGCTTACTAAAATTTACAGAACCATTATATTAAAGAGTTTTTAGCCGAGTCAGTTCTAACCCTTGGCAAGTGTGACATGTCCATTTGCCTCATAATTCCATTGTGGACAGAACTGTTAAAAATGAAATAATTTTTGAAAAATTGTGGACAATGTCCTTTAATATCTGTCTCGTTACAAATAAATGGAACAAGTTAACTCTACAAATAAACTGACAGTCAATTTGCCATGGATGATCTACCCTGTCTGTTCAGAGATTTGGATTTCACCATCAAAGTGTTCATATATATTGGTTTGTATTGCAACAACATGAAGTTGTTGAAACTTAAAATATTTCATTATCATACCATAAAATGACAGTTTATTTTCTGCTGTAAGAAGCTTTTTCACTGCTCTAAAGAGCTTTCCTTGATCCTTGCTATTTTCTTCCATGAATTTTGTGTAAAACTCATGCCTTGCTTTATTTATTATACTAGTTGTACTCGTTGGTGAGTGCCAACGAGTGAATTTAGGTAGTAAATAAGAGTCAATTGAGTTTTGTAATATTTATTCATTATTGCTTCTGTGGTGGTATACTTGTTGCAGGTATAGTTCTCAGTTTATATGGTGTGTCGTGGATTGAATATACCAGGCATGGACATGCTTGGCTGTTAGTTTGTTTTTTCATGGCTTTGGGTCAGCAAAATGTTAGAGATAATATTTTTGGGATGTTATACTTAATGGTGATGTCTTGGAGATTCATGATTGCATCCTCAATACCCTCTTTGGTGTTGTGTGGTGTCATTGTTTCAGAAAACAGGTTTTCTGTCTCAGAATGCTGCCGCCAAAGCATCAAATCAGTGATTACATATCTGAACAGGATGCAAAGTGGCTGCTGTTTCAATGAAACATTGAAATGCCTTGACATGATTCCACAAGAATTTCATGAAATAAGTTTTTGAAAGTTTTTAGGAGGTGAATAATTAACTTTATTCCAGCCTGAGATAGTGACAACTTCGTCCTAGGAATTTGATATCTCTATGAAAGATGAGATTCAGTTGAGAAGTTAACGATATCAACTGATGCCTGCATATCTTGTTTACTTTTACTCAGCACGGAAATATTTCTCAGTTTTCGTTAAAATAATGTAGTTGTTTCTTATAATTCAGGTTTGAGTGTCTAAGGCTTTTTTGCAAGATTTTTGTGTCAAAGAGAACTTAAATGCGCAAATCAACCCAGCTTTTGAAGGCGTGACTTTAATCAAAGGCTTATCTCCCAATAACTGTTTACTCTTTGATTTTTGTTCTTTAACCAAAATAAATTGAAGCAAACAAACTAAAACTGAATGTTTTACAAAATATTTATTTAAGTTGAAGCTGTTAAGGTAAAAAAAGTAACACGCACTTGTCTAAACATTGCAATGATCAAGCTTGTGTGAAAGGAGATAGGTGTCAAGGGCTTTTTGTCAGTTGCGCCAAAGTAGCTCATGTTCAGATGGTGTCAGGAAATACTGATGGACAACCTCTTTAATCATATCTATATTTCTGGCATCTAATGGCTTACTGTTTCCTAATCCATGGACATTGCGGCCATTGAGCTCAGAAGGCTCAAACACATGCCACACTAGTAGCGCGGCAAAGTTCTTTGCCAAGGTTGCCTTCAATCGGAGTGCCAGGATTTCATCTGTGTCAAACAGATTAACTGTGAATGATGTTACATCAAGTGCTTTATCTGTTTCCAGAGAAGGTGCATAGAATAATGTGGGAAGGTTTTGGTGACTGAAATGTCTCCCCAGTGCTACACAGAATTGAAGTATGGTTGCCCATATGCTTGAGGATTTTTCTGAGGGATGATTTCTGATTTTCTTAAATCTACCCAAGCTTTTCTGAAAGTGAGACCTTGACTCTTATGAATTGTCATTGCTCAAGCTAATCTCAGTGGTAGCTGATGTCTTTCAGCAGAGTGCCCTGAAGTTTGTGAAACTTGAGTAATGGGACAAATTGGTACACATCTTGGAAATAAAGAATTAAATTATCACGCATATTGGAAGACATGGTGGTTGTTGTCCATTAGTATAAACAAAATGAACTAAAGTTCCTAATGCTCCATTATAGAGTCTATGTTACTCTGACTCCTCTTGGAGGCTAAAGTACAAGCTCAAGTCCTCCAACATCATCTGAATATTGTGAGCACCATTTGAATAACGAGCTTTTACAATGGCTATTGTCTAAAGTGTTTAGTTTGGTAATTTTTGACTCTGCCACTTCCTCCTTGAAGTATGAAAGTTTTATGGAAGATTTCTCAAATTCGTGAACATTTGACACGTTTTGAGGAGTTCTTGATCAGCCTCTGTTGAGTCTGAACTGCAATCTCTATTTAACAGTGGTCTGAAATTTCACTGTTCTTTGTTCTTGCCCATTGACTCATTGATTGACTGTTAAGTCAACAACCTTGTTAAATTGGTTATACATTAGAAAGCCCTGGGTTTCTTTCTCTGTCTTTGACTTTAAATGTTAAAGTACTTTGTCTCCCACTGGAGGCAATTGTGCTATATCACCAAAGAGAAGTACAGAATTATCACCAAATGGTATGTTTGTTTTGGCAGTAGCTTGTCTACATCTACTATCTATCCAGCCAAACAGACCTTGGCCTACAAATGAATATTCATCAATTATTAAGTATTTCACATTTTCAAGGTAACTTTGAAGTTGTAGGAGAGCTGTTCTTTTGAGGTCATTGAGCCTCTTTGTGCCAATTGGTAGTCTAAGCAAAGAGTGTAATGTGATTCCATTGACATTGGAAGCTGCTTTTTCAGTGTAAGTGAACACTTGGCAGTTTGTTGGACTTAAATTTCTCAATACCTCAATGGCATAACTCATGCCAGAGCCTGCAATATCCTTAACAAGTTATAATAAAGGGTTTTCACAATTGTTGTTAAAATGGATTTCAACAATTTTGTAAGCTATCTGTGGCAGGTTGCTTAAGGTTGTGGTGTGTAGGAGTCATGTGAACATGTTCCACTGAGGGTTATGATGGTGTTTCATAGTGGTGACCCATGTGGGCATTGTATCTATTTCTTCAGTACGAAAGTGTTTTTTTGCTTCCTGCCAATAGCTGTAGGGAGGGATAAGTAGCTGTTCAAAGTCTTTTTTTGTCCTGAATATGTCACATCAGAATTAACATCAGACAGAGGCACCTATGGAAAGATGTCAAACAGGCTCGATGAAATCAGCTGTGAGGTGCAGGTGACCATAGGAATCATTGGAGATTCGACAATACTCAATGGGGAGCAAGGAGAGAGTGCCTCACAGGTATGCCTTTATGTGCCCTTAATTAAATAATTATGAGACCTAGAAAGCTTTGTAGCTAAGTTTCAGGTGACTTAGAATGAAGAGGATTTTGCAAAAAAAGGTCTTCTTAGAATGAAAGGTTTTCTTTATACAGAACCTTAATGGTACTGGATGTGTTGCAAAGCTCAATTTGCAGTATTTAGGGATAATGCCCAAATGCAGAATGTCAAATGGCTGAAGTTTTAAGAGAATTTGGAAAAAAGATCTTGGAATTAAAGTACTGGTTGTGTATGCAGTGATTTCTTTTCAGCATATGGGGATAATTGCTAGACAAAACACATGTAGGCTTATTCATGGATGTACAGTATTTCATGAATGTGTGAATGGAATTTTTCCAAAATCAGATTTGGCACATTAGTCTAGGGACAGGGATATGAAGAGGTTAAATGTTTCCCTTAGCAGAACACTTTTTAACCAGTTTGATTTTTTTTTTTTTTATGATGTAAATGGACTTAACCCTATACAAGTAAATCTTTTCACACCATATCTTGATGAGATTCATGGACAATGTGACAACAATATCCCAGCATGTTTTGTGTTTCCTTTAGAGAAATTCTGGATTATGTTGAAAGAGCTATTTACTCTTTGAGTAAACCAAATGATTCTATGGTGGTATTGAATCAAAGGGATTGCTGCTTTGCTGCTGAGCTGAAGGTTGTCAATTCTGGGAAGTGGACCTTCACCATCATTCTTCACCCAGCTGTTTTTCAATATCTGAGTCATGGAAAGCTATCATCAGTTAATCATGAAAGCACTTTAAAAGGAGCAGCATTGAAGGTATATAAATAAACAAGTGATTTTGCTATTGCTTTTAGAGGGGGGTACCAAATATTTATCAGCCATGATTCATGTAATAAATTCTCTGAATACTTTCCAAAATGAAATGCTTGAAAAAGTCATTATCCATGGCTAATTACTATAGAGCAGGGTTATTTGAGTAGTAAGACAAAGTTTGTTTTTGGCTAGGTATTTCTTTTGAAGAGCTTGATACAGGGGTTCTGATGCTTCCGTGGGGTCAGGGAGCCATGAATTTCCGGTAAATCCTGTGAAATTCACAAAAACATGCAAAATACCATAAACTTCAGTACAGCTCAGAAGTAGATGGCCAACACACCCACAAAACCTTTGCACATTTTTCGCATTCTGTGTGAAAAAAGGCTTATTAAGGGGCGTGTCTTGAGCGCATTTTTGCTATTGTTTTTAAATGCAGTCAGCATACAGAGACCAGGGAACAGGTTCTCTATCTCAAAAGACTGCCGCCAAAGCATCATATCAACGATTACATATCTCAACATCTAAAGGACATAAAATGGCTGCTGTTTCCAATGAAACACTGAAACAACTTGTCATGATTCCTCAAGAATTTCGTAAAATAAGTTTTTGAAAGTTTTTAGGAGGTGAATAATTAACTTGATTCCAGCCTGAGATTGTGACAACTATGAAAGGTGAGACTCGATTAAGAAGTTGGTGATATCGACTGATGCCTGCATATCTTGTTTACTTTTACAACTTTTGCTGTTTATTACCAGAAAATATACTTTTATTTATGCCAAAAGTTATATCAATAACGTAAATAAGTTTTTCATTAACTCAAGAATACATTTCATTAGTGTTGATCGAACTTTCAATTAGGATATTTGAATATGTATCGATATTCAATAACGTTAACTGACAGACAAATGCGCGCTCAGACATTTTAAGCGGGAACTTTATAGTCATTTACATCAAAATATACTTCAATAACGCCAACCAACAAACAAACAATTGCATTTATTGACAAGCATTCTTAAAGAATAGAAAATTCATTGGCGCAATTATCATAAACATTGACAATCTATTGTGCGAATACAAAAGCATTAGCATGAATGTAACATTCTCCTTGGTGACTGGACATGCATTGCATGTTTTAAATAAATGATAAGAGAAAAAAAGTCAATCGATGGCGCTTGTTCGTCAATAACTGGGTCGATTTGTGCATTTAAGTTCTCTGTGACACAAAAACCTTGCGAGAAGCCTTAGACACTCAAACCTGAATTATAAGAAACAAATAAATTATTTAAACGAAAACTGAGAAATATTTTTGTGCTGAGTAAACCTTTTGCTGTTCATTAGCAGAAAATATACTTTCATTTATGTCAAAAGTTATATAAATAATGTAAATAAGTTTTTCATTACAGCGACCTGTAATCGAAGACTTATCTCCCGATAACTGTTTACTCTTCAATTTTTTGTTCTTTAACCAAAATAAATTAAAGCAAACAAACACTAAAACTGAATGTTTTACAAAATAATTATTCAAGTTGAAGCTGTTAAGGTAAAAAAAAAGTAACATGCACTTGTCTAAACATTGCAATGACCAAGCTTGTGTGAATGGAGATAGGTGTCAAGGGCTTTTTGTCAGTCACGTTAAAGTAGCTCATGTTCAGATGGTGGTGGTGTCAGGAAATACTGATGGACAACCTCTTTAATCATATCTATATTTCCGGCATCCAATGGCTTCCTGTTTCCTACTCCATGGACATTGCGGCCATTGAGCTCAGAAGGCTCAAACACATGCCGTACTAGTAGTGCGGCAAAGTTCTTTGCTGAGGTTGCCTTTGATTGAAGTGCCAGGATTTCATCTGTGCCAAACAGACTAACTGTGAACGATGTTACATCAAGTGCTTCATCTGTTTCTGGAGAAGGTGCACATGCTTCCATCACAGTAGGGACTGTGCATAGAATAATGTGGGAAGGTTTTGATGACTAATGTCTCCCCAGTGCTACACAGAATGGAAATATGGTTGTTCATATGCTTGAGGATTTTTCTGAGGGTCTGTTTGATCTTTGCAGTGTCTTCCCTTGTGGCAGGCTGTTTTGTTCCAGGTGATGAGGTCTGCATCACTGTAGCCACTTTGCGTTGAACAGACTACAAGAAACTGCTCTCTTGTAAACTGGACTTGTACTATTTACCAGGCTTGCCAGAACCAAGTGTATAAATGGTGATGGTGGATTCAGAGATAGCCTTCCCTTTTTTATGAAGGTGATGGTGCATGAACAGAGTGCACTGATGGCGGTCCTGTTAAATTTGAGGTGGGTTCTGGCACTGAAGGTAGGCCAGCCAGTTTTATGAAAGATACTGTTCTGTGGAAGGTATAGTGAGTGCTGTTCAAGTTTTATACAGTGAAATCAGGAAGTGTTAAAGATAATTAGCCCTTTTACACTCTCTACTCAAACTTAGGTGTTGTAGACAGTATCAACCTTACATTTTGAGATCGCCTTTTTGCAACTTCCAAATATTGTCAATTGAGTAGTATCAACTCCTGCTCTAAACAAGCCCTCTTTGCTGTCGGAACTGTGGATATAGGAAAAAAACAAATAAACCTTTATTATTATGGTGAATGTTGATGTGAGTAATAGTTCAAGGGTTGCACCTTAGTTGATTTGTTAAGTTTCAACTTTTACCAATTAGTTCAGAGAAACCAAATAAGTCATGTTTAATTCGAGTGGTGATGGATGATAATATTAAGATAATGGGTGTTTCGATATCTAGAAGCAGAAGAAGACCTTTATTTATTCAGGGTAGCACATTCAGATGCCTTAAGCACTGCCATCAATTGGGGCCCTGATAAAAATTAAAATGATTAGAACTACACAATCATGCTAAAATACTACTTTTACATGTCAACCCTAGGAAAAGTCTTAAAAAATGGGCTATATACAGCTAAAGTGAAAATGTATAAAATCTTAAAACACTAAAAGTATAGCTTACTAAAAATTACAGAAGCATTGTAATAAAAATAGTTTTTAGCTGAGTCAGTTCTAACCCTGGGCAAGTGTGACATGTTCAATTGCCTTGTAATTCGATTGTGGACAGAACTGTTAAAAACAAAATAGTTTTCAAAAAATTGTGGACAATGTCCTTTAATATCTGTCTCATTACAAATAAAAGGAACAAGTTAACTCTACAAATGAACCGGCAGTCAATTTGCTGTGGATCATCTACCTTGTCTGTTCAGGGATTTGGATTTCACCGTCAAAGTGTTCATATGTATTGGGTTGTATTGCAGTGAGATAAGGTTGTTGAAACTTAAAATGTACGATTACTATTCCTTAAAATGACAGTTTATTTTCCACTTTAAGAAGCTTCATCACTACTCTAAAGAGCTTTCCTTGATCCTTGCTATTTTCTTCCATGAATTTCGTGTAAAACTTGTGCCTTGTTTTATTCATCATACTAGTTGTACTTGTTGGTAAGGGGCAACAAGAGAATTGAGGAAGTAAATAAGAGTCGATTGAGTTTTGTAATATTTATTTGGGATACTTCTAGTATAACAGGTGCTAAAATAGATATCTTTTAGTTAAAATTTCAAATAATTGCTGTAATTGAACACAACATTGTTTATTTTTCAACCCAGTGAGTGAACAAAATGCTCGATTTTGCATTTTGGAAAATCATACTTGTTATACTTCCAGTATAACAGGTGTTAAAATTATTGCTGTAATTGAGCACAACATTGTTTATTTTCGACCTAGTGAGTGAACAAAATGTTTATCACTTTGATTTTGTCACGGCATACTATTATAATAGGTAAAATATATCATTTTTGAGTGAATATTTCAGATAATGGCTGAATTATTACTTAAATGTAACATAAACTTGGAAGTATCATTGCTTATGTGGTGGTATACTTATTGCAGGTACAGTTTTCAGTTTATATGGTGT